>NC_053049.1:15580000-15899285 GCF_003473485.1 Medicago truncatula
TCAGAGCACAAAAATCAAAGGCATTGACATGGGTTGGCATGACTCACTATCAATAACTTCCTCGGAATGATTTGGTTATCCTCAAAATAAATGAAAATACTTCTGTAGTTTCCCATAAAAAGAAAATAGACACCGAGTGACCAAAAAAAATTCCCACATAGTTTATGTGCTTGTTTGGTTATCCGTTTGATGGGTTCAAACGCACTTCTGGAGCACTCAAACGCAGTTTTGCTACTTTTGTGATGTTTGGGTAATTGAAAAAGTGATTCAGCAAAACGAGATTCAACCCCCCAAACTCACGTCTTCCAGAAGCCATAAATTGGAGCTTTTGCAAAGCAATTTGGGTATTCAATTTTCTGTGGCTGATGTACTTTCCTAAATTATCCATGATCTTCTTTTTCATTTTCCTGCAAAATTGTATATAATACATCCAATATGATTAATTTTTTCGTTGCTCAAATTCTTTTCTCGACTTTGTTAATTAATATGTGTAAAAATAATTTGCATTTATTTTAGAAGTTTTACTAATCTAGAAATAATTAAATTGATAATGCAACATAAATTTGAGTAATTATAAAATAGAAATGAAATCTAATTTTAAATAGATATTAATACCCTTTTTGGTAATTATGCATTCAAAATCAATTTTGGGCCAAACTATCCAAACAACATGAATTTTTAAGAATCACTTCTAAGTCAATGTATCCAAACATAAATCAATTCACATTCAACTCACTTTTACCCAAAATCAATTTTGTCAAACTCAATTCTATCAAAATTAATTCTCTCCACCACTGAACCAAACACACACTATATGAAATGAATGTGAAATTTTGTCGGTATGTTTATTGTTAAGGTTAGAACTTGTTTTCCTCATAATACCTTTTACACAGGAGTAAAAAAAAGATGAACTTCATCCACACATGCTCACTTGAAACCTTTGTTGGGTTAAAAGGATTCATAAAAAGCACTCCGGGATGTGATAATTGCACTCTCATAACAAAGTCTTTGAAAATAAAAGTTTGAAATTGTTTCACTGTTAATTTGTGTTGCTGATGTTCTTTGCCTTTTGCTTGAGGACAAGCGAAGATTTAAGTATGGGGAATTTGATAAGTCATAGTTTATGTTATTTTAAGCAGTCTAATTCAATAAAGTTTCGTTAGTTTTGGTTCTATGATGGAACTATTTTACTACAAATGTTATGGTTTTCATTTCAGGTTCAATATCAATGAGGTGAGAATGTTTGGTTGAAGTATGAGCAAGAAAGATCAAAAAGCATGAAGAAAAGGAAGCAAAACAGGAGGTAACGTATGGTCCGTGCGTTTTTACAATAGGACCGTGTGTTTTAAAATGTGTTCAAGACCCAAACCGTGCTTTTCAGATCAGGGGATTATATTAGGATTTGAGTAAATAGTCAATTTCTCCCCTGAAATTGTAAGTTTCATCAATTATCCCTCTAAAATTAACAAAACTTCAATTACCCCCTTGAAATTTCACAACGTTAGTCAATTTACCCCCTCCGTCAAATTTTTCTGTTAGTGAACATGACGTTTTGCAAATACTTCCCTGAAGTTTTGCACTTATGTGCAAAATGCCCCTCAAACTTAAAAATTTATATTATTTTTTTTCTTAAAAACAAACAATTAATAGTTAAATATTAAAACTAACTATTAATTTTGGAGTTTGGAAAAACTACATACATATATACATCAAAATAGGGAAAAATGTGTATTTTTAAAGTGGCAATAATGATTATTTCTAACAGACAAATTATTATTTTTAGAGGTTTGTTATACCCTGATTTTGGACCTAAGAATACTCGTTCAAATTTCTTTTCTAACACTAATATTTGTCAATTCTCTGTTATTTTACTCTGAATCTTTACTCTCTTTTTAAACGTATTTTACTGCCTCTGTCTTTTCTGACATTACAAGTCATTTAAGAACTCTCTGAAACGTCGCTTTACTTTTCTTGCATTTCATTTTCAAAAAAATCATACAAAAGGGTATTTTGGTCATTGCCTGCAGTGGAACCCATTTTAGTCCCTGTGTTTGCCTCTGAGTCTTTTCAATTTGTCTGTACAAATCATTGTTGAGTCTTTGTTTAAAAAATCATTTCAAAAATTGCATCTGAGTCAATTCGAGTCAGTTTAGTCCCTAGGGGCATTTTGGTCTTTTCCTGTCAAAATTTCGGCAGAGAGGTATTTTAAAATACCTCATTTTTGTAGCTGGTTCGTTTTAGTCCTTTTGTTGATTTTATTTTTTGGTTTCACTTTACGTTTTGTCCAATTTACCAATTTTAGTCCAATTTTATTTTTATTACATTCTGGTCCCTCAAAAAGTTTCCAGAATTGCATTTTAGTCCAAAAATTCTTAAAATTACTTTTTAGTCCTTTTTTTTATATTGCAGTTTAGTCCTCAATTTCACTTTTTTGCAGAAAGGTCCAAGTCCAGATGGCAGCGCCTCATTGGTCCAAAATTACACATGGCAGCCTATAAAAGGCGCATTCAATGCACAATCAGAAAAAAAAAGGATCAGAATCATCAATCACGCGCCACCACCAAAAAACACCTGAGAATTCTCTCTCTTGGCAGTTACAGATCAAAACAGAAAAATCACAAGAACAATCACATAAACCCTAGATTCCCAGATTCACCAAATTGATCTTTTTTCTGTGATTCTCAGAGATTCTTTTGCGAATCGTCATCATCGAATCAAATCCTTCGCAATTCCAGTGCGAATTCATCACCATTGGCGACGAATTCAAGCACGATCACGAAGGATCCGGAGCTTGAGAAGAAGAGAAAAAGAAACAGAATCTGAACCGGTGAAGAAGAAGAAAGAACAACACCGATTTATTTTCGGTTTTAAAGCAAGAAATCAACAAGCAGAATCAGATTCAAGTGTTTCCGAAGATCTTCGCTCAAAATCTCCCATTGAAACCGTAGGTAAACACGTGAAACTCCACTTTCTTTCTCAAAAATATCAACAAACACGAATCAGTTATAGATCTGCAAAGTTCCAAAGGTTTCATTCAACAAAACACTAAAAAGAATCAAGAAAAATCTTTTTCAAAACCGTGAACAAAAGTGTAGATCTACAACGATTCAAACCTTGCATGAAAAAACCAGTACCGGATTCGTGTTTAGAACGAAAAAGGATTTCCAAAAGTGTAAAAAATTTTGAAAACGGAGAAAGTTGTTCAACTTCCGGCGGCGGCGCCGCCACCCTTGGGGCGGCCGGCCACCACGCCGGAGGAACAAGTTTCACCGGAGAAGATGAAGTTCATCTTCATTTTCCAGAATTCGGCGAGGAAGGAGAAGAGAGAAGTGAGAGCTTCTCTCACTAGGATGAGAGAAGAGAGAGAAAGGCAAGAGAAGAATGAAAAAACAGGTGTAAGCATGCTTATATAAGCCAGTGAACCGGACCGGTCCAAGACCGGTCCAATCCCCTTTGTTCCTGGCCGTTGGATCTAGGGTTTCCTTCCCTGGATCAATCCAACGCTCCTGGTGAATCCGGATCTTTTGGTTGGTTTGGGCTTTGTTTTTTTTCGTTTTTTTGCTATTTTCCTGCTATCTGCACCCTGCTTTTTTGCTAATTGAACCTCTGCATGCTCAATCTTTTCTCTAAAAATTCCTAAAAAAATTGTTATATGTTTCTTAACACATTTTAATACTTTTGTGGTATTTTCCAGTGGTTTAAAAAATGATAAAAATGTGTGTGTTTTTTTTCTTGATTAATTTTGTGTTTGATCTAAGTTTGTGTATGTTTGTGGTATATTTTCTCATAAAATGTTGGCATGTGATATGGACGATTGGTGTGAAATTTCATAGTGAATGAGTTGCTGATCATGTGTATGTCTTGCTGATTGTGGATGTAGATTTTCATGTCTTTCTTGCTTTGCAAGCAATGTGTGTTTTTATCAAGAAATAAAGTGCAAAATGTCTTTGAAAATGTGTCATGATTCTTGGCTTGAATATGTCCTATTTTTACCCACATTATAGCTCAAAATTAAACCCCTTTAACATTGCTATAAAGAAGGGATTATAGGTCATATGTATGTCTAAGTTTCATAACCAATTTTAGGTATATTTTGCCACTTTATTTCATTTCATTACACTTTTTTTTTTCTTTCTCTCTTGCTATTCTATTTCAATTTTGTCTCCTTTTCTACTATTTTTATGTCTTATGATACTAACCCTTTCATCTCACATTTCATTCATCCCATAGCTTTGGCATCTTTTTTTTTTTTTTCTATTCATTTCTATATCAATTGGGTTTGTAATAATTTTAGATAGATTAGTTCCTTTTTAAATTCTTTGCAAGACCATCATAGCATGTATCTAGGAGTCAATGTAAAGGACTATGGACACTATAAGCGATGTACACCGACACGAGCACCGACACATGCACACACCCCACATGGATGTTCTAGATGCATGATTAGGGAATGTATGTTTAGATGTATGCTTAGGTTTTATAATGCTTAGACAAAAAATCATTTTCCCAAAAAAATGTGAATAGCCTCACTTGAAAACCCTTTTTCAAAAAATAGGAGTCAAAACTCCTCATTTTCCTTTTATTTTCTTAAGTAAAAATCTTAATGAATTTTGCAAAATAACTAATTTCACCTCACATTTTCCAAATCTCATGCCCTTGAGGCCTCTCATCTCCATTCTTCAAAATTCCTTTTTCAAACTTAAAATCAACCAACAAAAACAAAAACAATTTTCGAGAACGAACTACGTTTGGTTTTGATCCCTTAAAAGGGTACGTAGGCAATGAGTTAAAACTCCTCCAAGCCAAATAAAAATAAAATCTCAATCATCTTCTCTCCCCCATTCTTCACTCAAATAAAACTTCTTTTTTTTAATAAGTAGGCAATAAAAATAAAGCGTAGAAATAGACTTAGGAGAACGGTTCTTATGGAATACCATAATCGTTCCGGGTGCCTAACACCTTCCCGTAGCGAAAGCGACCCCCGAACTTCGAATCTAAGGGTTTTTCTCAATTTTGCCCTTCCCAAGAAAAAATAGAGAATATCAAAGATTGAAAGGTTCAAGCCTAAATTATGACTTGACACCCGAAAATCGCGATAACAAGGTTTATAAACAAATTAATAATCAGATTTAAATTTATATTTTCTCCTTCACCATCTTAGTCTTTTAACTCCTCCAACTCCTTCAACAATTTGCTCAAACCATATAAACTACACAACCCCCAATATTAATCCACAAATCATCCCATTATTGTCACTTTAAAAAATACATATTTTTTTTCCATTTTAGAGCCTATTTTGATGTATATATGCATGTAGTTTTCCCGAATTCCAAAATTAATAGTTAGTTTTAATATTTAACTATTAATTGTTTGTTTTTAAGAAAAAAATAATATAAATTTTTAAGTTTGGGAGGCATTTTGCACATAAGTGCAAAACTTCAGGGGGGTATTTGCAAAACGTCATGTTCACTAACAGAAAAATTTGACGGAGGGGGTAAATTGAATAACGTTGTGAAATTTCAGGGGGGTAATTGAAGTTTTGTTAATTTCAGGAAGGTAATTGATGAAACTTACAATTTCAGGAGGAAAATTGACTATTTACTCATTAGGATTTCTGCCAAAGTCCATCTTTTTAATTGTATTGGCTGCAGGTGTTTTCAGTTCATGATCGATTCAAATTGTTCTATTCTCTATGTTGTTGAGCTCGTTTTACACAGCTTGTGCTAAGTCCCGTTGGATTTTAAAAAATAAATAAATCTGAAAGACCAAAGATCTATAAAATTTGTTTTTTTTTTGGGCAAAAAAATGACTTTTAAATTAAGTGATTCGAGCAACTAAACTGAACCTAACGAGCCGAATCGAGTTGTTAGTGAACTCAAACCGAGTCGAGTTCGAGCTAAAAAAAAAGTTTGTAACGAACTCGAGCCGAGTTTCGAGCTAAACCAAATCTTATGGAGTCGAGCTTAGGCAAGTTCGATTCGGCTCGACTCATTTTCAGCCCTATGTCTGCACATGATTTATTGAAACTAAGGTTTAAAAACTCCATTAAACATCTTACGTCAACGTATGTTTTGAGTTAACATAGTTATACTACGAAGTTCCCCAAAGAAGAGAATTGAAAACGTTAAATTTAAAATTTGAATATCATTAACATAATTATGAAATAAGTAATTATAACAACCATACACGGATAAAGAATTTCAGGTTATCAATTCTACTTTTCAAGGATCAAATTTGCAAGTTTACGATACAGAGATCTCTTTTGAAAAAGCATTAAGAACCGATAAGAACTAATTTAAATCGGACACAAGAAAAGCATAACTGAATTGTTGTTTATGCCTTCAAATTGTGATTTGGGGAAAATCACAATCATGACACGAAGTGGCAAACGTGTCACGATTTTCTAGGCAGTGAGCATGGTTTTGCAGGGTGTCCAATCGTGACACGATTTTGGGAAAACGTGACACGATTTTCGGCTTGCTGAGCAAGTTTTCAGGATAAGGTTGGTCGTACCTTGGGTCGTACGCACCAAACGTGTCACGATTTAGGAAAATGTGACACGATTGTGACAGCTGAAGACTGCTATATAAGTGTTCTTTACAGATTTTGAAGGAGAGCTTGAAGAGAGAGAAACTTGGGAAATCAAATGAGGTAACTTTAGGGTTGAGGGTCTTTGATTAGAGTTCTCTTGGGTTGGGAAACATTGTAAACACCTTGGGTGAGTGAAAATCATTGAATGTCTTGTTCATTGGTGAGATTGGGAAAATGGGTAGAAATTAGGGTTGTTCTTTGTGAACTTGTTGAAGCTAATTTCTTGTAACCCATTTGTATCTCTTTGTAAGAACTCATTGATAATGGATTGGAGAGATCAATCTCTCCCCCAGATTAGGTCAAGTTGGACCGAACTGGGTCAACAATCTTTGGTGTGTTTGTTCCTCTCTTCTCTCCCTTTATCTTTTGCTTGTGGCTTTGTGCTTTTCACTTTGATTCCTAGATTAGATCAAGGTGCTGTTATTGTTGATTATTGTTTGTGTTCACTTTGATATTGGTTACTACTTTCCTTTGCTCCACACATCATAGTTTGTATTGGTGTGAGTTTTGAGTCCGAATTCACAACATGAATGAAAATTTTATTAATTGAATCCAACAGATAAGAAGGGATTCATCTTAGAACCATAATCAAGATGTTTAGTTGCTCATGGAAACAAACATCATAACAAAATAATTGAAAAACATACCCTAGAAAGAACATGAGGAGGATGGGATGCCTTGAAACTCTGATGCATGACCCTTGCCTTGAACCGCTAGCTTTCTGAATGAAAAATAATGTATCCTAGGGTCTCTATTTATAGCATATGATTACTTATGGTTGAAGAGAAGAAAACTGAGCTTTTTGCACCAATCAAGCTTGGAAAACAAGCAAATTGCCAATTCCAGTCGCATTGTGTGCAGAGGTGCATAACCCTTTGGCGCAGGGGCGCATGAGATAGTAGTAAATGATGCCTCATGCGCAGGGGCACATGATATGATGCTCCGTCATCACCCTCCCCATTGTGAATCTCTATGCTGGTGAATGGGAGTAAACCCGCTGTCCGCCGCCTCTTTCTATCTCTCTCTACCTCTCATGTTCTCTCGTTGTTCACTAGTTACTTTCGCGTGATTCAACCTTTTCTTGTTTTCTCACTAATATATATATATATATATATATGTTATTTATTAATTATCTGATTCAACTGATTCAATTGTAGTTCAATCGGTTGAACCTTGAATCGTAGGTCACATCGGTTCCCTTTTCATTCTAGTTTTTTAAACATTGATCAACGCTAGTATTATTTAAAGTACCAACAACAGAGAACGATACTATCCAAAAAATAAAAAAGACCATTAAGAAAACTTGTAGACCCATTGAACTGGTTCTTCTGTTATAACTGAGATTGCAACTAGTTGACTCGACATGCAACATCTCTTTCATTTGCAAAAAAATGGAAACCATTTCTACATATTGGTTTTACATGCAATGCTTTAAATACAATAACATATCATAAAATTTAAGCGCACACTTTAAATGATAGACTTGATCCATTTAATTTTTCTTCCATGACTTTGGAAAGTTTCTCTACCATTGAAGAGGAAAGGTAATTTGCCCAATCCCCTATTTCTCCCTTTCGAAAGTAAAACTCTTTCTCAATGTCTCCTGATATAGTTCCAGATTGATTTCCCTCTATTTCTTTCATACTCTCAAAGCTGCATAACTTGATTATATTTTCAATCACTCCATTATTTTCCTCTTCTTGAGTGAAAGGAATTCCCACAAATTCTGCAATTCTTTTCGTGTGAAAATTAACATCTTCTTTAAGGTCTTCATATTTCAAGAATAAAACCCTATCTGGTCTTTCTATGCTCTCCTTCAAGTAACCCAACATATTATCCCAAAACGGACCAAATAAACATATTCCCTTACAATACCTTTCAAAAGATTCCTCCAAAGTTAATTCAGTTAAAGATTTCCTTAATCTGATTTTGTTGATGAAAATCCAATATGATACAAATGTATCAAATGGGTTTCTACATATATAAATTATTTTACAATTGGACTCTTTAACTGACTTGGGCAACGAAGGAAATGGCATGTGAGTTCCAAAAAGCCTTGGTTCAGTCATATTTGATACATCAATTTGAGGCAAAGGACCATCTTTATCACCATAAAGGTTTACTTCAAACTGAGGCACAAGTTCATGTGGATTAAATAATAGTAATGGATGGTTATTCTCTAAGGATGTAAAATGTTGGCGATTAACAATAGCATATGCAAGACCTTTAAGCCAAGTAGTGCCAGATTTTGGAATGGATGCAACAACAATATCACTGTCTTTAGCATGAAAATTATTTTGAAAAGAGTTCACAGATTGAATAAGAGTTGATGGACACCAAAATCCATGAAAAAAATACATATATTGAGTCTCACACCCATTTTCTCTAGGAAGTGACAAGATTAGGTTATTATAATCATGGCTTACCTTGTTTACTTTGCTAGTTGTTTCTTGTCCATCCCTTGATTGGTCTTCTTTCATATTTGTGAGATCTGTTGAAGCCATTGAAGGAGAACACAAATACAAATTTGTTATAGTACTAGTTGCAATTGTCGTTAGCTTTAGAATTTTGTTCCTAACCAGTTAGATTAGGATTTTATTTAATACTTTATGAAATGGAACGATTGCAACTTGCAATAAACAATACTTAATGATGATGTTGCGATGCATTCTATAATGTCATACCTCTACCTGCACCTTTTATTTAGTATATTTTTTAGACTAGACCGGGAGCGGCGGATCTAAGACATTTTTCTTTTTGTATGTTACTAAAATAATACTACAACAACAACAACCAAGCCTTATCCTACTAAGTGGGGTCGGCTACATGGATCATATGACGTCATAGTGTTCTATTAAAAACCATATTTGGATCAAACTCATTGATCTCTAAATCTTTTCTAATGCTCTCTCTCTCTCTCTCTCTCTCTCTCTCTCTAATGGTGTCATTTCTAATCCTATCCTGTATAGTCTTACCACTCATCCAGCACAACATCCTCATCTCCGCTTCACTTACTTTACTCTCGTGTTGGCTCTTAACCGCCCAACACTCCGTACCATACAACATTTTCGGTCTGACTACTGTTCGATAGAACTTTCCTTTCAGCTTAAGTGATACTTTCTTACCGCACAAGACACTGGAGGCTCTTCTCCATTTCAACCACCTAGCTTGAATACGATGATTTACATCTGCTTTCTATTTCTGTCACTTTGTACTATGGACCCAATATATTTAAACCGTGTAACTTTGGGTATGATATGATCTCCAACTTTCACCTCCATGGTAGACCCACTTCTCCTTTTGCTGAAGTTACATTTCATGTACTCCGTCTTGCTTCTACTCAGGCGGAAACCATATGCTTCTAAGTTTTGCCTCCAGGTCTCTAGCCTCCCACTTAAGTCCTCCCTCGACTCACCAAACAAGACTACATCGTCTGCAAAAAAAACATACATCTCGGTGCTAACTCTTGGATGTGTTCTGTCAGTACATCCAAAACTAAAGTAAAAAGATAAGGACTTAGGGTTGATCCTTGGTGCAGTCCTATTGTTATGGGAAAATCTACGGTATCCTCATCCTGCGTCCTCACACTAGTCGAAGCTCCCTCATATATATCATAGATAGCTCTAATATAGGCAATCCTCGCCCCTTTCTTCTCATGGATTTCCACAAAATCTATCTAGGTACTCTATCATACGCCTTATTCAAATCAATGAAAACTAAATGTAAGTCTTTTTTATCCATTCGATATCGCCATCAAGCGTCGAAGTAAGTAGATCGCTTTCATAGTCGACCTCCCAGGCATAAAACCAAATTGATTATCCATAACTTGAGTCTCTTTTCTTAGTCTTCGCTCAATTACCCTTTCGCATAACTTCATGGTATGACTCATTAGCTTAATTCCCCTATAATTCGTGCAATGTTGTATATCCACCTTGTTCTTATAGATTGGAATTAAGGTGCTTCTTCTCCACTCGTCTGGCATTTTCTTCGTCCTCATAATCTCGTTGAAAAGTTTTGTGAGCCACATAATTCCTCTATAGTCAATACTTTTCCACACTTTGATAGGTATGTTGTCCGGCCCAACTGCCTTGCCATTACTCATCCTTTTCAATGCTTCTTTCATCTCGTGCTCCTGAATCTGACGATAATAGTTATAGTTCCGGTCCTCCTCTCTGATGTCTAACCTGTTAGAGTCTGGTAAAATCTAATATCCTTCATTAAATAAGTTGTGGAAATACTTCTTCCATCTATCCTTAATATCTTTTCTTGAACCAAAACTCTACCCTCTTCATCCTTAATACACTTCACTTGGTCCAGGTCTCTTGTCTTTCGTTCTCTTCCCTTCGTAAGCTTGTACATAGATTTCTCTTCCTCCTTGGTACCTAAAGATTGGTATAATCCTTCAAATGCTTGAGTTATCGCTTCACTCACCCCCTTCTTAGCCTCTTTCATAGCTATCTTATATTTGTCCCAAGTTTCGACATTTTTACACTTAGAGCAATCTTTAAAACAATCTCTTTTGATCCGAACTTTACTCTGAACACTGTCATTCCACCACCAAGATTATTTACCCCTAGGTCTAAAACCTCTAGATTCTCCCAACGTCTCTTTTTCCACCTTCTTAATCTCATGAGCCATCCTCTCCCACATATCATTAGTGCTTCCATGTGGTTTCCTGAAACCTCCCTCTAATATCTTGTGTCGGAATATCCTTTGTTGGTCACCCTTTAAATGCCACCACTTGATTCACGAAGCCCCGCTACGGCATCTTCTCTTTGCCCTCCTCTTAACTCTTACATCCATCACCATTACTCTATGTTGGGTAGTTAAACAGATCTTCCTGTCTGTTTTCCTAATGAGAAAGAAATCGATCTAGTAACATAAGGCCCCACTCTTGTAAGTGATGAGATGCTCCTCTCTTTTCCTAAAACACGTATTAGCTATAGTAAGATCAAAAGCCGATGAAAAATCTAAGATAGAATTATCCTCCGCATTTAACTCCTCGAGACCATACCCCCCATGCACGAAACACTCCCTACATGCCCATTTAAATCTCCTCCTAGAAAAATCTTTTCTCCTAATGGGATATCCTGAATTAAGCCTTCTTGATCCTCCCAAAACTTAACTTTAAGGTGTTCTTCTAACCCTACCTGATGTGCATAAGCACTAATTATGTTAAAGGTGTCTTGTTCCACTACAAACTTTAGGGCTATAATCCGACCTCCTATCATTTTAACATCAACAATATCTTTCTTCCACTCCTTATCCACAATGATGTCTACCCTATTTCTCGATCTAACTTCGCCCGTGTACCAAAGCTTAAATCCTGAACTATCTAATTCTTTCACCTTTTTCCCCACCCACTTAGTTTCTTGTAGACACATAAAATTAGTCCTCCTCCTTGTCATAGTGTCTACTACTTCCATAGATTTACACGTAAGAGTACCTATATTCCAAGTTCCAAAACGAATCCTACTCTCATGAACTAGCTTCTTTACCCGCACCTGTTCACGAAGATGTGGGAACCCTTGCTTATTTTTCACTACATCCAGGCGGCAATGCAGCGGCCCTTGCTCATTTGACACTGTACTCGAGCTATACAGCGCGTTGCTTCCGGGAAACGACCTAGCATTCCCACTATTTCATATTTGGTCCATGTCATAGAGATTCGACAAAATTTTACGTTGACTATCGAGGCTTAACACAACCCTCTCCTTTTACCCGAACTTAGGACCGACCTTGGCAGGATTATGTTACTAAAATAATAGTGTCAAAAAAATTTAACTATGAAATTAATGACTATTCACTATTTTGTCCAAAATAACAATTTTAGTAGTTTTATTTGAGCTAATGAAATTAGTCCAAATCCATTTGTAACTCTAATAATTGCTAATTGGAATAAAATGAGCTGTGAACCTCTTCTAACATTTCGTTCTTTCTATTGCTCTAAAAGTATGTACGTCCATCCTTGATTTTTATTCTCTTTTGTTTTAATATATATCCTTTATATATAATTTTTTTGGGATATATAATCATATGGTGTATCCACTCTCAGTAAAGAAGAGATATATAATCACGATTGCAAGGTTATCTTTCGGTTGGTAAGGTTTACAATATATAATATACGAAATACATTATCTAATGATGCATTGGTTTTGTTTTTAGGCTTGTGTAGTCTTTTTCTTTTAAACAAAGATACTCCGTCGTAGGAAGGCTATATATGATTTTTTTTTGACAGATATATAAGACATTTTTTTAACGACAAATATTAGTTTTATTGTTTGTTAGATTAATATTTTCTTCTTCGTTTCAATTTATCTTTCAACAAATAGTTTTTCTTAAACATCAAATAGACAAAATGATTTACGGGCTAAGTGTCTACGGCTTGTAAAAAAATAACTTGAAAAAGTATCACATAGAAATATCTCTTTATCTATATTTCACTATTATTCTTATTCTTTTGGGACATGTAGACGCATAAGCTGGATTCTCTCCTTTTTCAACATTTTTTTTTCGATATACAAGAGTTAAGAATCGACTAATTCTTTAAAAGGCTAAAAGCAGTTATCACTTGGTCTTCACCTCTAATTCGTAATTAGGGAAGCCATTGGTAAGAATAGACTTAGACTTCCTTCCTATAGATTTTGTTAACTTCCTTTGAGCCTTAGGTTTTGTATATTTCTTTTCCCTTGAATATACTTTTTGGATGGAGCCTTAAATGGGCACATCAGTTTAAAATAAAAAAAAACTTAACACTTGGTCAATTTATGAATTTATTTTTTACGACCCTAAAATGAAAAAAAAATACAAGTCTGACCCATTATAAGTCTTATTTACCTAAATGACCCACTTTCTCAATTATTATCTTTTGGCATCTAGTGGTTGTCCCACCACAATCACTGGCGGAATACAGTGCAATTCTAAGTTCTAACATTTTGGCAGTGGTGGAATTCCTAAATTTTTTTATGTTTCATGCCACTTACAGTGGTTGTACATAATTTTTAACATTTTTTCGTTTGTAGAATTAAAAAAGTTTATTGTGTTCTATTGCATATGGCTTCAACGTTTAATGTATTTTAAAGGTTAATTAAATTTTTAGTTCCTATAAAGATGTTCAATTTTGTTTTTAGTCTTATAAAATTTCCCCCAGCTGTTAAGTGATGGTAACTGAGGGTGATGTGACACTGCCACATATAATATATTTAACCATGTGGTTCTGACATGACAATGTTTCATAAGCTGTCACTATTTACGATCAAAGCATGCTTAGGCACGGTTCCACTGCGGCTAATTTCCATAACTCTTATTCGCCATTTTCATCACCATCATCAACAAAACCATCGTTGCATCTAATTTTTCATATACATACCATTGGTTCTGATCGACCCGGTGAAGATCGATGAATCTGGATGGTGGTCCGTTCTGGACTGTTATAATGAAGCAGTTGAATTTGTTGGTCATTATTTGTATGATTGTCATCCTTGGTCGAAGGATAATGTCATTTCCTATGAAAGAGGTGCGTGGGTGAGATGTTATGGTATTCCTTTCCAAGCTTGGAACAATGTCTTTTTTGTGGGTTTGGCTCCGATACATGTAGGCTTCTTAAAATTGATGATTCAACATTGAATGAAGAAAGGCTGGATTATGCCCAGTTATCGATTTCCATTTGTATCTTGACAGAATTGAATGTGGTAGAAGATTTATGGATCGATGGAAGGAAGTTTTCTATACGCATTATTGTGGATCCTGAATTTGGTTTAGCTATTGACGTGCGCATGGTGGAATATGAGGATGATCATAATATGTCTGTGGGTGTTGAAACTGTTTGTATGCATGACGAGGAACCTCTTGTGGAGGCTGTTATGAATCAAATGTGTGATGATTAGAAGCAAGAGGGCATTGAAGTTTATCCAGGCGGTGATGGTAATAATTTTCCTGTTTAGAAAAATACCAAGTTTTAAATAAAGAATTAATTCCAATGGAGTCCAGAGTATCATCGGCGCATTAGGAGAGTCTAGTAATGTTGGTGTTGATATAAATTAGGATTTGGCTGGGTCAAAAAAATCTAGTGACTCAATTTCTAGCTAAAATGCTGTAAATCAATCTTGCAGTCGAAAGGTGATTTTTATGTGATACAATTAAATAAAATGGAAGTTGTTGTCATCAGTGGTTGATTTGAAAAGGGTGGCTCGCTTGTCAGCAAATGATAGGTATATATTATTTGGTTTTCTTACGCGATCCAAAAAATAATGATAATAACAAGTCTTTGAAGGTTTTGCATTGCAAAATTGAAGGTGTTTCCTTGCCGACAAGGACTAATTCTTTGGAAACTAATGAGGATTGGAGAAATTGGGTTGTTTTGCATGGTAATTTGAAGGAGGTGGAGGATGATGAATTTAAGGTTGGGAAGATTATTGGGGTCCAGTGTAAGAATATGTTTCAAGTTTTATCTAGGGGTAAGAGTGGAGAGGAAAAAGAGGATGAAGCGGAGTCGTGTGAGAAGAGGATTAGGGTAAGGTGAATAGTGGTCATGAAGATTATTTCTTATAATGTGTGACAGCGTAGGTATTGGGACAAGAGAAGGGAGGTTCAAAGGTTGGTGAGGGAGAGGTTTCCGACGGTGGTGTGTATTCAGGAAACAAAATTGGAGGGTATTAATGAGTTTGTATGTAGATCATTGTCGGGGTTGACTGTTGTTGGTTTTTCTTATAGCTCTTAAGTGGGTGCGTCAGGGGGTATTTTAACGTCATGGAATCCTTTAAAGGTGGATGTTTGGGTAACTATGAGTATGGAGAATTATTTAGTAGTTAAAGGGAGATTTATTAAGACCAATTTAGAGTTTTATGTAGCATATGTTTATGCTCTTTTAAATAGTGGGGGGTAGATATTTGTTAGTGGATGCATTGGGTGGGTTGATCAATTTGGATGAGGAGGTGCATGTGTGTGACTTTAAAGCTACCAGGTCCTCTGAAGAAAGAAGAAGTAGGACGGTGGGTGACCTTCATGAAGACTTCTCCCGTTTCAATTATTTTATTGATGGTAATTTCTTGATTAACTTACCTTTATGTGGTCGTAGTTTTACTTGGTATCGGGGGGATGACTTGTCTATGAACAGACTGGACCAATTTTTACTTTATGGTACTTGGTGTTCTTTATGGCCAAATTGTATTCAAGTGACTCTACCTAGAGGAGTTTGTGATCATTGCTCGATATTGTTAACGAATGATGAAGGGAATTGGGCTCCTAGACCTCAAAGGATGCTGGAATATTGGGTTGATCTACCTGGTTGTAAGGAGTTTGTTTAGGAGAAGTGGTTGTCTTATAAGGTACATGGGTGGAGCATTTTTGTTTTGAAAGATAAATTTAAGTTTTTTAAGGGCAGTTTCAAGTACTAGAGGAGGAGGAGGTAGACGGGCTCCATCTTTTATCGGCTGACATATATATTGGCCTTATCGAAATTACACTCTAGAATAAATTGGTTGAAGGAGGGAGATACAAACACTAATTTTTATATGGAGTAATGTTTTTGCAAAGATGATCAAATGCCATTATTTCTGTTAATGTGAACGGTAGTCAGGTAGAGGGGGTGGAAGTTATGAGAAGTGTCGTTTTTCAACACTTCCAAAATCACTTTAAAATGGCAGGACATGCTAGACCTGGGTTAAAGTAGTTATGATCAAGTCTATTAGTGCATATCAAGGGGATGATCTTATTAAGCTTTTTTTGTTGGAAGAAAAAAAGGAGGCGGTTTCAGACTATGACATTTATAAGAGTCCTAGGCCGGATCGAAATAATCCGGGATTCGTATTAAAGATTTTTCAGATAAGTTTAAGGTTGATTTATTGATTTTTTTTTTGTTGCTAGTTTCAAACGTCATGGTAGGCTAACTAAAGGAATCAATAGTATTTTTATAGCTTTGATTCCCAAAGTTGTGAAGCCATAGCGGCTGGCTGATTTGTCGAAGGTTCTTGCTAATAGATTAAGAAAAGTGGTTGGTAATGTTGTTTTGGAGGCTCAACCAGCTTTTGTTAAGAGTAGACAAATCCTTGATGACATTCTTAATTTATAGCGAATGAGTTAGTGGATGATGCTTGTAGGTTGAAGAAAGAATTAATTCTTTTTAAGATTGATTTTGAGAAGGCCTACGATTCGGTTGACAAGAGGTATTTGGGTGATGTGATGATTAAAATGAATTTTCCTTTGCTCTGGCATTAGTGGGATTTAGAATGTGTTACAACAACAACACTGTCGTTTCTTGTGAATGGAAGTCTAACTGATAAATTTAAGTTGAAAATAGGTCTTTGTCAAAGTGATCCTATTTCTCCTTTTACGTACCTTCTAGTTTTTGAAGGTTTAAATGTTATAATGAACACATTGGTGGAAAAGTTGATTACAAGGTTTGGTGGAAGGGCGCATAACAACGTGTATGTATCTCATTTACAATTAGTTGACGACACTCTGTTGGTATGGGTTAAAAGCAGGGGGATGTTAGAGCTTTGAAGGCTGTTTTACTTTTGTTTGAAGAGATATTTGGTCTTAAAGTTAACTTTCACAAAAGTATGTTGTTTGGTGTTAATGTGTTTAATTCGTGGTTGCATTATGCAACTATGGTTATCAAATGTAAACATTGTCGCTTCCTTTCTTGTACCCATGGCTTCCCATTGGTGGGGATCCTAGAAAGATTGATGTATGGTATCGTTTGGTTGAGCGTATTCGAAGACGGTTATTAGGTTGGAAGAGTATGAATTTTTCTTTGGGGAGTCCTCTGATTCTTCTAAATTATGTATTGTCCTCCATGTCGGTTTATTTTATTTCTTTCCTTAAACCTCCCTCTGGTATCATTTCTTCTTTTTACTATATTTTTAGTACTTTCTTTTTAGGTGGTTGTGAGAATTCTAGGAAAATGTCGTGGATTAAATGAGATGTGTTATGTTTGAATAGGGAGAACATGAGTTTGAGGGTAAGTAGGTTGAAGGAATTCAATATAGCATTGCTTGGTAAATGGGTTTGGAGGGTGTTGGAGGAGAGGGAGCGTTTGTGGTATAAAGTGTTATGTGCGAGGTATAGGGAGGAAGGTGGGAGGTTATGTTTTGGGATAGGAGGATGATCGATGTGGTGGCAGAATTTGAACTTTGGTAGAACGCGGGTGGTATGTTAGATGAAGGGTGGCTGCGAGATAATATTAATAGAATGGTGGGAAATGGTATGTCAGCTTTATTTGGGAAGGATATGTGGTTGTATGGTTTCTCTATATAAAGTCTCTATAGGCGGTTGTTTGATCTTGCTAATAAAAAGTTAGCAACTGTTGCAAACATGAATTCTTTGGGGTGGGATGTTAGTGGTGAGGCGTGGAAGTGCCGCAAGATGTTCTTTGAGTGGGAGTTAGAGCTGGTGAAGGAGTGTGTGGATCTTGTTACCCATGTTGTTTTGCAGGTTGAAGAACCGGACCGTTGGGCTTGGAAGCTTCATTATACTCAATAATAATATACAATTAAAAGCTCTTATAACAACTTGACTACTGTTGAAGGTTCCTTTAATGTCGACAATATGCAGGTGTTATTGCTCAAACGGGTTCCTCTCAAAGTCAATATTTTTGTTCGGCTGATCGCGGTTGTTTCGAAAGCTTGAGATCATTTGGTTTTTAAATGCAACTAGTATGTGTGGCTTTGGTCTCTGATTTCTGGTTGGTTAGGTCTATCAACGGTTAATCATGGTACTCTTTATGATCATTTTCTTCAGTTTGGTGGGTTACAGGTATTCCAGAAATTCTCGCCTAGCCTTCAATATTATTTGGATCGCCGTGATTGGATTTTTCAAGCATAAGGTAGATACCCTTCAATTATTAATAGAAATGGTGAAACTCCAGACTTTTTGGTGGTTAAAATCATATTATTTTTTGTTTGATTTTGATTACCCCACTTAGAGGTTGACTCATTTATTTCGTTTAAAGGTGGTTTCTTGATTTCTTGGCCTTTTTCTGCCGTTTTGGTGGCTTTGTTTCTAAAGTGAATATTGTGGTTGTTTAAGTTTCTTTTGTACATAGACTTATTTAGTTTTTTAATATATTATCTTAGCATTTAAAAAAAGAAATTATATATTTTTTTGAAAGAAAAAAAATTATAAGCTTAAATATGATTTTCGTCCCTGTAATTTGGGCCCGTTTTGATTTTCGTCCCTGTAAAAAAAAAGTTTGAAAAACATCCCTGTAAATTTTTTTGTTTGAAAAAGGTCCCTGGCCCCACATTTTTTATGATATGGCATGGGTTTTGCCACGTGGTAGTTGCTGACTGTGCAACTTCTGCCACGTGGCAGTCCACGCAATTTAAAAATTTAAATTATTTTTTTAAATTAAAAAAATTTGAAAATAAATTCAAAAATCATTAAAAAAATTCGAAAAAAAAAACTGTTAAAATTAAATTTTCGACCATTAATTTTTTTAATTTTAAAATTATATTTTTTCTTCATAATTTAAAAAAAAAAATTATAAAAATCATTTCATTTTTTTTCGAAAATTTATTTTCAGAAATTTCAGATTTTATAATTTAAAATTTTTTTTTTTTTTGAAAATTATATGATAAAAATAATTTTAATTTTTTTTATATTTTTAAATTTTAAAAACAATTTTTTGAATTTAAAAATTTAATATTATATGGCATGCCACGTCAGCGCCACGTGGCATAAGTTGCACAGTCAGCGACTGCCACGTGGCAAAAACCATGCCACTTCAACGTTTTAGTGGGGTCAGAGACCTTTTTCAAACAATTTTTTTTTACAGGAATGTTTTTCAAACTTTTTTTTTTACAGGAACGAAAATCATATTTAAGCCAAAATTATATGTTCACTGCATTTATATGATTCTTTGACTAGAAATGCATTAATGGTTTGATCAAAACATGAAAGAAATACATTAATGCTTGACTTCAATTGAATACACGTTAATTAATTTGTTCGAAAATAAACTGCACATTCTTTATCATCGCTAGCAAAAAGATGGGTACTTCTTTTTAGGGAAAAAAAGATGGATACTTACGTGTCCGTTTTTCTGTTCTTTTTATTACGTTAAAGTTTGAAATTATGAACGGTGTTTTTCTATGAAATTTTTTATTTTGATTAAAAGTATAAATATAAATGATTGTTGCTTTCAGATTATAACAAACCAAACTAACCTTAGTCCTTGTGAGCTTAACTCAGTTAGTATGGACAATGCATAATACTCCCTCCGTCCCAAATTGTATGTCGCTTTGGAAAAAAATTTGTCCCAAATTATATGTCGTTTTACAATACCAATGAAATATTAATGTTACTTTTCCTATTAAATCATTAACTATTAATTACTCTCTCTTGTTTCAATTATTTCATTTATATTTTCCATACCATTTATTAAGGATAATTTTGTAAAACAACTCATAATTTCTCTTCCCCCACACAATATTAATTACATTTCTTAATACGTGTGAAATGGCCAAAACGTAATACAATTTGGGACGGAGGGAGTATATGCAAGGTCCGGCGTTCAAACCCTGGTCACCACAATAAAAAACCAAACTAACCTTATTTATCTATTTCAATGACACCAACAATATAACAAAAAAATATAATATAAATTCATATCTTTTTATTGAGACCAACAACAATTATTATAGAAAAAGTTGTTTTAGGTTATAATTGAGATAATGGAAAAGTCAGTCAAAAATCTTATATTTTGTTTATATATAGTATATATATATATATATATATATATATATATATATATATATATATATATTAGATCTAGATTGTTACACTTTGTAAAGAGCATAAAAGAAAAAAAAAATTGGACATATATTCATACTCTGTTTGTTACATTTATTTATTTATTTCAAATTCACTCCCGTCAATCATATTTTTTAAAGGATAAAGGATATATAAGGAAAAAAAGTGATATACCGTGGACAATAAAGATTGAGTTTGTTACATGCTATTATATATTTTTTATCTGTGTTATTTATATTTAAAGTCGAGTGTAATTTGGGAAGAAAAAAAACGATTTAAAAAAAGATCCAAAGAAATTATTTTTTTTAGGGTGCGTTTGTTTCAATTTTACCAAATTTATTATTAGGAATAACTTTCCTTGGAATATAAAGATGAGAATTTTATTTCAAGGTATTTAGAAAAAATATGTTTGGTTAACTTTATAAAAATCCAAGGAACCTTAAAAATAGGGATTATAATAGGTAATTCCACATAATTTTATTCTCATCTTCATGGGAACTTTATTCCCACCCTTTTCTTTGGGAATCTTTTCTATTCGCAGGAATATTTTATACCCGGAAATAAAATTTAGTAAACTTGTAACAAACATAAACATATGTATTTATATGATTTTATTCAGAGGAATCTACGAATATAACTTGAAACAAACGGCAAAAGTTATGGTGCATAAGTTATTTCCTTATGCACCGTGCATAAACACATTACAACCATCAGATTTCTTTTATTTTGAACAAAAATGGTTTTGGCTCACTTTAAGAATGTAGGAAGCAATTATGTTGGGATTTATGTACGGTGCATAAGGATTTCCTTATGCACCATAACCACTCCCGAAACAAACACACCCTATAATATAGATTAGATTAAGAGGGACACTAACATGTCGTCCCTTAAAATACCAACTTTTTAAATAATTGGACAAAAAGTTTATAAGAAGACTTTGTATCCTTTATATATAAAAAAAAATAGATATTAAAAATTTAAATTCTTTTCAAAAATATTTGTTGACAACTTAAAATATTTAATTAAATAAAGAAGAGTTGTTTTTTTAAAAAAAATATATATATAAAGGGTAAAATTCAAAAGGAAAAAATCACACCAATTTTTTTTTGTTTTCTGTAGTATTAGATTATTAAATGTTCACTACTCCATCCGTTTTAAAATGAGTGTTGTTTTACCTAAAAATATTGTTTCAAAATGAATGTCACTTTCAAATTTCAATGCAATAATAAATGTTTCTTTTCAATGGTACACTTCAATTAATACTATATACACAACTTTCAAAGTATTATTTTTTTTTCTTTAATGAAAAACAAACTAATGATTGATTAGAATAATTTGATAAAATAACATCTTTTTTTCTTTTAATTAATGCATTTCTTAATATGCGTGTAAAAATCTTAAACGACATTCATTTAAAACGAAGGGATTAACACAAAAGGAGAAAAAGAAATAATAATAACTTGTACATTAATACCATTCTTTGACTAGAAAGTACATTAATACTTTACTTCAATTGAATAAACATTAATTATTTTGATACTAATGTGTCCATCTTGACGCTTTTATTGATCAAAATATTAAAAGTCATAGAATTTTATCCGATTCCTCCTTAAAAAAAGAAATTTATCAGATAATTTTATGAAGTTTGTAATTTGATTGATAACAGAGGACAAAATAGTAAAAATGGTTTAAGTGAAAGGGAGAAAAGTTATTACACTTTTTTTTGAGAAGAATTTGTTAATCTTTATACTTTTTATTTTTATATAAAAGTATAGATATTTGTAAAGTTCATTTATTTAATTAAATAAAGGATAATTATATTTGAAATAAAATAATTTATGTAAAGGGTAAAATTGAAAAGGAAAAAGCTACACCAAAAATTTATTCTTAGTACATATTTTTTATATTCACTACATTAGTATGATTCTTTGACTAGAAACTACATAATTAATACTTTTTTTTTTTTAGAGTATGAAATATTTTTGTTGTTTCATATATTTGTTGACTAGAAATGCATTTATATGATTCTTTGACTCAAATAAAATATATTTTTTTATATAAAATTCTAGACATTTGAAATATTTAATCCATATTTGTTTGTTATTATATATTACACAAAGTCAAGGGGATAAGTACAATCAGATTCATTAGTCCTTATTTTCACTTGCAAAAATGATCATTATCTTGTTATTTTGCTTGTGTCTTGCAGCCAAAAACTATGAAGTATATGGATCAATGTCAAATTTTTCCAAAATTGAAGATTTGGAATTGGAGGAACAATTGAAAGCCATCAATAAGCCTCCTGTCAAATCTATTCAAGTAATATCATTATTCTTTCTGCATTTTAAATTCCCTTTTAAATATACCTTCCATCATATATGTCATCACTCTTATAATGTTATGTATAAATATTATTATTATTATTATTTTTTTGGTTTCTACAGACAGAATTTGGAAGAATTGTTGATTGTATTGATATTAATAAGCAACTAGCTTTTGACCATCCTTTACTAAAGAATCATAAGATACAGGTGCTTCATCCTTCATCCTTAACAAAATCAATTTACCAATAATTTTTTATTCAAATTAAATTTCTTTGACCAATTTTTTTTAAAAGAATATGTTAACTAACATTGTTATTTATATTATTTGGTTTAATTGCAGCTAAAATTTAGTTTTCAAGATACACAAACAAACACAAAATCACATGATAGATCAGGATATTCAAAAATTGGACTGGATGATAAGGATTTGTGCCCTAAAGGAACAATTCCTGTCCAGAGAACAACAAAAGATGATCTCATTCGTGCGAAACGGCTATCAAATAATTTCGGTACCTTGACCAAGTTCGATCGTGGCAGTCATGTAGGTTTCCTACATAACTTTTTGTTCATTTTTTGTTGATAAATTAAATCTTTGTTGATTTTATTATTATTATTAATTATTATTCCCCTAACAAAATAAATCTGTTGATTAATTATAACTGGTGAATTTGTCTTTGGATTAGTTTGCAGGAATACGTATAAGAGGTAGAATCTTCTTTGGAGTTAAAGGAAATCTTGATGTATATAATCCACCTGTTGATGACCACCAAATGAGTTCTGCTTATATATATGTTTCCACTGGAGAAAGCAGCATTCCAGTGCCCAACCATATGTTTATCCATGCAGGGTGGCAGGTTTTTCTTTAATTTTGATCTTCTTTTTAATTTTCCCCTACTTTTATATAAATTTTAGGGTTAAATAAGTAAATAGTTCCCTTAAATATACCAACATTTTATTTTAGTCCCTATAAAATATTCTTTTGACTTTTGATCCCTCTAAAATTTTTTATTTATGAAATTAGTCCCCACACTACGGCAAAAACTTCGTCCATTACCACAATCCACCACATCTATGATGAACGAGCCCTTGTCATCTCACCTGCACCATAAACCAGTATACCTTGACAAGGAAATGGAAAGGTTGTAATGGGAGTGAAACACTATCGATGGCGAACCAAGCTAGAAACCCTAGCAGAGCCATTAACTCTTTTTATTGTTTTTTTTTTTGGCTTAATGATGTGTTTTGTCCTTGCAATTAGGCGTCATTTAAAAATTAGTCCCTGTAATCGCTAATCCTGGCAATTTACCCTTGGATTGTTTAATCATTTAAAATTTCGTCCTTTGATCAACTTAATCACTACCAAGTTATCAAATTAGCAAAATGGCATGGGAATGGACAAAAATACCCTCATCTTTATTATGAGAAGAAGATGAAGACAGGGGTAAAAATGTCATTTCACGAATGGATGACGAGGGTATTTTTGTCCATTCCCATGCCATTTTGCTAATTTGATGACGTGGCAGTGATTAAGTTGGTCAAAGGACGAAATTTTAAATGATTAAACAATGCAAGGGTAAATTGTCAAGATTAGCGATTACAGGGACTAATTTTTAAATGACACCTAATTGCAAGGACAAAACACATCATTAAGCCTTTTTTTTTTGTATGTATATAATTTCGAAAATTTATCTGTCAGTTTTATTGATCGCGAGTTCTCGAATATTTTCTTTTTGAAATTTCTAATCTCTTCCACATTGGTGTGACAGGCATATCCAGGTATGTCTGGGGATAAATTAACTCATTTCTTCGTAGAATGGGTAAGAAATATGTCTTTCTACTTACCATATGGAATGCTATAATCATGTTACTCCTTTACTTATTTTTTGACTAATCATATATATGACTAATTTATATATCTTCGATAATTTTCTTCTTTATCTTTGGCCTTTTGCCTTATTTTTTACAAAAATTAAGCAATTTATTTCAATTACAGTAGTTTGAATAAGTTTATTTTTTTGAAATAAATTGCAGAAGAATAGCATCCAACATACAGGCTGCACCAATATGCTATGTTCTGGTTTCGTGCAAACTAGCCAAAAAATTTATGTTGGTGCACCCGTGGCTAATGTATCTTCCTATGGTGGACCACAATTTACTATGAGTCTCAACCTTACACAGGTAAGCTTTATATAAAATATTGTTCATAATATACACGTATTAGCGCAATAAAAAAAAACGGACACGTTTTGTCGTGTTTCAGGATCCAGCTACTAAGAACTGGTGGCTAAAAGCACAAGACATGGATGTTGGATATTTTCCAGCATCATTATTTTCTAATAAACTAGATTTTGCAATGAAAGCTGGTTGGACTGGTCATACACAGTTTTTTCTTGATGGTCCAAGTCCTCCAATGGGTTCTGGAATTCTTCCAGATGGAAATCCTCTTCATTCATGCTACATTTCAAAGATGTATTTTAAGGATAGATTTAGAAATGATCGTGCCCCTCTTAAAGATCAGATGCTAGTGTATGCTGATAACCGTCGTTGTTATGATGCAAAGTACTATGGTTTTGTGGATAATAATTTGGAACGTGTTATGATGTTTGGGGGACCAGGTGGAAATTGTGGTCTTTGAAAAAGTTTAAAGTACCGGTACACCTCACTTTATGAGTGTACCGTAGAAGTTTCCTTTAAATAGAGAGATCCAGAATGAATAAAATAAATTGAAAGTTGTAGTGGATGATATTGTTCTCAATCACTATAGCTTAATAAAAGTATAATTTTAGCCGTTTGTTTTCAAAGTGATAGTCAAGTTTATTCATAAAATAAAAAAAGAATGATAGTCAAGTTTCTTTTTTCTTTTGAGGGATAAATGATGGTCAAGTTTATTTACTATTGCATGATGCAGTTCCAACAATAACACCGAAATCAAAACACCAAAAGACATTGGATTAATATCAAAATCACATTCTAAACTTAAAATAGAGAAATATCAACTAGATTTTAGAGCTCTTGTTAACATTGTTATAAAATCTCGATTTAAATCCTAAACTTTAAGATTTTGCGATGTTCTTCACCTTCAACGACTGAAATTCATACTAAAATCTTAAAATAGGCAAAATCCAACATATTTGATTGCGATTTTACAATTTTTTATATCGATTCTACAAAAGTAGTTGAGTAAAATCGTACGATTTTAGTTGCGATTTTACGATTGTCGATTTTGCTCTTCTCTTTCGACTTGAAGCAAAATCTCGAATTTAACAACCTTGATTAGTAAGGTTTAGAATTCAAATAATCGTCCTTACAAATTAAGTCTTTATATATATATATATATATATATATATATATATATATATATATTCTACTTCAAATAAACCTTTGTTCTAGGTTAGCAATTGTGTTGAATTTCTACCCAAAAACAAAATTGTCTTGAATAATGGTGTTCACTAAAGCGTAGTGTCGTCACTCAATTTTATTATTTATATTACTAATTTATATTTGATAAGATTGTTGAAATATAGGTAGTTATACTCATTTTAGATTTAATTAGTATACATCTTCCGGTCATTGATATAAACAAAAATCCATTTCCTAGGTTCATTTAATAAATGATGTATATAGCATATAATTAAGACTGGATACATCATTAATTGAATGAATTTAGAAAGTGGAATTTTGTTTATATCAGTGATCGGAGGGTGTATAAGGTAGAAGGTGGATTTATTTGTACCCAACATGCTCCCTTAAATAATTCTCAATGTTTCCAATAAAACATTTCTTAAGCTTTTATCTCTTTTTCCTTTGATATCATAAAATCTCAATATGGTATAAGAGCCATGGTTTTCTTCTTGAATCACACTTGCGCTACGATTTTTCTGAGAAAAATCAATTCTCGGTTATTCTTTCCTCATTCGTGTCTTTGATTTCGTTCAAAAAAAATTCTTCGTTTTGTTATCACAATCGTTCTTATCATTTTCCTCGAAATCTTGGGGTTACATCTTGATTCGTTTTCTTCATTTATAGGATTTTTTATTGAACGAGGAAACCAATTGGTTTTTTATTTGACAAAAGAAATATAACATTTTGTAAAAAAAAGGTAACATTTTTTCTTGATGAACAAAACTAAATAAAGAACTTATAGTCATAAACGGTAAACATCTAATTTTCACGGTCAAAAGAAATTGAATTTTGAATTTCAAATATTTTAAGAAGTCATGTGCTCATTTGAAGTCATTAAATGTTTAATACAATTCTAATAAGGATGCAAATATGATAGCATTACTACTACTTACATTAGTTCTCATAGGGAGTAAGATAAAACATATCACGTGTTTGTGTCTTTTATGAGGGAAACATAACATGTACTCTAATTAAATTTTTACGATAAAATTTCTTTTAATATGTGAATAAAGATGGATGGATACCTTTAATGTGTACATCTCTTCGTACCAATCTGAAAAATTTCAGTTAATCAAATATATGGTCTCTGCGATCACATTTTTCAGTTACGTGACCACTATTTTTCCAGCATTTAAAAGTTGAAAAACGTGGTCACGCAACTAAAATGCGCATGACCACTATTTTTTCACTTAATTAACCAAATAAATAGTGGTCAAGCACCTAGATAAATGTGGTCACACAAACTATATATTTAATTAACTAAAATTTTTCAGAGTGGTACAAAGGGTATATATTAGAGATGTCTACCTATAATTGCTCTAAACAATTAATGTTGATTAGAAATAAACATACCATGTGTACTTTGTAACTTTGCAAGCCATTTGTTTATTACTATAAAGATAAAGATACATAATCACAATTATTAATTCACCCTTGAAAGATCTTTTGTTATTATTGTCTTGTTGCCTTTAGAGAACCACAATTATTGATTAAAAACAAAAACTACTAGTAGAAACGATAAAATCAAGCAAAGTGATCACGACTCTTTTTCACTCTTGAACAAAACCAACCAATCGCTGGATAAATATCTTGGCACTCTCAGATTCTGGTTTAACCAATTGATAAACATGACCCTCATCTTTCTCTTCAAAGAATTCCAATTTCCCTTTCCACCCACTATTCTTCACACCTTCCCAATACCAAACTCCTCTCTCCCTTAACTTATCTTTTCCAGCAACACAAACAATAATTCTTGAACAACCAAGTTTTTCCAAGCTAGGTGCACCTTCACCCAAAGGATTAAACCTAGGGTTATCAATTCCAAAAGGTGCATTTGGGTACGCAAAATGCCAAAAAGTATGGATAATATTATTTTCTGGCTCAATAATAGGTTCTGACCCAATAGGGTTAGCACTGTAAAAATAAGGATGAATTATAATAGCTCCTAATATTTTAACATCACAAGGTAAATTTTCAAGTCCAGCTTGAATTGCAATGTTATGAGCAATATTAGCACCAGCACTATCACCACCAATGAAAAGTTTATTAAAATTACCATGTTCGATCAACCATGGTTCTGGATTGTTGATGTTATTATTGGAATGAGAAGATATCCATTTGAGTGCAGCCCAACAATCATGGTAACATGTAGGGAGAGGATACTCAGGAGCAAGACTATATTCAATGGAAACAATTATCACATTTGCTTGTGATGCAAAGGTTTTCAAATGTTCATGGTACTTCTTCGAGAATGTTGATTCGAACATGAAAACGCCGCCATGAAAATAAACCAAGATTGGAAATTTGGAAAGTGGGTTTGTGATTTTTGGAAGGTAAATACGAGATGAAATTGTGGGGTTGTGTGGGATTTGTATATCTTTGGATGAAATTCCAGTGTTAGGGTCGTTGAGAGATGGAGGAGCAAATGGGGATTGTTTTGGTCTTTCTATTGAACCGTCGCTAAAGATACGAAGGATATTTCCCATTTCGGTAACTATTTCTTTAGTGATGGTTTTTGGTGTCGTGGGTGTTGTGGAAGCCATTTCAATTGAGGATGTGAAGAGTGTTTGAAAGGAGTTTCAATGTAAAATATGAGGGTTAATTTGGTGTTTTGATTGGTGATGATGTAAGTTGGTATTTATAAGAAAGAGAGGCATCTACATGGAGGAAATACTGACATCTCAATTAGGTTGGCACCTCGGAAAACCTCCATCCTATGTCTCCAAACTCTAAAATTTTATTAAAAAAAGGGGGAAAAATATACAAGTAGAAGGGGGACTAGGCCAAAACCCTCAAAGAAAAAACGAAAAAAACAAACAGAAAAAATGCGAGAGCAAAAAACAACAGACTAAGGAAATATGCAATTAGGCAAACCAATAAAAAAAATCAAACACAATTCTTGTATTAGAATTGTCAATACCTCTGACATTCCAATATAATAAATTCATTGCGTAGATGGAGGAGGATCACCCGTTGCACGGGTTTTATAATGTGACTTTCCCAAGACCTGTTTTTTCATCGTTTGCATTTGTTTCATGGTTAAAACTTGTGTAAATCCCTCATCCGCAATCCTTTGATCATATTCTCGAATTCTTGCCCATAATTCCAAATCATGCTAGATGTTCTTGTTAATGTGAACCTCGTGAACTGGATGAATATGTTGGTCCTTCGCAAGTTGCACCTCCGAATCATCATGGACAGATGTTGTGGCACCAAAATCTTTCACTGAATTCATTTCCTTTTGTAAAACCAGATCACCGGAGCATCCGTATCAGCAATAATATTTTCAATGTTTGGGAAATCAGAGACCAGAGTGAGAATGGGCTGAACCTCATTAACAATAATTTGTGGTCAAACTATTTCATCAGTCACATTTTGTAACGACATACTAAAAGTGGTGCTAGACCTGACAGAGGACGTCGCACCTGGCTGCCTATCTAAATGTTCCTCAACATTATCAATCGGAACATCAATTTCTTGTGCTATTGTATGCGTAATCGGTGGTTGCCTATCTAAATGTCACCTATAGTGTTTCTGCACGTGCATCTGGTTGTGGAATGAGTGTCGGAATTTTGAATGCCTTAGGGGATCCAATACCCTCATGACTGTCCTTTGGTTTCCACCCATGCTTAGGTCTCTGTGAGTTAACTGGTTTTTTCCCTTTGTCAGTCTGATGTTCATTATTCTCAGCTCTCCTCGGATGAAGCCAACGGCTAGATGAGACATTTTGTCCAATGCTCTTATAGTGTGTACGAAATTCTGGTAGCCCCTCATATTCTATTGCAATTGAGAATACAAAGCCCTCCCCTTCAACGAGAACTTCATAAAAAATATCCTTGGACAAATCCAAATCCACCAAAACCTGTGCATAATGACCAAACAATCTGTTCTTCGTCACATTGTCAATCAATAATGGAGTCCCGACCGCCCCAGCAATCTCATATAAAGTCCTTTCCATCCAAACTTGCGTATGTGTTTGTCTTTGCGTGTGAATATTAAAGTCCCTTGTCCATTCAAACAATCGAAGTACACCCAGCTTCAAATTTACGGTACCTGCTGTCCAAACTGTACACATATCAACATGTGAGGCAAATAATAATTTATAAAACCCCGGCTAAGTGAGAGCATATGCCACTTCCCATTAACATTCCATACTTTTTGTAACTTCGCAGATATATCCTTGGATGAATAAGGCTTGTCCCCTTTGTTTAAAACTAGTCTACAACGAAGATTGATTTTGCAAGCCTCTAAACCTCTAAAATATACTTCATTCGTAATTTTGATAGACAAAGTTCCCCACAAACAGATGGAACAGGAAGAGGTTCATAAATTTGTACTTGTAAACCTCGGAGGGCCTGAACAAACGAAGGTTTCTGAATGGCAGATGGTGCAAGAGTTGGGACCGCAGCAGTTGCACTCGGCACCGGAGAAACGGCCGCAACAACAGAGGCAGACATTGTTGTCGCGGTTGCTGAAGGAGGGACCGGTAATGCAAACTCCGCCCGCCAATCAAACATGATGTGGCAAGCAAAGCTACTTGAAAAAATCCTTGGTAACGGCGATCAACAATTGTTGGAGAATTGAAGACCACCAACTGAAGACAGTGGCTAATTCCAAAAAGTCAATAGGTTGGACAAGTACGTGTGTATAAGAAGGGGAAATCAAATTGCTAATGCAAATGCCATTGCCTAACACGACAATCGAGAATGGTGTATTGTTGAGAAGCACCAAATACAACCTTGAAGGAAAGTAATTGAATTTTCCTCCACTGTTGACTTCTTTTTTATTTATTTTTTGTCAAGTACTTTGATTTCATTTAAAAATAAGATATCTTTTTTTTGTTACATTAAAAATTAAGATATCTAAAGTTGGATGAAATAATAATATTTTATTTTAAAAGACAAAAATAAAGGGAATCATTAACTATTAGGTAAGTGTTAAGTTGTGTCTTTAGGACTCATATACAAAAGTCTATGCGTATAATTATACTATGTGTTGAAAAAATAATATAGGCCTAAATGGACATTTAATTATACTCTGACTTCATTTAATTTTGGTCAATTACTTTGACTTCATTTAAACATAAGATTTGATTTGACAAATAAATGATATTTATTTGATCAAATTGATAGAGTACATCAATAGAATAAAAATTCGTTAAAAACAAAAATGATGAATCTGAGAACAAGCTCACAACATCTATGTTAATAGCATAAAACCACAAAGTACAGAAGCATTTAAGGCACATAATAAGAAACTTAAAGTGGAAATTTTGTCTAGGAAGTGGAAATAATATTAGGGAAATGTTAAGTTGTACCCTTAGGGCACATGTACAAAAGCCTACACATATGATTATATTCAAGTCTCTGAAATATCTATGTCTCCGAATTTGCAACGTGAACTACAAAGTCATTTAAGGAATCTGCACCAGATGGAAGCTAATCTAACAATCTGAACCAAACAAATACTTGAACAAAACAAGACAAACAACACCGCACAAAGACGACGAAGAAACCAACATCGTACTAAGACGAAGAAATAACAAAATAAAAACAGAACATATGTGAAAATCACTTACTTCAATAAAAGGGAAAGAGAAAAACGAGTTAGATGGGTGATTTAGAGTTAAAAATTGACCCTAAATCATCATTCTTTGGTATAAGATCGAAGAAACAAAGGTTTTGGTGACGACTCACAAAAGAGAAAGGGAAAAGAGAGATTAAAAAAAGATTTCTAAAGTTGGATGAATTATAATATTTTATTTTGAAAGACAAAAGTAATAGACAAAATTACACAATTTGTTTTTTAACTTAATTTTAGGGAACATTCTCGTCTTTTATATTTTGCTGTCCCAATTCAATCATTTTGTTGTAAAATTTCAATATCCTACCATTTTTTATGAGACTTTTTCAACGAAATCCAAATTTTTAGGTTTTTATGATGAAGATTTGGATTTGTTTATGAGTTTGATGAGACTTTGATGATTTTTTTTTGGAATTTTTTAATTATTTTTTTTGATAAAAAATGATAAATATGCTGACATTTTAAAAAAAAAAAATGACAAAAGAAAAAAGTATTATTTAAAATAAAGTTAAAGGATGAATTGTGTAAATTTTAAAAAATAATATCATTATGGAACTTTTACGGTCAAAGAAATTCTAAAAACCGATAGTGGATACTATCGTTAAGGATATCAATCTCATCGATGATTTACCGAAATTATGAAGTAAATGCAAATCACGGTAGTGTGAGTGATTATTTTTAACAAGTGTTGATTTAAATATTATTTTAATAAAGAAAAGCCTTTTTTTAATTTTTCATATACTAGAATGATGCAGCTAGCATCATTAAAATATCATTAAAAGAAAAAAGAAGAACAAAATAGAAAAGAAGGACTAGTCTAGGACTAAACATTTCAAGAGATCTACAAACGAAAAAGTAGGTAATCACAACTTATTTATAAAGTACTCCGCCCCGAATTATAAGGTATGGTATACATAATACCTCCAATCAAAAGAATTAATTGGTAAAGATAACACTATGTTTGCTAAAGCATCTGCATAGGTATTTCCACTCCAGTAAATATGAGAAACATTAAAATTTATATGACGAGATATAAGAATACATTTTTGCCATCTATGCAGTTGCATGATTTAGAATAAAACTGAATTACTGATGGTCGAATTAGGCAAGTGTATCAAATTGTTTACCAAGTAAGAAAATGATAAGTAGATTATCGTATCCACATGAATTGTCGTTTCGTCTAAACAATTCGCGTTACTTATTAGGGATCAATAAAATAAATAAAGAGATAAGGGTTTATAGTTTTGCAATTTAATCTGTTTGCAACATAGCAAAGTTACCTGTTTGATTGCAGAATGTTCGAGGCGGTTAGGATTCTTTGAATCCCCTCTATTTATTTGTTGGAATTAAATAAGAGTCAAGTCACATTCAATATTCTAAGCAGACTATTTAAGTGATGAGTTCGTCGGAAAGTGATAACCTAATTATCAGTGTATCTGGCTGGCTTTCTGATTTGTCTTCTAACTCTGTCTCGGGAAATAGAGTAATCATCTCCTTGTTACTGAATAGGAGAGGTGGTACTATCATCATGGTCATCATCAATAGGATGGTCATCAATGTTAGATTCATTTGTAGAGGAAGATGGGACATCAACGTTAGGAGCTGCAAGCTTTAATACAAACTCCACGTTCTTGCTAGTACTTTGCAGATTACCTATACTAGTAGAAGAAGACACAAAAGACTGTTTTCCAGAAGATAATAATGCATCCTCATTAAAAGTCACATCTCTACTAAGAATTAATTTTTGTGATTTTGGATCAGAGCACCACAAACGATACCCCTTAGACTCAGATGCATAAGAAAGAAATATGCACTCAACGGCTCTTGGAGCTAATTTGCCATCATTGACAAGTGCATATGCTGGACATCCAAAAATTCTTAAATTAGAATAATCAACAAGATTACCTGACCAAATATCTTCTGGAACTTTGAAGTCAAGTGCTGAATGTGGAGAACGGTTGACCAAGTGACATGCAGTAGATGCTGCCTCGACCCAAAGATCACGTCAATTCTATAACCCAGCATTTGAGAGCATACATCGAGCTCTCTCAAGTAGAGTCCTGATCATTCGTTCTGCAACACCGTTTTGTTGGGGATTCCTTGGAATGGTTTTGTGTCTAGCAATACCATGATTTGTGCAGAACTCATTAAAGTCACTACTACAGAACTCTAATCAATTATCTGTTATGAGCTTCTTCACATTCTTCCCTGTCTGAGTTTCAACAAGAATTCTCCACTTCTTGAATGTGGGAAAAGTCTCATTTTTATACCGCAAAAAATAAACCCAAACCTTCCGAGGAAAATCATCAATGATAGTCATCATATAGCGGCGTCCTCCATAGGAAGTAACTTTTGAAGGTCCCCAAAGGTCAGAATGAATATAATCAAGAATACCTTTGGTACGGTGAGTTGCAGTAGAGAAACTAACCTTTTTCTGTTTCCAAAAAACATAATGTTTACAAAACTCCAACTTATCGATGCCTTGTTTACCAAGACGACCTTGCTTGCTCAGAAGATGCATGCCTTTTTCAGTCATATGGCCCAGGTGCATGTGCCATAATTTGGTGACATCTTTTTTAGGCATAGAAGATGATACAGCTGCGGAACCTGTCACAACAATCCCTTGCAGGACATATAAACTATCAATTCGGCTAGCTTTCAATAAAACAAGATATCCTTTCGATACCATTAGAACTCCACCTTCGGCTGAGTACTTGCACACAAGAGACTCGTTAGTCAAAGTCCTGACGACGCCATCATTAGTCTTGAAATGGACTATACCTATTCATGCAACCTTGCATTGGACATCATTACCCATCAAGACAACACCACAATCAACAGGTTCAAAAGTGGTAAATAAATCCCTATAAGGACACATATGAAAATTATATCAAGTATCAAGAAGTTTTACTCCTCTTATTAGAGGAGACAACAGATAAAGTAATGTCATCGCCAGAATCAGCTTCTATATTGGCAGCTTCAGGGGATTGTGGAGCTTTCCATTTTTCTTGCTTTTCTTGCTTTTTCTTTAAGATAAAACAATCAGAAATCTTATGGCCAGATTTCTTGCAATAGTGACAAGTTTTGTTGGATTTGCGTCCTCTAGATTTGTATCTGGATTTTTTGTGACTGGTACTCCCTTTTTCTTGAGTTTTTCCTCTAACACTTAAACCCTCACCCTTGTCCACAAAATGAACTTCAAGATAAAAACTTTCTTTGGACAACAAATTAGATTTAACATCTTCAAAGGATAAGGTATCATTATTTCCATACAACATGATTTCTTTGAAATGTTTGTAGGTAGAAGGTAAAGAGACAACCAACAAAACAACCTTATCTTCATCATCAATTTTAACATCAATATTTTCCATATCCAAAATGATAGAGTTAAATTCATCAAGATGAGATTGAATAGGAGTACCTTCAACCATTCTAATGGTATATATGCGTTCTTTGAGACGAAGCTTGTTTGCAAGGTTTTTAGTCATGTATAGAGTTTCTAATTTCATCCATAATCCTGCAGCGGTCAGTTCATTGACTACTTCACGTAGAACCTCTTTGGACAAGCAAAGTTGGATTGAGAAAGCGCCTTTTCATCCAACTCGTCCCACTGCTGGTCGGTCATGGAAGCCGATTTCTTCGTCTTTCCATCTAAAGCTTTCTTTAATCCGTTTTGAGTAAGAACGACCCTCATTTAGACTCACCAAATAGAAAAGCTAATCTTGCCATCAAACTTCTCAATGTCAAATTTAGGAGACATTTTGAAATTTCCAACTGAGTGCTCTGATACCACTTGTTAAGGTATCAGCGCAATGCAGAAGCACAGGATCGATGCAATTGAGAATCAAAGAGAAGTAAGTAAAATAATAAGAGAAATAACACACAAGATTTACGTGGAAAACTCCTCAATATGAGAAGAAAAACCATGGGTGGTCACGAGCAAAGTTCCACTATGTAAAAGAAAAAAGTACAATAAATCCTCTTGTAGTAATGAGGACAAAGGACAATATTTTCTCTTAATATCTCCTAAAATACTCTCTAAAATGGAACAAGAATTCTCACAAAAAATACACTCAAGTGTATGTTACAAAGTGTGTTTTAATTGTTGTGATGTGATGATATATTCACGACATGAGAATGTTGTGTATATATATATAGCCTTCATTCCTCAATTCTTAATGGTGAAGCAAAGTAGCACATGGCAAGCAAGTAGGAGGTGTAAAGCATATGCAAGCAAGTAGGAGGTGTGAAGCATGCAACATATGTGGCATGTCAAGCTTGGAGACAATCCTTAACCACTAAGGAATAAGGAGCCGTAAAGTGCAAAAGAAAACTTCCCAATTAATTACTTAACCAAATGTAGCTTATAGATGAAGGAATTGAATGAGAACCACATAATCCAACAATTAACCATTTCTAGAATGTGCAGCTTGGATATTTTCAATGTTGTTCTTGGCTCACTATTTTTCAGGTTCAAGCATCCTCAATATGATGAATATCACACTTATCCCTAAAGGAGGTGAGGGTAAATGTATGAAATATTGGAGTCTTATAGCATTGTGTAACGTGGTATATAAGCTTTTATCTAAAGTTCTAGCGAATACGTTGAAAAATGTCCTCAATAATTGCATTTCAGATAACTAGTCTGCGTTTGTACCTAGGTGATCAATCTTAGATGATGCAATGGTAGTCATTGAGGTTGTGAATTACATGAAATCAAAATGGAACGTAAAATAAGGCAATGTAATCCGCAAATTAGATATTAGCAAGGTTTGTGATTGGATCTACTTGAAGGGGGATATGTTAAAGATGGGATTTTCTCACAAATAGGTGAAATGGATTATGACGTGTTTTAATCGGTCGATTACTCAGTTATTGTTAACAATGAGACCAGAGTCGGCCCTTATGGGGTGCAAACAACTCTACTGAGCTAGACCTCCCAAATTTTGAGGCCTAAAACATTTTTTTTATTTGTAAAATACATGAAAAAAAAATTAATGTATATATAAAAAAAAAAAAAACGCGCTAGTTTAATTGGAAAATGAAGATGGCTTGGTGGTAGAAAAGTGCTTTTGCAATATAGATGTCATGGGTTCAACTCCCAAAGTCAAACCAAATATCTTCTTTACTTTTACTTTAATTATTATTTTCAGCAGGATTGAGCTTCACTTTAGGCCTAATTTATCATGAATTTGAGTTCTAAATATTCTTCACTATTTACGTGATTGCCCACACTCTAAAGAGCTTTAGCTCCGATTGAACATTGGGCGTTATAATAATTTATTCTCTAAATTTGAGGTCAAAGTTTGGCTTCATGAGATGACAAAGGGCATTTCCTATAGTTTGTTTGTTATAGGAGTATGGTATACTTGGTGTTGGAGAAACAATGCTATTTTTTAGGGTCAACATTGACGTATTCAAGATGTGGTCCGAAAGACTTTTTTGTTACATGATGAATGCATCTCTTACTATCCCAATCCTGGTTTGGACCCACACTCATCGCACCTCTCAGCTCATTGGATCCCCCTCCAGAAGGTACACTCAAACTCAATATTGATGGCAGCTTTTTAAAAAATTTTGGTTGTTTAGGTGTTGGAGGTGTTGTTCTCAACCACGATGGAGATTGGATAACTGGTTTTTCGCACTATGAAGTTGAAGGTGATGCGTTATTAGCCGAGTTACGTGCTATCTTGATATGTCTTAATTTTTGTAGTAGAAAAGGTTATGTCAACATTATTTGTAAGAGTGATTGTTTTGAAGTAGTTGACCTGATTATTGATGGTCATGATCATACCTTGCACACTTATGCTACTCACATCCTTCATATTAGAGATGTTTTACATGAAAATGAAAAAACAACATTGGTGCATGTTCTTAGGGAACAATACATGTGTGCATATTTTATGGCTAAGGAAGGATCACATGCAAGGTGCTCTGCTCACTGGAACTGCCCTCCGCTTGGCATGGAATCTCTCATCCTAAGAGATATGCTTGGAACTTAATTTCGACTCTCTCTTTTTTTCTTTTCTTTTTGCCTTGTTACATTGTAACACTAGAACTGTCAAAATGGGTCGGGCCGTATGGGCCGGCCCGAAAGCCTGAGTAAAATGTAGGGCCTGGGCCGAATAATTGCAGCCCGAATTCTTTCAGGGCTTTTTAGCCCGGACCGTTAAAGCCCGTAGCCCGTTTGGGCTAGCCCGCACGGGCTAAGGGCAGCCCGCCAGCCCGCGAATATAAAAATACTCCTGAAGCTGCTGTTTGGTCTTGTGTGGTGTGTGTGGCCCAATTTCACTTTTCTAGCCCAATCCAACAAAATAAATCATTTCATGTTTTCCACCCATCCAACAAAGAGAAACAATTTCACGTTTCTCTCTCTCAGACTCACTCTCTCACCATGGAAACTTCACAAACCCTAACGAATTCAGCAAAGCCGCCGTCCCGTTTTCCTTCCATTCCGTTTTCTGTTGTCATCTTCTATGCCGTCTTGTAACTCGTGTTCTTCTGTTTGTGAATCATCTTCTTCCATCCATTTCTATTATTTCCATTTTTTATTTTGCTTTAATATTACTCCAAATTGTGTAAAGATTCTGACTATGTTGCTGGTTTATGTATTTATTTGGATCTAATGCATATTAATCAATATTTGTAGTATGTATTAAAGGATTTAATTGTTGATTATGTTAAATTGATTTTTGAATTGGTTGCATCTGTTAGTGGGTCATAAGTATCGAATTTATTTATTTTCACAAGTTATTGGGAACAAATTTTAATCCTATTGTTCATAAGGTTTTATTTGAATGTCATTTCAGCCCTTTGTTCTTAAGTGGTTTTTTTTTTATACAGTTCTTAAGGATTTTGAATTCACTACAAATACAATATAAAAAGTAAATAAAAAACAGGTGAGGCGGGCTGGCCCGTTAGCCCGGAAGCCCGTATAGGGCCGGACTCGGGCTCTATTTTTTTAGCCCATATTTAAACCGGGCTTTTTAGCCCGGCCCTAAAAAACCCATTATCCGTTCGGGCCGGGACTAAACGGGCCGGGCCACCCATTTGATAACACTACCAAAAAAAAAATCATGTAAAATAGCAAAGCACTAATTATAATTTTTTTTTCTCATTTAAAAAAAGTTGTGTTTTTTTTATCAAGGGTCTATCTTTATTATCAGAGTCGAGCCTCCAATATCATAGGAACGACCCTGAATGAGATGATTGACCCAGTCATTCCTAAGAGAGGCTTAAGACAGAGCCAAGATATGTCACAATGAAACTATTATTTATAAGCGACCAACCTTCCAAAGTCAAAATGTCCCTCAACGGATGCAAAATTCAATCACTAATATTTTAGTTGCGCAAGCAATTTTGGCTATCGTTAAATACCTTGGCTTACCGTCCATGGTAGGAAGATGCAAAAAGGAAACATTCAATTTCACCAAAGACAAAGTGTGGCCAAAAGTCAATTCTTGGACCAACAATTGTATATCTAAGGTGTGAAGGAAGGTGATGACTAAGTCAATTTTACAGTCAATCCCGTTCTATGTTTTGAGCATTTTTCTTCTTCCATCTACTCTCACTAAGAAGACCCATTTTTGCATCTATGGGTCTTCGGTTAGGAATGCTTACATGCTATGCGTTGATAATATTGCAGATACATGTCATCTAAGAACCATTTTTTATACCTATCATCTCAAAGTTCCTCCTGTAGTAAAAAATCTAAAGGTTATGGAAGCACATGAATTTGCGGGTATGGCAACATCTAGTTGGAACCAATAATTAAGTGTTAGAGTGAGCCATGCCTATGCTCGAAAGTTGGGAGATGATAAATCGCAAAAGTGAGGTTTGAGCAACATACTAGGCTGAAGTAAATGCACAAAGAGTAGTCACCAACATGAATCCACGTCGAGATCAATGCTTGGTGCACAAATGGACCCTAGCGATTCAAATGTAATATCAATACCTCCTTTTAGGGATGACCCTCGTCAAAGACTCGGGGTGCGACATCTTAAGGCCTTGGTTTTTAGGGTGCCAATTTTTTTTGTTTATAAAGAATAACTTCTTTTTTTGTAGTAGGGACTTTATACAGCAAAAGGAAATACAACTTTTACCTTCATTGAAGCATCACGTGTGTGTGTGGGGGGTGGGGGGGTGGGGTCGAAAAATATAACAAAAAAAAAAAAAGTCATCGCACCTACTTGAGAAGTTTTGAAGTTGATTAAAACCTACATGGGTAAACGTTGGGTTGGTATTATTCTACCAATTGTATATGCATGATCTTCAACTTAATAATGTCGATTTTGTCATAAATGCAAATTAAGTTGTTGATTATTTCCACATTGGAAGCAATGACATTACAAAATTTCGTGTTGTAATGTCCATTTATAAACGTCGTCGTAATTTATTTATTTTTGTAAAACTCTTTTATCGAATTTAGATGAAGACAAACAAATGTGACCATTCATGCTTTAACAAGGATAACCACATCCATAACTAAAGAAATAATATAAACACGTTCCCCCTAAAAAAATATACATAAATGGAACTTTTTTCTAGCAAACATAAATGGAACATGTACCATTGACCATTGTAAAGAAAAGTATGTTCTATAAAAAAAAAATAGACAACTATTTTTTTTTTGGGTTAGGTAAAAGAGGTGCAACACAAGGACTTTTCAGGAGGTCACCTATCCTAGTACTGCTCTTGCCAAGAAAATATCTGAATACAAATAATTACATTCAATGTTGTGGTCAATGGTAATGAAGTTTTACTATGTTGGAGATAGGAATAATAATCAAGAAAAATTAAGTTGGAGATATGGCTTCTTTATGTTTCACCAGTGTGTTGATTCATTCGTTATAAGCAAATCCATTAGTTCTGTCTGATTTTCACTTGCAAAAATGATCATTATCTTGTTGTTTTGCTTGTGTATTGCAAACAAAAACTATGAAGTATATGGATCAATTCCATATTTATCCAAAAATGAAGATTTGCAATTGGAGAAGCATTTGGAAATCATCAACAAACCTCCTATCAAAACTATTCATGTATTATCATGATCATAATCTTCCTTCAAAAAAATAAAATTCATGATCATATACTCTCACCTTTTTAATTTCCTCTATTAATTAAACGTTTAATCTTTTTTTTTTTTGTGTGTGGTTTTTGCAGACTGAATTTGGAAGAATTGTCGATTGTATTGATATTAATAAGCAATTAGCTTTTGATCATCCTTTACTAAAGAATCATAAGATACAGGTGATTCATCCTCAATAGAACAAATTTCTCAGTTATAGTTTGTTATTTATAAATTTAATTTTCTTGATAATTTTTTTAATAAAAAAATGTGATTATTAATTTATTTGGTTAATTGTGCAGCTGAAATCGAGTTTTCAAGATGCACATACAAACGTAAAGACACATGATATATCAGGAAGATATTTAAAAATTGGACTTGATAAAGATTCATGTCCTGAAGGAACAATTCCTGTTCAAAGAACAACAAAAGAAGATCTCATTCGTTCAAAACGGCTATCAAATAATTTTGGAACCCTAACTCAGTTTGACACTGGCAGTCATGTAGGTTCTTTAATGAGTATTGGTACTCAACCTCATTAACATTTTATTGATTTTGTTTGGCTTTCAATTTTTTATCAACATTTTATAACCTCATGAAACATGCATCTTATGAATAATATTAATAACCCCTAAAAAATGTATTATTTAAATTTGTTGCTCAAATGTTTCAAGCTTTATACTTACAAGAAGTGGTTTGGACTTTAAAACACAGATCATGGGGTAAGAGGTTTGATCTCCAGGTAATGAATATAGAAAAAATTCGATTGAGAAGGGTGAACTCACCTTATGTGTCTCACATCCATGTTTTTTATAAGGATTTACGATATCCATGATGAAATGTAGAAACGTAAATTTATGTATACTTAAAATAAAATATTACCTCTTCATCCTAAATTTATTAATATCCAAAAAAATCTTTGTAGACTTTAGACCTGTTTGATTTGACTTATTTGAATTTATCTACTTACATAAGTTTTGTGAGAATGAATAAGAAAATTTATGAAAACAACTTATGACATTGTTCATTAGTTTTTTTCAACTTATTTTCAAAGTTCAATAAAATAACATATGAAAACAACTTATAATTAACGTACGAAAAACAATTTAACTTTATATTTTTTTGCTATAGAAACTATTTATACATAAACACTTATCATATTTATCCAAACAAGCCTACGTGGCTGTTTGGTTTGGTGGTGGGAGCACAAATATCAGGTCCCAATGCTCCACCACCGTGATTTTTATGAAGCTTAAAATTGTGGCTTTAGGCAAAACGTGCGTCTGTGCTCGGTGCACCGCAAAAATAAACACAAGATAACCATAATTGAGATAGTGTAATTGAAATCTGTTTAGTTAATAACTAACTAGTGACTTTCTCTTGGATTGCAGTTTGCAGGATTGCGTTTCAATATATCTACAACCTTGTTCGGAATTGCAGGATCTATTTCTGTATATAATCCACCTATTGAGACTGGTGAAATGAGTTCAGCTTATATATGGCTTTCTAGTGGAGAAACCGATACTCCCGTAAATGACCATATGTATATCCATGCAGGATGGCAGGTTTTTCTCTAATTTTATCTCATTATAAGTTCACAATACGTAGGCTATGTTAATTTCAATCTACGTAGATTGAGTTCATGTAACATCGCTTAACCACGTAGCTAGGTGAATTCAATCTACGTAGATTGAGTTCATGTAACATCGCTTAACCACGTAGGTGAGTTCACCTAGAAACCACTCCCTCACCGTTAACAATCGCTAATCTCTTCCACATTGGTGGCAGGTATTTCCAGGTTTGTCAGGAGATAAAAAAAGTCATTTCTTCGTAGAATGGGTAAGAAATATGTCTTTATATTTATAAAACGAAATATGAAATGCTATAATCATTTTACTATATTTTTTGACGAATCGTTCAACTATTTTATATATCGTAATTATTACATTTACGGTTAGTATCCTTCAATATTTTGTTGTGTCGCATTCCTCATTTTTTGATGAATTTGATGAATTTTTATGTTGTGGAGACTCCTGATGAGCTATACAAATTTCAATTTGATGATGTTTTAAGATTTGTATGTCTAAGACTGTTAGATTAGTCTCTCAGTTTATTTTTTCCTTTCATCTTTGGACTTTTTCCTTCTTTTGTATAGATAAAAATAACTACATATTCCAATTAGGGTTATTTGAATAAGAAGTTTATTTATTTAATAAATGCAGCAAAATAGCATCGAAGGTACAGGCTGCACCAATTCGCTATGTCCTGGTTTTGTGCAAACTAGCACAAAAATTTATATTGGTTCACCCTTCAGTAATGTATCTTCTGTTGGTGGGCCACAATTTTCTATGCTCCTCTACCTTGCACAGGTAAGCTTTATGCTTCTAATTTTTCTTTTTCTCAAAATTAATTTGATTGGGAAACACCTATGAAGTCTGATACTAAAAAAGTGGATGAAGAAATATTTGTATGTAATGAATATCTATATTTTTATTTTACTTTTGGATATGTCTTTTTGAAGCACCTATATATTTTTCTATTTTATTAAAAATTGGTAAAATTACACTAGAGGTAATTTATCTTATTTAGTTATAACGCAATGGTTCTTTATCTTTTTTTTTTGTCCCATTTAGGTCATTTATTTATCTATCAAAATATGCACTAGTTAGTCCTATTTTCATTTTTAATTATCCACAATTAATAAATGTTGAACATAATAAAAAAAACATAACATGAATGCAATTTTAACATAGAAGAGTTGTAATTTTGACATTTACATGAACATAAAATGGTCATTAAGGACCAAAAACAAAATAAAAAATTTTGTGAGGATGAAAACATCTCATTTTATTTTTTAGTGACGAAAATCAAAATTTGATATGTTTATAGGGATGAAAAGCTTATTTAACCTTATATCATTGAAATCAACACAATTAATTATTTCTTTATTAAAAATCGTGCACAAACCTTAAATGATTATATTTTAGAAGTAACTATATTTTTTTAATTGTTTTGTTTAAATTTCACTGAATACGTTTGACATGCTCAAAACCACCCTTGCTTAACCACGGCATATATAAACACAGTAAATCCTAGGGGGAAACCCTAACAAATATTCTCTATTAGCATATTATAATAACTTCTTTTTTGTGTTTCAGGATCCAAACACTAAGAACTGGTGGCTAAGAGCACAAGATATGGATGTTGGATATTTTCCAGCAACATTATTTTCCAATAAACTAGATCATGCAAGTAAAGGTGGTTGGACAGGTCAAACACAGATTTTTGGTGATGGCCCTAGTCCTCCAATGGGTTCTGGACAGTTTGCTGGTGCAAATATTCTAACTTCATGTTATATTTCAAATCTTTATATTAAGGATAGTCAAAGAAATGATCGTGCCCCACATGCCGATGAAGTTCACGTGTATTTTGATAAACCTCTTTGTTATGATGCAAATTACGTTGATAATTTACGTGATGATTTGCAACGTGTTGTGTTGTTTGGTGGACCTGGTGGATTCTGTGGTCTTTAAAACATGTGGTTGTAGATGATATTGGTCAGAATTACTTTAATTTAATAAATGTGTCATGGGTTCTATTTTGTTTCAAAGTGATAGTTAATATTATTTATTTACTGTTAGCATGATGCACTAAAAAGTTAAAACAACGCTAAACTCAAAGCACGAAAAGAGAGAAGATTTGGGAGAGCAGCTTGTTGAAGAATGGCTGGGGTGCCTCGAACACCAAAAGACATTGGACTAACATCAAAATGACATTCTAGGCACCAAACAAGAAACTAAAAACCTCTAGAAAATACAATACAAGTGGCATCCGTCAACAAAACAATATATCGAAGTCAAATTCAAAGAAAATAAAAAAAATTTAATACTTGTATCCAAACTCAAACTATATTTGGCGAGTCCATCTGCAACCAGGTTAGCTTCACGATAGACATGAGTCCAAGGGATTAAGCATGAACCATCATATATCCCATGATTATTGCTTTTGGGCATCCTTTGGACATGGATAGTAGGACACCCATGTTTGCGGAAATTAATTGCAAGGGAAGAAATCAACAAACACCTGAATATGCCTAAATCCTCAGCTCCAAGCAATTTTCAAACCTTGAAAAATTCCCCAAAGCTCAGCTTCAAGCACGGAGCAAGGATGAATCTTAGCTGCAAAAGCACAAATAAATTTGTCATCATATAGAAGAATTCCGCCACAAGACGCTAAATCAAAGCAATATATCCAATTGTTGTCCACTCCCAACGAACAGTAGAACTTCGAGTACTATGAGCATCATGAAGGCAAGCAATTTGTGTAAATGTGGAATTAATGCTTGCACTAACCCTTTTGATCTTATTAAACAATTTCATATTATCCATCATACAAGCTTTGAATGTCATTGCACAAGGATGTATCCAAAAGATTTATGATCAACCATTCTCTCCAATCTAAAACTTCAAAAAACTGAGAATATAATTGCAGTTTCATAAGCTTCCATAGTTCCTTAACTATCGAACAACCCGAAAGGCATGCAAATGACTTTCAATATTATTATGACATAGAGGACACATTGGCAAGTTAGTCATCGTTCTTTAATATCTCCTTTCATTGGTTAGTAAAGAGACATGACTAAGTTTCCAAAGCAAACATTGGATTCTATAACATCTCCATCTTCAAATAAGGTTATATAAACGATGACTATGAACCTGTTCAATAGCCATCAGAGAATCATATACAAAATAGAGACTAAAATTAACATCATTAGAGAGACTTCAAGCTAGACAATCATCCCCACCATTTTTCAGTAGGAGCACTACTAAAAAATCAAAAATTAGTGAGGAAATTTAAAGAGGGAAAACGTGAAATCCTTCTCTAATTCTGTCACTAAATTTTGCGACCAAAAAATCGTGAGAGATTTTATTTTTTCCGTCACTAATTTCCCTCCCTAATTTTGCTTTTTCAAGTAGTGTAGGCAGAGCACTAATAATAACATCAGTGACATGAGACGGTAACGAATTAGAGAATTCTTGCAGCCTCCACTGTCTTGCTCCATCCACATAATTGTCTTGCTCCATCAACATAATTTGCTATTGTTTTATTTGCTTCATTCCAAGGTAATTGATTCTATATGATGGGAATATGTTGCACACACCATTTATCGTTCCAAAACTCCGCTAATTGACTTGAACCAATCCTCCATGTAGTTTGTTCTAAGAATTCCTCTTAAACCATTCCAATTTCGTGCCAAAAATCACTTCCTTGTTTCGTCATGTCAACTCTAGGAGTTACATGGACTCCACAACTATACTTTTTCTGAAATATATATGTCCACAAAAGTTGTGATTGTGCGCAAAAACGCCAAACATTAGTTAAGAGGCTAATGTTGTTGTAGATGCTTTAAGTAGGAAGTCAATGGATAGTCTTCCTCATTTAACAACAATTAAGAGGCCTATAGTTAAAGAATTTCAAGAAATTGTTGAAAGTGGAATTCGATTTTAGCTTGATCACTCAAGGACATTGTAGCCCACATGCAAATTCATTCTACCTTAATTGATGATATTAAGCAGGCTCAAAGTCAAGATTCAGATTTGATGAAGACAGTGGATAATGTGCGAAACCGTAAAGTTTCAAACTTCTCTGTTGATTCTGATGGTGTTTTGTGGTTGAAGTCTCGACTATGTGTTCCAAACATTGGTGATTTAAGGTGAAATTTTTAGAAGAGGCTCATCGTTCTTCTTATACTATTCATCCTGGTCCTAATAAGATGTACCATGACTTGCGAGAATTGTACTAGTGGGGAGGAATGAATAAGGATGTAGCGGATTTTATGTCTCAAGTGTTTGGTGTGTCAACAAGTAAAGGCTAACACCAGAAGCCTGCAGGTTTACTTTAACCTATTGAAATACCTCAATGGAAGTGGGAATAAATTGCTATGGATTTTGTTACAAGTTTACCACGAACTCAAAATGGTTATGACTCAGTGTAGGTGATTATAGGTCATTTGACCAAGTTTTCACATTTCTTACCTATAAAGACTACATTTATGTAGAGGAGATTGTCACTTTGGATGGTGTGCCGATTTCTATTATAGTATTATCTCTGACCATGTACCTCAATTTACTGCTCAGTTTTGCAAGTTTTTCCAAGCTGCATTGGAAACTCATTTGAATCTTAGTACAACTGTTCATCCTCAAACTGATGGTTAATCTGAGATAACTATACAAATTCTAGAGTATATGCTCCGCGCTTGTGATCTTGATCTTGAAGTAAGTTGGGATTGATATTTGCCTATGATGGAAGTTGCATATAACAACAGTTACCAATCAAGTATTCAAATCGTGCCTGTTGAGGCATTTTATGGTAGGCGATGTAGGTCTTCTATAGGATGGTTTGAAGTTGGAGAAGCTAAGGTAGTGGGTCTATAGTTACTTCAAGATTCCATTGATAAAGTTAAGTGGATCTGAGTTCGTTTAGAGCCTATTTAGAGTAGGCAAAGATCTTATTCTGACAAGAGGCGTCGTCCCATAGAGTTCACTAAGGGCGAATATGTATTCTTACATGTTTCAACAATGAAGGGTGTTTTGTGGTTTGGAGAAAGAGGAAAGCTAAGTCCAAGGTTCATTGGGTTGTTTGAGCTTTTGGAGAGAGTCAGACATGTAGCTTATCGATTAGCACTTCCACCGGATATCTCAGGAATTCATCTGGTCTTTCATATTTCTATGCTTTGAAAATACCTTTATGACCCTTCTCATATAATTAGTCACGAAGATGTGCAATTGGATGAGAGTTTGTCATCCACTGAACATCTGGTTGCTATTGTAGATAAGGAAGTGAGATGTTACACTCAAAAGATATTGTTTTAGTGAAGGTTCTTTGGAAAGGTCTATCCGGTGAAGAAACTACTTGAGAATCTAAAGAAGTAATGCGTGGAAAAACCCCCACTTATTTGAAAATCAAGGTTAGTAGTGTTTATGATTTAAATAAAATTCGAGGATGAATTTTCTTAAGGGTCCGTTTGGTTGGAGATTTTTGAAGGGGATGGAAGGAGGGGGGATGGAATACTTCTAATTAAATTTGTTTGGTTCAATTTTTCAAAAAAAAAAAAAAAGAGGGGATGGAAATGGAAGGGAGGACAGGAAATGGAATATTTTTTGCTTGCCCTTAAATTGGAGTTTTTCAAATGAGAGGAGTGTCTAAAAAGTAATATATCCCATTGACAAAATTATCCTCAATTTATTTTTTTGTCAAAATCCTAAATTATCCTTTTTAAACATGAAAAACATATTTATACTTTTACCTTAACAACTTATTATTTTTAAGATTAATACTATTATTATGTGTTTAACATCATTTTTTTCCTTTAACATCAAATCTTTTTTTGTTTAACCTTAAAAAAGTTTCTTTGCATAACATCATTTTGATTTAGTCAAAACATTTTTTTCCTTGACATTAAACTTTTTTCTTTGGTTAACAAAAACATCAATTCTTTTTTTTTTTTTTTTAAAAAGTATTAATTTTTTTTCACGTCAAATGTCTTATGTTAAAAAAAAAAAACATCATTTTGCTTAATTTTTTCACATCAAATTCTTGTTTTATCCTTTCTTTTGTTAACTTATTTTATTTTATAATATTAATATATAATAGTAGTATATGAGTTATATATTTTGTAAAATTTAATTTTATAAATATTTTATGGTATTAGATGGATTATTAAGATCGGAAATTGTTATCGATAGAGTTTGATCTGTGTTGAAGTGTTGTACCATGATTATATGCAATTATTTAAAACATGAATGTTATAAAATTTTAAGAATAAAAATGTAAATTATGTTTAAAATCCTTTCCATCCCTTATGAACCAAACACATATTTAATTAAAATACCTTCTATTCCATCCCCTCCCATCTTCTAAACCAAATACATATTTAATTAAAATCTCTTCACTCCCCATCCCTCCCTTCTCCTCCCCTCCATTAAACTCTCTCCCTTCCCCTTCTTTGAACCAAACGGACCCTAAGGAGGGAAAAGTGAAACACACCGTTTTATTAATTAAAAAAAAGTAAAAGAAACAATATTATATAATTAAACATAACACAATCACTACAACACTTCTCTCATTCTTTTCTTTCCCTGTAACCTCTCTCTAGCGGTGGGCATGGTTCGGTAAACCATATTAACCGAACCGAAGTGTTAAAATGGTTCGGAATAACTGAACCGAACCATTTAAGGTTTGAAACTAACCGAACTGAACCAAAGTTATGGTTCGGTCAACCGTTTGCTTGGTCATTAACCGAACCGAACCAAAGTCATAAGAGATGTTCTAAAATATGAAATTAATCCTATGAGATAACACAAGTTCATGCTAATATAGATTTTTCTTATATTCTATCATTCCCCCTGAATATAAAGATATTGAGTCAATGTTTATAGCAGCAGAAATCATAACAAAATAGAAATTTGTAGTGTTGCTGGCATCACAGCTTTGAACCAAACAGAAATGATAAACTAGCAGTTGAGATCTCTGGATACAACTGTGGTGCGCGGTGCAGTCAAACAACACCAAAGAATCACTTGAAAGCAGTGCAATAGGCGAACCTAGAACCAGCATGGTCAAACCAGAAAAACGGAATCTCGGTGGAACATAATCAATCAAACATGAACCAAACTAGCACACTAGACACGAGAAACAACTCAAACAGCATTGGAATCACATGAACAACATAGAAAACCAGACTAGAACAAATTAAAAGAAGACTCAAACAGAAACCAAGGCAAAAATACAGAACCGTAATTGTGTTATATGGTTATGGTTTGGTTTGGTTTGGTTTGGATAACTGTGGTTATTAATGGTTCGGTTTGGTTAATTAACTATTAAGAAAATAATGGTTCAGTTCAAAAATTTATGAAATGGTTCAGTTAATTTTGATATAGTTCGGTTCGATTAACTGATTCGATTCGGTTATTGGTTAATTTTGCCCACCCCTACCTCTCTCTGTTCCACCTACCTTTCCCCTTCTTCATTTAACCTTCTTTTCGTAAATCAACCAATTTCAATCACAAATCGAACACTCATACTAAAAATTAGGCTTAATTACACTTTTGGTCCTTGCATTTTGACCAACTCACGAAATTGGTCCTACCTCTTTTAAATCGAACAAAATCGTCCCTAAACTATATGTTTTTTGCAGTTTTAGTCCTATCTCCCTATTTCCAACTCCATAAATGACAGTTTTAGTCCAACCAACCATGAAATAAACAAGTAATAAATCATGTGGGTACAAAGAATCTACTTTGTTCAACACACAAACCAAGAAAAATCCTAATTTCTAAGACATGTTTCAGGTATGTAACATGTCTAAAAAATTAGGTTAGTATGCTGAATAAAGTAGATTCCTTGTACCCACATGTTTTATTCTTTGTTTATTTCATGGTTGAGGTGGTTGGACTAAAATTGTCATTTCTGTGCGTTTCTGGAGTTGGAAATAGGGAGATATGACTAGAACTGCAAAAAAAACATATAGTTTAAGGACGATTTTGTTCGATTTAAAAAAGATAGGACCATTTTCATGAGTTGGTCAAAATGGTAGGACCAAAAGTGTAATTAAGCCTAAAAATTATACATCCAAGCAAAGCTCTTTCTTAGTACAAGTGAAATTTGGTCGGATTTTTGGGTTAGGGTTTGTGCTTTGGTGAAGTATATCCTTTTTGTGAAATATGACGTCGGATGGTTTAGAGTATATATCAGAGGATTTCATACTTATCTATTGTTACTAAAGTTCTATAATGCTCAAATATGACGTCGGATGCTTCAAATATTTCTCTAGGAGTGGTTGGAGTGCACAGTTAGTTGAGTCTCATAAGTATGAGTAGATGACAATCTTTATCACATATTTTACATACTGTTATTATTGATATTTTGATAATTTTATATGTTAAAGTATTTTATTGAAGTGGGGAAATACAACCTTGAACATTTCTCCTCATTGGTAAGGTCATCAATATTACAAAATATTTTATTTGGATTGTTTATGATTTATAAAATAAATGATAAAAAAAATTGGCATTTGACTATATGTATTTGACACAAGTTTGATATTTTACCGATCATGATTTTGAACAGTATTTTGAGAAATACAATTATAATTGCGATGACTTAGGTGTACCTAGTATGTCATTACGATCAGGGAGAGTTACCTATTAGATGGATCCACCCCTAAGAAAAGGCCGCCATTAGGAGGAAAGGGATATCAACAAAATGTAAACTCCTAATTGAAAATGTTTTACATTGTATTTTGAGTCGAGAGAAAAAATCTATCTATTAGATAGAGCCACCACCCCTAATTTTTTTATCATTTTTTCCCGTAATTCCATTTTCCTTTAAATGTTATATTTTTCTCATATGTTAATTTGTCTTTTCATCGTGGATAAAACACCAAAACCAAGCATGTCTTGAACTGAGAATTTGTTAAACCATTTAAGCAAGGTTCTCCCATGGTTTAAGACAAGACAACAGTTGGTGAACTAGTGTCTCCCAAAACACTAGAATGTCCAAGTTATGGTATAAAAGGATATCGGTCCCACAAGGACTCTGGAGCTATAACTTCAAATAGCTATTCAGCAGAAAACTTATTTGGAAAAAAATAAAATAAAACATTTGTCACACAGTAAAAGTAAAAAGTTAAGTTTGGCAAAGTAGTTAAAGTCTTTAGAAAATCTCAAAATAGATGGTGTGGCTTAATACAAGGTTCAATCATGATAAAACATTACTCCGATTTACAAAGCTATAAATAAGGTATAGCTGTCTGTGTCGCTCAGAGCTATAGCCGGTTCGAAGCATCTTTAGTCTCTAAGATACACAACACTATATCCTGATATGGCTACTATGTCTCACAAGGCTACATCCGTTTATTAGCTTCTTGCAACTTTGTGATCCATAGAGTTATATCTTTCATAACCAGCTTTATGGCGAACCAAATGGTCTATAGGAACCATTGTGTTAAGCTACAAGAAGTCACCTTATTTAAGGGCGGACCATCACCCTTTTACCCTATCACCAGATAAAGGAACTGTCTCCAATCGCTGCGCAGACACAATAATTAACACGTGCAGTTGGTTTGGTTTAGGATCCTGCCATTTCACCATGAGGTGCGGATATACAAATCCTTTGTCATATGACAAATAGTGAATGTAATACTAAGCTATAGCGTGGTATGCATATGGTGATTCTCAACACTATGGCTATTTGTTAACCTCTTAAGCCAACTGAGATTCACAGAGATATAACTTCCTATAGTGTCAGTTTTACATTCAAGATTCCACTCCCTTTCACTCAATGGTGCTCAAGGGCAAAATAATATCGAATAAACATTTTCCACTCCTTACTTTGTTAAGGTAAGCGAGTTATATCATTTTTTTTTTAAGAAAGCAAGTTATATCATTAGAAGTAAAAGTTGTCAGGAATCACTTATATATCGCAAGTAAATTAATAAATCGCATGACGCTACAACTTTATATATCGCAAGTAAATTAATAAATCATAACTTCACCATGTCTAAATCACTCAAAGGGGTTTAGCTCATGGTGAGATGAACTATGGAAATGGAAATGAAGATGAAGATAAATGAAAGCATAGAAAACTAAATTAATAGAATAGATAGAGTTGTCACAAGATTACACTCTTTGAAGGAATAAGGTGAGTCAAAACGTCACCAAGTAATCTACTCTAAGAACTTTAGAATCTAGCCACCATGCTCATCTATGGTAGAAGATGAGATGGAATGTGATCTCTAAAGTGTTAACCCTAACCATAACCTGGCCTCTCCAAAGTACTAAAAATACTTAAAACTATAAAATCCTAAAATAGACACTGATTAAACTATTACTTAAGTCAATGCAATCACTCAAATACTTGTCCAATATGGGGGCTAAGTGCAATGTGATAACCAACTTATTTTCCAGTTATCAATGACATTGTGGTGTCAATGTCACGTAACATTGGATAACCACAATGTGACAAGTGGTTTTCTTCTTTATCTTATATATGAATTTTTTGTTTTTTATTTTATTTTTTAAAATAAGGAAAATGTTACATAGACACCCTTTATTTCCATACACTTTTGTACATCCTATATTCTAGGAAGAGAGAAGAGGAGAGGAAAGAGAAAATGTGCTTGTGCAGGGTCCACGTGACCACATGTCAGATTTTTATGTGGATGTCCAGGGATGTATTGCCATCTAAGAGTATCTATGTATCATAACTCTTAAAATAAAGGTGACACGTGACACACTGATTAGTATTTAAAATATGCAATTGATTACATGGGTAATTTTTTCTTTGTGTAACATGGGCTTGTCATTTAAACTATTTAAAATATGTAATCGATTACTTGGCTAATTTTGTCATTTAACTATCATATTCTATTTTTTATCATGCATGTATTAAACACATGATATGATAAATGTTTATCATATCTATATCATATCATGTTTTTATCGAGTTTTATATTCTATTATGTTTTTATCGAATTTTTTCATTTAACTATAACAATAACTCGTTTCAATATTAATTTGATGATATGGTGTACCGGTACACTCGAATTTTTGAGTGTGCCGTAAAATTTGCTTTTTTTTTTTTTTTAAACTCGGCATCCGATCCAAGAATCGACTAATTCGAGGGGACCAATTACACCGCCCACTTGCGGGGGCCCCGTTTAAAGCCAGAGCAAGCTCTGTATGGACTTAGCCCACCGAAATTGGCACCAGAGGGAATCGAACCTGAGACCTCTGGAGGAGCAAAATCCAAGATCCCAAACCAACCACTAGACCAACCCCAAATGGATTTCGTAGAATTTGCCTTATTTCTTACGTAGGGACGATTGGAGATGTTATTTGCACTCAAAGAAAAACACGTAGCCATATTTAACAAAATGAAATAATATCCTGTAAAATTTATATTTGTACTCTAAATTATTTATTATATTATATGCACAAAATTCGAAACCTCACAATTGCAAAAAAAGAAGTATTATATGCACACACTTGTAACGTACACAATATCAAGTCGGCTTACATTTTCACACGGGGAGCGGTTATGGGGCATAAGGAAATCCTTATGCACCGTGCATAAATCCCAACTCATTAACCGATAGCCCAACATAATTGTTTCATACACCCCCAAGCGAAACCAAACGAAACAACACTACAACCGCGGAAATCATCATTTTAGTTCAATAATGATGATTTCAGAATGTTGATTTGGTTCAATAATAGTCACAAATGTTCTTATTATATTATGTTTTGTATAAAATTATGCTAAAACCATTTTGCTGTGAAAATGGTTTATGTGAGTTGTAATCCAAAACCGTTAGATGTATTTAATGGTTTCCAGCAGGTTAAAAAAACTAAGGACCTAGAGTCATTGCCATCATTCAGTTTTGGACTGACACAATTGGAGGAGGAGGAAAGAAATGGTTTCTGTGAGTTGTTCTCCAAAACCTTTAGATGTACTTAGTGGTTTCCAGTAGTTTCTCAGCTATAAACCCCTCCAACATCACAAAGATTTCGAATATAGTAACAACTTCAGATATGAAACCGTGAACACAAACAGTTACGAAACAGTAACATATAGCAATCAACACAACGCCACTGGATCGAAGAAGAAAACACGAGGGAGGAAGAGGAGCGAACCGGCTCAACAACAAGTGAAGCAATGAAAATTTTGTTTGTGTTTTAATCTTTAGATCTACTCCTTCTCGTTGTATTTTTGCACGATCCGAGTTCGGATTTGGCTTTAAAACGAAAATGGATGTTGGAAAATGGCTTTAGTTTTTAAAAAGGGTGAGTTTGGTTCTCCGGCACGGCGCCGCCGCCGCCTCTGGCCAGCAACCACCGCGCGTTAGAATCATCATATGTGGCCGGAAGAGATGAAGACTCATCTGAGTTCTTCGTTTTCTTTTCCAGAATGTTGAAAATTGTAGAGAGAGAGGGAGAGTTTTATATTTTAGTGAGAGAAATATTTGAAGCAAATGAAGTTTGATTTGGTGTAGTTTGAGAAGCCTTGGATTATTAAACGTGTACACTAGATTTGATGGTTGTGAAGTGTTTATGCACGGTGCATAAGGAAAATCCTTATGCACCATAACTTTTGCCTCTCACACGAGGAAGTGTCTTCTGGCATCAAACATTAATCAACTTCATTATTTTCCTTAGACAACGCTGGCTTTCTCATATACATGACTTTCACCATTGTTTTTTGTCTTCAAATTCTCAGCCAGAAACACAAGGACCAAGGATTTTGTCCGAGGATATGAAATTCCAGTTGTAACTGAATCTTTGAAAATTAGTTATATATGCATATTTATTCATTGTTTTTGTCAACTTCCATACTTTCTTCAATCCCATTGCTAGCTCTTTTTTCTCTCTTGGATCTCCCAAATGAATCAATGATCATCATTTTTATTTATTTGTATTGTTATTTTAATGAGATAAGGAGTCTGAGAATTATATATACACTACCAAAGATTTGAAATAACGAAAAAAATTAGAAACCAAAAAATTAAATTAGTCACTAAATTTAAAGACACAATTTATCCTTTTTCGTCTCTTGAACTTTTGTCGTTATTTTAAATTTTTCTAATTTTTCTAGTAATCCGAAGGAAGTCTATAGGTTTCAAATCATATATTATATGATTCTCCGTACTGTTACACGGCGAAAAAATTACATGCTCGGTTAACATACTAAAAATTAACATAACCAAACAATTGAGATATAGTAAATGAACTTCAGCAAGGATGAATCGTTCGTGAGAAAGTGAGTTCGATTCTTATGAAGAACAAAAAAAATGCTTTTTAAAGATACCCTAAATTTCCTCTAGCTCTTTTTTTTTTTTTTGTGTTCCTATCAAAGACAAAAGTGTTAGGTTAAAGTGGATATTCATTCAAGTTCAACGACGAGTAGTAGGCAAATAAACTGAGAGTTAGTATAAATAGAGATCTAATTTTGAGTTTTCTTCGCCACAACGTCTCTTGTCTCTTGATGTATTGGAAACTTGTGTGTCATGATGAGATGGTTTACAATTTTTCAATACAAAAATTGTAATTGACAGGTTTGGAATTTAGTCCTTGTATAAATTGCAATTGTGTGTGAGTTGAGAGAGAGTAAGTTTACAATTTTGTCTGAAAAAATTGTATGGGAGGATTTGCAATTTTCTTCTATAAAAAATTACATGCTGAATAATAAATATTTTGTTGAGATATGGATTTAATAATGAAGTGACAACCACATTCTTGCTAGTTATTTTTGTCTTTTTTACTTCTTTTGTGGTTATTCTTCCCCTTAGTAGAGATTTTTTATTTTCTCAAGAACTTTTAAAGAAGGGTGTTTATATTTTAGTGTCGATGATATAAGCTAGCTAAATATATATTAAAAAAAACACCTGCACAAAGTGTGGTGGTGAAGGGTAAGCAAATTTCGACATAGTTTTTTTAGTCATAAATTGCAAAAGAAAATAATAATAATTTAAAGAAAGGAAAAGAGTGTGTGTGATTTAAAACAATAGATTTACCAAAAAGACCGTAAAATAATGGAATTAGCCATATAACACGCATTAATGGATCAGTTCTTATTTCCTTTTATAATTTTTTATTACCATTATTTTATTATTTTACAACATAGTAATAACAAACAAAAACATGGTGAATGCATCACAGAAATTAATGGTAGTGTGAAAGAGAGAGAGACAGAAAAAAGAGGAACAAGAGAAGGAGAAAAACAAGTGTTTGTTTGTGTGACAAAAACAAACTACCATGGCATCCTCAAATTCACCATGTGCAGCATGCAAGTTTCTACGCCGAAAATGCCAACCAGAATGTGCATTTGCACCTTATTTTCCACCTGATCAGCCACAAAAATTTGCAAATGTTCATAGAATTTTTGGAGCAAGCAATGTTACAAAGCTTCTCAATGATTTACACCCTCACCAACGTGAAGATGCTGTGAATTCACTTGCTTATGAAGCTGAGATGCGACTTCGAGATCCTGTTTATGGTTGTGTTGGTGTAATTTCTCTCCTTCAACACCAACTTCGTCAGCTTCAGATGGATCTTTATTGTGCTAAATCCGAACTTTCTCGTTTTCAAAACTTGAGTATCGCAGCGGCAGCTACTGCCGGTCATGGACTCATAACCGGCATGACAGGTGAGTCTGTCACGGCCGCTGCAGGTAATTACCACCACACGCAAAATACTGCTGGTGGTGGTAATAACAGTAACGGCCGTGACCATCGTTATCATCAACATCATCAGTTTTTTCCAAGGGATCAACATCAACAACATAATTTGGTTAGAAATTTTGATGGTGGAATTGGGAGCAACTATGATGCTAGTCTCTTGGCTATGAATATATCTGCTAGCTTAGGACAGATCAATCAACTTCAACATCATAGTGCTGCTGGTGGTGGTGGTGACGACCGCCGTACTGTTAACCGCTCCTAGCTAGGGTTTCTAATGCTATAGGTAATAATTAATGCTTTTTATTTTTACTTTATAAATTAATGCTCTTTTTATTTAATTTTGTTCTGTCACCTATCATCACTGAATCACATAACTGCATATGAAATATGCAATCATAACATTGGAAGAGACTCTTCAATGCTTTAATTGTATGCCATTCCTCATGTAATACTATACTGCACCTAAACTAATTAATTTAGAAAATATTCTATTATAATTTGTTATGCCTAAAACTATAAAATAGACAGTTTATTTTTTTTGAAGAAGAAAATAGATAGTTAAATCCTTTAAATTATAGTGAATGAGTTTAGTATATGAATGAAACTATGAATATTTAAAATATTTTAATTCAACTATATATATTTGTGTTGTGTGTATATGTATATATAATCAAGAATTTTATTTATAATATATATTTCTTTCTCTTTTTCAAGGAGTTTTGACATTACTAGCTGGAGAGAAGATTTCAACCTTCATTCTTCATTTTTGATGGACACTCAAAGACAAATTTGTTCATCAGTCAAAGCTCGAATCGGTTTTTATTTTTATTTTTTGTTTTATATGATTACAAAATTGTAGACAGAAAAAATATATATATGACGTCTAAATGAAGTTATGAAGTAGCTGACCAATATTTTACTATTGTGATTTTACTATCTCTACAGAGAGAAGAAATAAGTGAAGGGTTCCTCTTCCTCCATGGAAAGATTATCACTATTAGCAAACAGTATATTATCTTCTTTTAATCAATTACGATGGTACATTTTTGGTCAAACATATGGTGTTAATAAGCACTACATGAGAACTGTCACTTTTAGAATTTAATTTTTATGCTCTCGGAGAGTTAATATAGATTTACATGCCCTAAATTACTTTCCATCATTTAGATATTTGTATTGCAATTTAAAAATTTATATATATATACACACACATCTGTTTGGATATTTGTCGTGTATAACAAATATTTCTATTATCGTTGTACAGAAGATAAACTTTAATTTATACTAGATATAAGTTGACGAAAAAAATGTGAATTTTGTTTGATTTCATCCCTATGTGTTAGAGACGCTAATTTAGTGACGAGTATAAATTTATAGCCATATTGATCATGTTAAAATAACAACTTCTTTCCCGTGGTTAAAGGCGTGTCTCACAACCTTTACTTTCCGCGCTATCATGACTGATGGCGGCATCCTTTACCTTGTATGAGTGTTTTATTCTAACTTATATTGTTTCTTTTGTTTTACACTATAAAACATTATTTCTCAACCATACCAATGAGTTATACTCAACAAACCTATGCATAAATATCACAAGATCAATTGCGATGCTATGAACCACATTTTATAACAATATACGATTTAAGCATAATAAATACACCTACAACTGCAATTTAAAACTATGCTTATATATTATGTCTTTTTTCCCTTGTATATGATTATATACCTTTTTCTAGTACACAATTACACGGTTGAACTAATAGAAGCATATGAAAAAAATGATGATTAAACTCTGGCCAAACAACAGAGGTGCATTTATAGCAATTGGTTCAAGTTGCTACTGAGTAAAACTACTCATACACATTGCTACATTATGTTTAATTCTCAATGTCATTCGCATTTATTAGACAGTGCCAACACTATGGACCTGTTTCTTCCTATCTGAACCCCTTTGTTAATTCCATTGGGTATGAAATGAATTCAGTGACTATGACTTGACCAATTCTTTTACTATCCCTCTTCTTGACTATTCCTTGTTTCTATCAATCACTTTTTTTTTTTTTTTTTTGTTATCTTGAAGTTTGGTTTTGCATGCACGCTTTTCTATATTTATTCATGCTTTTATAAGTTTTGAAATGCTATAAATTAAATGAAGAATAAAAGAATAAAAGAATATAGCAATAAGAGAATCCATACCTACTGCATTTCTTTCACCTTTCATCTTTATTACTTCCTTAATTATATGCTGTTTGTCCCCTCTTTCTTTTTTCCTTTTCTTTCGTCCGTTACAACCACTTCAATTGAGAAACCAAAAAGGAAAGGAAGTTTAATTAACTTATAATGTCTATGAGATGTGACAGCTCGACGTTGTTGCTACTTGCAGATCGATAATTAATCTCAATCTCAACTCTAATTTTTGTACGTTTGGTACATTTAATAGAAAGATACTTGGTTCAAATTAAAAAATAAAAGATATCGGATTTTAAGCTAAGAGTTGGAATTTTTTAGCTAGAATTGTGACAGGTGGAATGCACGTGAAAATACACATTGTTTGTATATTTGTATTTGTTTGAAATTATTTGTGTGTATATATAGTAGATGTAGATAAATATATCTTTGAAAAGGTTTATCAGTAATAAAAAAAAATTAAACATGGTGATAAAAACAATTATAAGGTAGCAACAACGTCATGGCCTCTGATTTTATCTCAATTGATAGAAATATTTTATTATATATGTAGAGGTTTGGGTTCAAACCGGAACTCTTCATTTATTCCTCTTTAAAAGGTGAATTTCTAGCAATTAGGTTACTTGACAAAAGACAACGTCATAGATCGATCATCATTTAAACAATTATAAGGAGTTTCCTAAGGTATTGACCTAACCGTCCAAAATACAGACCGATCCAAAATAAAACGTAAGTCGATACAAAAATATCTAAAACCACAAAAAATGAATATTTTTTAATGTGTTTGAATAGTGTTTTGTAAAAACCGCTCATATCGGATCAAATTTTGGATCACATTTTCCAAACCGAACAAACCGCAAAAGTAAATTTTAATACCTATTTATTCTTTTATTAGTATTATATATTCCATTAATATATTATTTGTTGGTATGTAATCTTATATTTTGCATTAATTTCATCTATACTATTACCACTTCATATCTTTCGAACATTTACATTTTGTAATGTTAATATTATAATGTATTTGATGATTTTGAATGAATTTTATTATTTTATCGTGTATGTGTAATATTAATATTAGTTAAAAGAATTAAATGTTGCATTTTGGATATCCAAAAATCGATCTAAATTAAACTGTATATATGTGAATCAGATTAGATCGAATTTTTTAAAATAGTCATCCAAACCGAATTGTATCACATGTGATTTTTATTTTCAATTGGATGACTTTTTGCCTCAAAATCGATCCAACCCGCACCGTGAACAACTCTACGTCCACCTAGGGGTGTGTCTTGTAACACCCCGTTATCCCAACATCTAAATATTAAATAAAATAAATCAGAGTTCAACAATAAACGGGAATGTCACACTACATTTCAAAATTCTTAAATAGAATAAAATGCTATTTATTAAAATCAACTTTGATAGATAAATCAATACTTTGCAGCGGAATATTTTTCAATCACTTAACATTAAATAACCAGCAATAAATTCTGGCACAAAGGCCTCAACATAAATAGTCATCAACAATTTGTTCAACAACAATAAAGGCTCCAACAACATGTTCCAAAATTGATACATAAGGAATGAAAATATAACAACAATTTCCCATCCCGTTACATATCAGAGCCCTAAGACACTTAAGCCACCACTTCTACTACTCTTCATCACCTGCAAGTTACTTATACGATGGGCAACATTTTCAAGCAGAAGGGGTGAGATTCACAAACAACAATAATAGATATATAATCCATCAATTGAATCTAACATCCTAAATAACAACAATACTTCAATATACTTATATATTTCATGATCAACAACATTTGGCAATTTCAACCAATAACAACGACTTATGCAATGACACGACAACACTACTATGACCCAACAACAAAATGTGACAATGCACATGCATGTGGTACCATTTTAACGCGTTTGAATGACAAGGCATTCCAGGGCATGAGCCCTCAACAGTTTGAATGGTTAAAGCATTCACAGGGCATGAGCCCTCAACGGTTTGAATGAGCTAGCATTCACAGGGCATAAGCCCTCAACGATTGAACGACAAGGCGTTCCAAGGCATGAGCCCTCAACAGTTTATGATTATGCAATGAACTCCACTTGTGTATATCAACATACAACTCAACTACAACACAACAACAGCATGAACGACGACAACTGCTACTGAACAATGCATACATATGAATATGACTTACCCTCAACATAGTCAACTAATGATACAACAACCTTTGAAAATGAAATTCAACAACTTGTATAATTTATTTAAATATAAATATACATAACAGCAATCAACAATTCATCATACTTAATTCAACAGCTCCGGTAAAATAACACAATTAATCATAACTATTTGTCCTACACAAAATCCAACCAACAATATTCAAATACATAGAAACGGCTTCAGGTACTGAGCAACTCGCCTCGCGAGTGCATCTGCTCGTTGTGGCGAACTCAAGAAATGAGTTACTCGCTATAGCGAGTACGTGGCGAGCAAGAAAAATGGTGCTCTCGGGAGTTTTGACATTTTTCTCACTAAATCTTCATTTTTAAGCTCCCTAATCATCTTTTTAATCTGAAAATTGTCTCAGTCCTCTCTAAAAACATCCAGGCACTCAAAACTATCCAACTTACATCTTAAAACAACAATTTGAAGATCATGATCTCTCACTCACTTACTCGCTATGGCGAGTGGTCTTGCTCGCGAGGTGAGAGATGAAGATGGCTCACTCGCGAGGCGAGACAAGCTACTTGCGGAGGCGAGCGATGAAGATCTTGTACGGGCAGAATGCAGGTTTTTCCCAAAAATCCCAATTTTCTCAATTTCAATCCCCAAAACAGATTACAGAAGTGTAATAAATTTCTGTCTACGACCTGAACACATTCTAACATTATTACAATAGTTCCTACACTCTTTCAATCCAAAATCAAAGAATTAAAATCTAAACCCAATTCCCAAATTAACCAAAACCCTCATGTTAAATCAAAATCAGAATTATAATCTATATCATTGAGAGTTAACCCCACCCTCACCGCATACAAACATCAACATTTAACATGTATAATGCCAACACAACAAACAATCAACCCACCTTTAATTCATTATACATTAATCACATACACATAATTACAAAACATTCCTAATGTTATCACACTATTAGCTAATGTTATCACACTATTAGGACACAATTCGATAAAGTCCGTCTATTGACCATAACTTTAAAACAATTATAGAAATTCAACAAAACTAGGTAAACATGTTCATTTGTCTCAACAAAACATATGCAATAATCACATTTATGTGCAGTTGCATATTTATATCCGTCTCATTGACCTCAACCATATTGGAGTCCATGTTGCTCGGAGTAGCTTTCCTTTTACCCTTAGGGCCCGTTTGATGGTCAGGATAAGGAGACAGGATATGATACATTAATCATATCCTGCTGAAATCTCATGTTTGATACAACAAATGGATAGGATAAAATAAACCATTTTCCTATCCTATCCCGACTTTCCTTTGTAATTTTTATTCTAAGTATATGCTGGGTTAGAAATTATCCTAATGGATTAAAAGATCGTTCCTTATTTATTATCTTGATATTCTACCATTTATAAAATACTGTCAGTGTTTAAAATAATGATAGCATGTATTTTCTATTATAATTAATCACATGCCATTTCTACAATATTTAATTAATTATGAGTGCAATTTTTCCATTTAATTATAATGATATCTTGTTTGTTATCATGTGCACACCAAACATATGATAGGATTAATGTTTAACATGTTTTTATCATATTTAACATGTTTTTATCATATCATATCTCTATTCAGCTTTATATCATATCTTGTCTCTATCCTATACTGACTATCAAACGGACCCTCAGATGATTGTTCAGTCAGGGAAACCAAGCTATGGTTTTTATTTGTCTGGACAAAACATCTTCTTGCAACTTCAATGTCTCCATGCAGAGTGGCGATGGTGTCGTTCTTCGCATGGTACTTCAGCTTTAAATGGGAAGTCGAGCATGCGGCCCCGAGTTGTGCCATCGCTTTCCTCCATATTATGCAATTGTATAGTGAGAAGCTGTCGATCACCATAAATGAGATCTTTATTGTCTTCTTGAACTCTCCTTGGCCAAATGTTACGAACAGTTCTATGTAACCTCGTGGCTTCGTGGAAGAACTGTTGAATCCGTAGAGTTCGGACTCAACATAAGGAGATTTTTCTTCGTCAACTAGAGAGTTTGGAATAGGTCAGTGTACATAGTGTCGCAAGATGCCCCTGTGTCAATCAGGACTCTGTTGACATCGAAGTTAACCGTGTATGCCTTTGCTAGTAGAGGTATGGCTGAGTTTGGAGATCCACCAGGCAGTTTGTGGTCGCAGAAGGCAAATGATGTCGCCCCCAGAGTTTGAGGCCGGGGAGGACCAACTGGTTGACGGTTAGCAGCTCCTCGAATTTCCTCTTCATGCTTCCCATGGAGAGTTTCCATATCCCACAAGTGGCGATCAGGGCCATCCCTGTGAAATTGGAGGCCTGGCTCTCTTATTATTAATAGACCCCTAAAATATACAATTTTTTTAAAAGAAAAAAAGAACATAATGTTTTCTTTATTTTTAGAATAATTATAATCTTTGTTGTTACAGCTTTGCAAAAGAAGTGAATTGAATTGGAAGGAGAAGAGAAAGTATTGATGAAATATAGACCTCAAATCCATTAAAATTATGCCCAAAAGAGATAAAAGAATAATACAATTAAAAAAAAATGACATTTGCCATATATGGGAGTTGAACCGCAGACAAAAAGCACTACACTACCACAGTTAACCGCTAGGCCACAACATTTAGTTTGTAAAAATTCGATGTTATGCCTATATATTAAAATTTCAATGCGTTATATATTAAAAAAATAAAATAAAAATTGGGCCCCAAAATTGGGGAGGCCCAGCTCTGTAGAGCTGTTTGCACCTCCCCAGGGCCGGCCCTGGTGGCGATGTTGGCAGTAGAAAACTATTCCCAAGTACATTTGATGAAGTTATTTCCACATGCTCCGGAAATTCATCTAGCTGTTCTATGGACATAACGACTACCACGTCCTTATTCTTTCCGTCGGTGATTAGTTCGACAGTTTGCTTCTTCGGCTCTGAGTTCTTGGCAAACTGCTTGAGTCGGCCTTGTTGTATGAGGATTTAAATGGCATCCTTCAGGATGGATGCAATCGTGATTCAAGTGTATGTGACACTTGTGGAACCGAATATACTTTGTTTTATTGGTTCCCTTCTTCTCCTGAGAGGGAGCCTTTGGTGGTTTGACCCAGCCTCTTTTGAATTGGCAATTGCGATCTCAGCTAGGATTTTATCACTGGACATCGCCAAGGGTGTGTACTCCGTGAAGCGACCGACAAGTCTTTTTCCTTCCCGGGCAGGAATGCCTTCCTTCTTCTTCTCTTGGAAGAGCATTTTGGAAGATTCACCAACATGATCTTCCTTATTGGATTTGTTAAGTCTGTTCGCATAGAGCTCCTCCTCGTACCGGATGTATGTCCTGGCAATCGCTAGGAACTCGTTCAATGTCCTTGGGCGATCAAGCTAGACAACTTTTTTCACGTCTATGCCTGCGCGCAGACCTTTTGCAATGAGGTACCTTTTCATTGACTCGTCGGCACCTCGTACTTGCACAACTTCTTTATTAAACCTCTCGATGTAGTATCAGAAGGACGCCACAGTTTTGGGTTAGGTCCTCAAAGCAGTGAAATGAGTAGTGAACACATGGCACAGGTCGTCCCATGAGTCGATGGAATTTCTTCTTAGGTTTTTAAGGATCTCTAATAAAGAAATTATTCTTTAAAAAAGTCAAAAACTCGAATTTCCAATGCATTGATTTCATAAATTTTGACAAAAACTTACTATTTAAAGTTAGACTTAAATGTTCTTTTGGTCACTTAAGTATTTAATTGGTATCACTTTGGTCCCTTAACTAAAATAAAGATTGTTTTAGTACTTTAAGTTTTTTTTTTAGTCTCGTTTTGGTCCTTTCTGTTAGGTTTGATAAAAACATTAAGTGTGGACACGTGTCACCTTGTCATTGGCTCTGAGATTTTTTTTTTTTACAAAAAAATATATTTTAAAAAATAAAAATAAAATTTATATTTTTGTAAAAAATTCCCATAACCAATGACAAGATGACACATGTCACTTTATCATTGGCTTTGGAATTTTTTTTTAAAAAATATTATTTGTTTTTGTAAAAAAAAGAACTCAGGGCCAATGACAAGGTGACATGTGTCTAGAAGTTAATTTTTTTTTTAAATCCTAACGGAAACCTAACAGAAGAGACCAAAACGAGACTAAAAAAAAAAAATTAAAGTACTCAAACAATATTTTTTTTAGTTAAAGGATCAAAGTGATACCAATTAAATACTTAAGGACCAAAAGAGCATTTAAGTTTAAAGTTATTAAACAATGCTCTAAGGGTACTTGTTAACATATCTCCTCATTTAATTAGTATTAGTTTGGTCTCTAAAATTAACGTTTTTTTAATTAAACTAACCGAAGAGATCAAACGATATTTTAAATAAAATTAGGAGACCTAAATAGATTTTTTATTACTTATGTGACCAAATCGATATTTGAAATTAAATTAAACGACCGACTAATTTTTTTTTTTTAAGGAAGGGACCAATTGAACTTATGGGACTACTATTTACAATTCAAATATTAAAACCACAATTACCCTTTTTATTTTTCGTTACAGAAGCCAATCCCTCATTTTCAATACCGTACCTTGCAACAACATTCATAAATGGTAAGTATTTGTAACCCTAAATCAAGTGGACCGAAATGAAGAAAAGAAACCAAAGTCGCAGAGGGAGTAAGCGCACAGAGAAGAAAAAGGATCCACTACCTTACCTGTCTCATGAATTAATAGTTCAAATTCTAGAGAGGTTACCGGTGAAGTCTCTTATACGTTTCAAATGCGTTTGTAAGTCTTGGTTTTCTCTTATCTCTGATCCTTACTTCGCAAATTCACATTTTCAAATTACCGCCGCAACACACACTCGTAGAATTTTGTGCATAGGTCATCTACCTCATTCTATAGATTTAGCAGCATCGCTTGATGATTATTCTACTTCTGCTTCACTCAATGTTGATTTTCTACATCCACAAAATCATTCTGATTTTGAAATTAAAGGTTCATGTAGAGGCTTTGTACTTTTGAACTATTATTCAATCCTCTATCTATGGAATCCATCCACCGGATTTCACAGAAAAGTACCTTTGTCCCCTATTGGTTTGAAATTAGACGCTGAATATTTCTATAGTTTCGGGTATGACCAATTAAAAGATGATTACTTGGTGGTTTTAATGTCCTATGATCCCGCCTTAGATAATATTTATTCGTGTTTGGAGTTTTTCTCGTTGAGAGATAATGTGTGGAAGGAAATGGACTGCCCTTATTGCCCTTATAGGAGTAATTTTGATGAGATGCCCAAAGCAGGGTGTCTCTATAATGGGGCTATTCATTGGTTGGCTTTTCATCGTGATTTTCCTTGGCGTGATAACTTTATTGTTGCATTTGATTTAAACGAAAGGAAACTGTTTGAGATGCCTCCTCCAGATGATTTTGAACATGATGCTGGTGATTGTGGTTTGTGGGTCTTTGGCGAATTTTTTAGTCTTTGGTCTACGGATTATCCTAATGATAGCTTTGAAATATGGGTGATGAAAGAATACAAAGTGAACTCTTCTTGGACAAAGATTCTTGTTCTTAATATTGATGATGATCCAACTCTGTACTTTTACCCTTTGTGCCGTACAAAGAGTGGTGATATTATTGGAATAAATGTTGGTGTTGAATTGGTGAAGTATGATGACAATGGGCAGTTGTTAGAGCGTTCCCCCCATTGGGAGAGTTTATGGGGTGTTAGATCCCAAGTGGCTATGTATACAGAGTCTCTGCTTTCACTCCCTGGTGATAATGAGCAGGCTTAAGAGGACGACGCAAACAAGAATGAGGTTTTCAGTTATTCTCCTTCACCATTTTATTGATATTTATAAAATTATATTGTATTATGTACTGTTGGATGACTGCATTTGTAGGGTCGTATCGTATGACTTTGCTTGCATTTCTGCATTTGTGGGTAATATGTGTTTGATTGAATTTGTAGTATGATTCAGTATGCCGCATGAGCTTATGCAATATGTTATGAAAATGTTGACAACTTTAATTGTCTGTGTGATTCAACGTTATTTGTGAATGTGTAATTGGATATGTTTTGGTCGCTGTTTGAAATCGTTTTATATGGTAAATTAGTTTGATGAGTTTTTGCATATTAAACAAGATCAAAATCACAATTACACCACTTTGACTCGAGGCGCTTCTTTAAAAATTTGATCATCGCCACATATGTATTTGAAAGAACAAGAAGCCTAAGTGGTGATTTTAGACAAATCTAAGATGAGATTTCTTTTCTTACCAAATTTCTCAAGCTTTAAATCTCTAATACGATTTAGACAAAACTTGAGAGCTATAACCAACTTGGAGGTGTACTCTGTTCATTGGGAGTACTGAATATATGTATTTTAACAGTTGATTATGTTAATTTGTTTGTTCTTGTTGAATGTTGATATTCATGTCACCATTATGCACTATAATTTCAATCACCATGTGTTTTCATAAGATTAGGGGTAACAACATGGCCTCATACTTGTATACCTTGCAGTGGTGATCACATGTTCAGCTTCCTGTTGGATAATCTTAAGTGCTTATCAGAAGTGTGATATATGTAACAGAAGATGCTGCTGATTTTCTTTAAGGGTGAGCAGGAAGTTGAAATCAGCAAAAAGTAGTAACTTAGTACTAATTCTACAGTTCACTCTAACACTATTACAATTTTGCCTTATGGTATGTTTGGTTCCGCATCACAAAACCATGGCAACCCTTAGAACCGCGTCCCAATGTCATATTTACCATGAATTGCAGAAGTCAGAATTCCTAGTTTTTGCTAGTCGTGCGAATAATCCACAACCGTAGTGTAGCCAGCAGCCAAGATTAAATACATATATGCACTCAATATTTAAAGTAGCGATTAGCAGTGACACCATTTCTTTAAATGGAACAGTGACCAAATTACCTAATCAATTTGTCACGCAATATTTGAAATACAGAGAGATAAGTAAATTTTAATCAACTAAACCACGCCGCTGTGAATCTCATAATTGTATAAGAATATACGCCAATATTAGAACAGATTTTTGTGAGCAGGGATGTGAAATTTGAACAAGCAAGAGAGGGAATTAAATTAGATGTAGAAACTGGAGTATGGAGTACTACATTATACTGAAGTGTTTGCATTTGTTAGCAGTTTGGATACTACGAGAATGATCATTACAAATTAGTATGTTTTCTACCTAAATTCTTAAAAGTATTTTTAATCTAACAAATTAGTCCATGAAATATCATTCTCATTCCCATTTTTAAAGCAACTAAAAGAATATCTCGATGGTTTAACAATAGTTATTGTACTACTTACTATAATTTTATGGTTGGTGGAGCCAAATGAAGAGGTAATTAGAGATTAAGTTGAAGGTCGATACGAGAAAATTTGATAAGGTGGGATGCATGTTTAAACCCATAATTTTCTATTTCTCTGTATTCAATGCGTGTGATTTTTGCTGTTATACTCATTTAGTACATTAGAGTTTTGTTACCGATATGGTATACATAAAATTAATTTAAAATTTAGATTTAAATATGTCATTGATCCATACACTTTCACCATATTTTAGCATTGATCTCCGCGCTTTGTAAAAGTTTTGCTATTAATCGTTCTAAGTTAAAAAAAAAAAAAAAACTATTGAGACGCCAGATTCTTTTGAACATTTAAATGTCATCATCCATAGCGAAATACCCGCTAATTATTTAAAAGATCCGTCAGTTTTTTCATACCATATTTACTTTTTGAAGAAATGCTAGCAAGACACATTTTAACATATACTCTTTGATTGAACACCAAGGGGATGATGAAAATAGCAATAATCCTCGTTAGGTCATTCCTCGCAATTGCGAGTGCCATATTTAATGTCAAGAAAAGGCACATCACATTTAGCTTTGAAGATAAAATGGTTGAATTTGAACAAGACAGAATAACACATGATAAATTTTTATGATATTGAATAATTTTGATTTTATACGATTTTTGGTTGATAAAATGTTATTTTGGTATTTTAGACAATTTGTAACTGAGACAAAAAGTTGTGTTGTGTTGTGGTTTGACATTAGTTCCTGAAACAATTTTACAAATCAAACACGGCATAACTGTAGTTGTTCTGTTACATCATTCATTTTTTAGCAAATGAAACGCACCCAAATGGGTTAATATCCTTTCCCCAAAGGGTAACCTTAAAAACCCTAAGGGACAAATGTCAAGTTTAAGACAATAAACAAGTGCATTTTGGGAGGAAACTCACATTTTTATTTGCTAATAAAATATTGGGAAATGTTAACTAGTATATTCGGGGCACTTGTTAAGGGTTTTTGTCATTTTGGAAGTAACATTTTATAAAACCGTGTATTTAATGATTGGAAATTGAACTATTTGACTTTTTTACAGAATAATTTTTTAATTTAGAATGTTTAAAGAGTGCTACGAAGTTTAAAATATTTTGTACTTTTTGAGGTTGATGTACAGATAGAATTCAAAAAAAAGCTGAAGAACAATGGTGGCCATAAGACCAAAACCTCAAATCTATCCAAGACCTAACAAAAACATGGAACATTAAACACCAGTCGTAGCATGGAATTACGACTGTAACACTCCCATGACACCTCCAACCTTGAAAACAATTTCACCCTTACAAAACCTAGAGGCTGTTATGGCTAACCGTTACACGGCACTACGACCATAACACCTCATCAACCATCCAAAACATAAAAAAATGTCACCTCACTCAACCTTAACCACCTAAAAAATCCCAAACACATCCTTCCACCCTAAAAAATATCTATCTATACTTAAACCTGATTCATAAACCTCCACCCAAACAATTATGTTATTGTAGTTGAATTATTTTGTTGATGTGGTTGAATTATGTTGTTGTTGATTTAGTATATTGAGAGTTAGTCAATTACTCGTTTTGTTTGAATTTTACAACTGTTTTGTGACAACCATATGCGAGAACCTAGATATACAAGCGAAAATGGCTTTCTACATATGGTGTCCATTTATTGGTTAAAAAGAAATGGTGTCCATTTAGATTGTCCCAAAAGAATTATCAATATGGTGTCCTTAGAGACGGCGAATCACCTCTTCATTTTTTTTTGTACCGACATGTTCTTTAACTTGCCGACAATGTTTGTGTTGGTGGATGTGGCTCCTCAGAGACGGCGGATCACCTCTTCATTGGTTGTGATGTGTTTGGGAGAGTCTGGTATTCTGTTTGTCATTGGATTGGTATCCCTTGTGTTTTTCCTGGCTCGGTAACGGATCATTACTCTCAGTTTATTCATTTGGCAGGTTTGCTGCACCCTTCTCATTATTATCTTAAGGTTACCTGGGTTGCTTGTATTTGGGCAATTTGGAAGGAGAGAAACAACTGTATATTCAAAAATGCGGTTATTAATCCTTTCAGTATTGTTGAAAGATTGAAGTTGAACTCTTTTTTATGGCTTTCTTCGAATGTTATTCCTTTATCGTTTGGTTTTCATGATTGGTGGAGATACCCACTTCTTTGTATGAGTGTCATGTAATTATTTATTTTTCTGTTGCTGGTGGCATCTTCTTTAGGTTCTTGTATCTTGTATCTGACATTGGGTGATTCATCACTTTTGGTACACCTTGTGCGGGATGAATCACTCCGCTTTTGAGCATATATTTCATTTTGATTTGTTAAAAAAAAAAATATTTTTTTGAACAAGAAGAATTGTCAATATATTATAATTACTTTTTTATAATATTAAAAAAATTAAGTATTTTTCCTTGAGACAGGATAAAGATATATTTTAAACCTCTTAAATATTTTCTATTAAAATCCCTTATGAAGCTATGTGGAATGGACTCCTTCAATTTTAGTTTAGTTATTTTTCTTGTATGTCATAAAAAATGAATCTCCTTCAAGATTGAGGTCCAGTCTGGTCCGGTTTAGCATTATTATAAAGAAAGTAACATTGTTCAGCTCGATGAATATATGATTATTTTAAGGAAAATATTAACGAATGCTTCAAAACATTCTTTAAAAACCATTAATAACAAGTTTTTATGAAAAATTGTATAATTAATATTTTGAAATTTGTAATATTTCACTTTTTTAAAAAATATTTTATAAATTTAGGATCCTTGAAGAGTGTCACAAAGAACTCGTTAACAAAACCTTTATTTTAATTATGCGTAGCATCACAAAGAAATAAGAAATGAACAAATGTTTCCATCAGCAAAAAAGAAAAAGAAAAAAGAAAAGAAATAGCCGGCTAGAACTCCACATGGCACTAATTCATATTATGTGACATAAACAATTAATTAAATTCCTTTTTGTCGTTTGTTACATCATGCATCATTTGAACACAAGAAATGGAATCAATGAAAGTAGAGTACTTATAAATCCGGTGGAATTGGAGAGCAAAACAAATTATATATCACCTTATTTTTTTCTTAATATTTATTTAATTTTTAACTATATGTTTGTATATATAATAAGCATAGAGAATTAGTGGGTAAAGTGATTTTGGAGGACAATATGAAAGGTCGCATAAATCGATTTGAATGTGACACAGAAGAAGAACTCTCTTTTTTCAGGGAATTGAAGAAACACCAGAATGAACATATTCCTAACCTCTTGCTATGTGCTTCTGAAGATTATGAATGTGACACTAAATATGTTGGTAATGGTATTTCCTCATGAATTAATTAATGATATTAGTTTGTTATTTTCTTAGGTTTATTTTATATTTCATATGTTCTTAGATTTGATATATTTTCCCCACAAATTTGATATATTTTCTATTTCATTTGTTTCATACATACGAAAATTGTGTTGACACTTGGAAATCGTGCATGAAATATGGCTTGAAAATAAGTATGAGTTAGAGATATATTTTTACCTTATTGGTCCAATTTTACATACAGTTTGAGGTTGGTTGAGTTAGGTACAACTCAAACTTTGCATGAGAAATAGTTATATGTTTTATTTAATATTTTGTCCTGATGATCAATTTTACATGTATACAACTTTTTTTTTTACTCACATGTATACAATTCTAATAGAGAAATGATAGAACAACCGCTTTTAAAAAACTTTTGTGATAACTCTCTCATACTTTTATTGTATTTTTATTCTCTCTCTTCCTCTTTCTATTTTTATTGTTATTATCTAATAACAATAGAGGAAAAAAAATTATTACAAAAGTTGTTTAAAATTGATCGTAGAAAAATCATTCCTCGTTCTAATATTACTTTGGAGGAATGTTGATTATCATTTTAGAAATTCTAACCTGTTGTTTTTAAAATCGTTTTTTAATTCAGACTCTGTGTATGTGCTCATGAATAGAAATTTATATTATGTTAATTTTTTTTTTTGAGGGAATATTATGTTAATTTTTGTTACTTAAATTATATAAAGTTCATGCTTTTACCCTTGGTTAATGGAAGAAAATTTTATATTGCAGGAAAGTTTTCACTCTATAGAATTCCTTCAGGGAGGAAAGAAAATGGACTTGAGCTTCTGGAAACAAAAACTAAAAGTGACTTTGATTGGTGAGTTTCATATACTTTAGTGTAGATATATTTTAGTTGACAATTTGTTGCGGTCGCAAAAGCGACCTAGTCACACAATCGTATTTTAGTGATCAAGATTAATCGATTTTAATTAAATCTCGATATTTTAGAAATTATAAATAAAAGGTAAATATGTTTTTCCTTGACTGTCCAATCAAGATCGAACTGTCCTTAATGTCATGAGTTCGTGAATCGAAGAAACAACACTGAATCTGATTTCATATATATTATGTATCATGGGGAGAGTCCAAAATCTGAATGATCCTCGTAATTTTAACAAACTTACTATCGTACCAAACATATATCAAATTATGATACATTATACATTGAAAAATATCTTATTGCTGAATGAATTTTGGTTTTATTAAATAATTTATGTATAACATGATCATTATTTAATTTGCATGTGCTGAACAGGTTGAAAACACCACCAGCAACTCCTCTTTTTCCATCCCTAGAAATGGAACCTAGTCCCAACCTCGTCACTCAGAGAGAGCTACCTATTACTCATTCTATCTCAAGAGTATGTCTTTGAACTATTTATAATGATGGGTGAAGAATTATATCATGAATTGGATATTTTGATTTAGACTTAGAAATTTTGGAAAGGTGTCTGTATATGTGTGGGCCAATAGAAAAGTGTTGTGTGGTATGTGTGGGCCATTACCAAATGACCCACACAAACCACACAACACTTCTCTCTTGGTCCACACATATACACGTACACAACATCACAATTTTGTCAACAATTTTGTCAAGAATCAGATGCAAAATCGTATGGGAGATGAATGATTAAACAATTGTTTAGTTACTTATATAGAGAGATACACTTTCGTTGGTATTGATAATGAGAAAATTATCCAATATTTTCATAATATAAAAATCGTAGAGAAATTATGATATATATATTTATACTTTTAAAAATGAAATATAATATATGAATCTACGATACTTTATCTTCTTGACACTTGGTGCAAAATAGGGAGTCCAACCTGCCTAGAAAAGATTCTACTTGTCAAGTTATATTTGCCTATATTTTGTTCACAACTTCGTAATTTAATTTCTCAGTTATACTTTTGAATTTTGTTACAATATGCTTTACATGTTACTAAAATTCAAAGTGAATGAGATAAATATTGGTTTCTTACAGGCACTATTAGCAAAGAGTGATGTGGAAGCACTAAAACCAAAGTCAAATCAAACCAATTCAACAAAATCATCAAAGCTTGCTATGAGATCCATAACACCAAGTCATAACAGATTGAGACCAAACCTCATTAAAAATACAAATGAACAAAAATTAGGTACACACCCTATCAACAATGCCAAAATAGAACATGTTGCTACCAACAACCCTAAATATCCTAATCCCCAAAAACAAACCAACAATGTTGATTTCCTTGCTTTGAATCAAAAGAAAAATATTGAAGCCAATGAAACACATACAAAACCTAGAGCTAGAGGTGTATCACCATCATTGAAATCAACGGGTTCAAATATTGCGATAGAACTCTCGAATGAAACACCAAAAAATCTTAGGACTGATGATAAAAGATCAATTTCAAGTACAAGAGGAAGAAGTATTATAAGAGGGTCTATGGTTGGAGGGTTTCAAAATCAAGATCCTACTCCAAAAGCATGTAGACCATCAAGGTCACCATCACCAAGCATGTCTAAGAATGGTTTGAACCAATTTGATAGAACACAGAAGAATGTGAAGACACAAAAAGAAGCATTTACTCTAGCTGCAGGAAATAATGAAAGTAGATCACATTTTAAAGGAAGTAAAATGGTAGAGAAAGTGGTGAATGCTAGAAAGTCTGGTATGAATCATGCAGAGAGAGAATCGAAACTAAAGCCTGTTAAATATAGGGTATGATTCTCTTGTATTTTATCATTTTATCAAGTTTTTAGTTTTAGGAAATATGAATTACGAACTATGAAGTATTAATATGTACACGAATACATGTCACGATACTAACACATCAACATCTGTATTAATTTAAGAAAATAAATAAACAAAACTATATGTATCGGTGTTACGTGGACATGAGTTTAATATGAAATGTTGGTGTTACATAGAGCATATTATTTGCTAATCTATTTTTGTTAAGCACACTTTTGAATTTTAATTTTTGAAAAATTATCCATAAAATTATCTATTGTTTCAATTTATGACACAGGAAAAATAAGGCAAGAATACATATTACTAAGGGGTACAATGAAAAGGAAATTTGGTATTGCGCAGAAGATCATATCCTGGGTTATAATATCTTTATTAATGTAACAAAATGAGAACATGGCTCATTTTGAGATTTTCTTTTTGAAAGGGTCATTCTGAGATGTTATGTACGGGAAACTTTGTTTACTAAATAGTCTTGTGGCAAAAATCTTACACTTTAAGGTGTGGAGAAGTAAAAAATTATGGATTCAAATTTGCGTCGCAGCGCATAAATATTCTTAAAGTTATCTACTAAGTTGTACGAACGGAAAACTTTATCCGGTGTAGATTAGCTCATATAAAAGATGAAATGTGATTTCAAATAAAAAAAAATATATTAAATGGTATTTCTGCTCTCTACTTGTTGTATATGCGATTGTAATCTTTCAGTTTTATTTTGAAGTATTTTGATCCTTCTTTTTTTTTGTCTTTGTATCTTCAATGGAATTTCCATTTCAAACCCCCCTCAATTTCGAAAAACAGTTATAACGGTTACAAATTACTGCGTGTTTTGAGGAACTCAAATTCCCTATGGCTTAAAAGAAAAGTTAGATCATTAAGAGGAAGAGAGAAAGAGGGTAGAGAGACCAAATTTCTTTTGTTTGGAATGAAGAGAAATAGGGAAGAGAGATTAAAAAGTAGTGGGACCCACCACCTTTTTATGTCTCCTCACAATAGGGAAGAAAGTGGGGAGAGAAGGCTTTTAATCTTGTTATTCCTTTTTTACCCTTGTATTGAAATATTAGATCTAATTATTTACCCTTGTTCCTATTTAATCTTGTTGTTCCTTCTATAATCTCTCGGCACTGTACGTGAAGGATTTCTAAATTACGGGATACCCAAGTGATAGTTTAGTAGATAGACCAACATTGGAAATGGATTTATGAGTTGATTTCGTTAACTTTTTTTTTTTTTTTACCACAACTAAATTATTTAAACCATGTCAAAAAACTAAAAATAATTAATCTAATCAAATTAAAAAAAATAATAGTTTGTGGTTTAATAAATAAATTAACATACATAAATAAATTAGTGTATGTTGATTGAAGGATTTTTTATTTAGTGTTATAAAAAAATAATTTTTAATTTGGGGCATTTTAGTACTTTCAAAAGTAATCAACACTTCTTTCTTCTCTATTTCTTCTATATTTCTCTTCTAACAAACAATCCATCAAATATAATACTAACCTGGGAAATGAAGGTCGAACAGCTAGAGGTGGCACACTAATACTTTTTATGATGAGGTTCTCTGGGTTTTCAGTAACATGAAGTAACTCACAGTCCTACAACCAAGAATAACAAATCTTTTCAAAGTCAGCAATGATGGGCTTTGATAATGTCACACAGGAAACCCTGGCTTTGATAATAATTTAAAAGACTGTTTGTAATAACAAGTGTCAATAATCTGTTGAACACCAATCGACCTTTGATAAGAGATGTCAACCTTGACATGTCATCATGTCAACATCGATAATAATTTAAGAAAAAAATTATAATCTAAACATGATAACATGTGTCAGTATTATGTCAGACACAAAGATGTATCGAACAACAACATTTCTTTGATCAGACGTGTCGATATTCTCATATCAATGCCAATAATAATTTCTTTGAGCGACACCAAAGGAAAGTAATAATAATTGGCAACATTGTTATATTCATTTATCAATATAAAATCAAAAAATTTAGTAAAAAAATATTATATAAAATTCATCAAACACATAAACAAACTCAAATCTTTTCCCTCAACATAATAAAAAATAAACAAACTCAAATCTTCATCAAATATTATAATGAAATCAGGAGAAAAAAGATAAAAGACGAAAACTATCTGAAATTAAATTAAGAGACGAATCGTGTAATTATGTCTTTTTAAATATATTATAATTATAATTTTGAGTCTAACTCTCAAATCCACACTATTAATTCACAACAATATATGTCATTAAATGATAGGAATTGGTTGGATCCTCCGCAGTCCGCACTACTATCAATATAAGTCAATATTTCCTCTATGATATTAAGATGCCCAACATTTAATACAGGAAGAGCTAGCTTGAGGTATCCAAGGTGTCTTTGACAACTTTTAAAGTCCCCAGAGCATGTTTCACACAAAAGTGTCTGATTACTAGGGCCCTGATTTGCATGTTTCAAATATCAAATTAAGAGAATATCATCCCGCAGTTCCAAATTAATTCAAATATAACTGCAACATATATCCTATACTTAAAACAAAACAAGGATTCATTTGATAAAGATTAAAAAGTGATTTTTTTTTTTTTTTAAGAAAACATACACGAAAATTGTATAAGTTATTTTTAAGTCATTTATTGTAAATTATCTGAACATAGACACGGATAATTATATGAAAAAATTAATTATCTAAATGTTATAACATGTGTCAATATTGTGTCGGGCATGGTCACTTGTCGAACAATGTGGACATCGGTATAATTTGAAAAAATTTAGTTTCTAAATTTAATAAGATGTGTCGGTAATAGGTCGGACAAACACAAGTCTCAAACACCAACATATACCTTTGATAAAAAAAATTAACACCGATAATAATTTAAAAGACTATTTCTAATAACATGTGTCAATAATGTGTTGAACACCAACCGAACATTGATAAGAGGTGTCAACATTGACATGTCATCATGTCAACACCGATAGTAATTTAAGAAAAAAAAATTATGATCTAAACATGATAACATTTGTGAGTATTATGTCAGACACAAGGACGTATCGAACAACAACATTTCTATAATCAGACGTGTCGACATTGTCATAGCAATGCCGATAAAAATTTGAAAAAATTAACTCTCTAGAACTTTTTTCACACGTGTCGAACACCGATACACCTTTTATTGAGCAACACCAAAGGAAAGTAATAATAATTATCAAATCAAAATAACGTAATAACGTATATACACATGTCGAACAACAACACACCATTTGCCACAGTCACTGAGCGCACAAGAAATGGATTTTACATAGCAAGAAAGTTGAGGATAAAGTACTACCATGTGGGGATTGTACAAGCCACGAGTGATCGTGCAATATTTGATGCGCTTTCTGCATTGGTAGAAGTTATTCAGACATGAATGCACACTGAAAACACAGTCATATTCATAACTGCAAATTGTAAAATTCTTACATTATTTCCTGAACTGGATCTTTTTCATCAAACAATTGTTGTTGCATATCCATGACTTCCTGATTCTGAAATGGAACGAAGTATGAAAGAAAGAAAAAGTTGTTATCGAAATAGAATATGGAAAAATGAAAGAAAAGAAGTGAAAGATGAATACTAACTTTTGGAGAGAAATAGAGATTTTTGTTTAGGTTCGTATTCAAAAAGTTGTTACGGAAACAGAACGTAAAAATGCGCAGGATTGAAGAATGAAGACTATAGTTGAAATCTCTGAAAGCGGGTAATGAGGTGTAGTACTGGTATGTGTGACCTGAGTGAGTAAGTTGAAAGGAATATTTTACAACAATGAATTAAATAAATGGAAATAAAAATTCAACAACGTGGTGTGCGTGACCGTAATCCCTGCGTGCAATCATGACACATTTCTCTCTCTCTCTCTCTCTCTCCTTCTAATTTCTGTTATTTTTTTCTGTTATTTGATGAAATTAACTTTTCAAATTCTCCTCTCATTTTTGTATGCTGGTCTCATGTGTCTATCTTCTTTAATTATCCATGTTACGTTAGTAGTACTATTAATTAAACGCATCATTAATGTTGTAACATTGTTGATGAATTTTGTAAGATAATAGAACACACAGTTTTTGGCGGTGACATTGCGATGTGCAAAATCTAAGATTTTGGAATAAAGATTGTGATAAATACTAAAAAAATTAAGTTATATTAAACCTCACAATCTTTTTCGTGTATAAATTAACTATTCTTTTTGCAACTATGCAGGTACTAATCATCTCATCCAAGTGTACTTGAGTGATTAAACTTTATAATCTATTAATATTATTTAAATGACAAAATTATACAATTCGTCTATAAAACTTTTGTTTTTTTGTTTTTTATCTTTTTTTCCTATTTAATTTTTTGTTTTAATTAAGTAACACTTTTGTCCTTTATATTTTTTTTCGATTTAATCATTTATGTTATAAATTGTTAACATTGTTATATTTTTTTTATCAATATAAAATCAAAAAATTTAGTAAAAGAATATTATATAAACTTCATCAAACACATAAACAAACTCAAATCTTTTCCCTCAACGTAATAAAAAATAAAAATCTCAAATCTTCATCATATATTATATTGAAATCAGGAAAAAAAGGTAAAAGACGAAAGCTATCTGAAATTAAATTAAGAGACGAATCGTGTAATTATGAGTTTTTAAATATATTATAATTATAATTTTTAGTCTAACTCTCAAATCCACATTATTAATTCACAACAATATATGTCATTAAATGATAGAAATTCGTTGGATCCTCCGTAGTCCGCACTACTGTCAATATATGTCAATATTTCCTCTATGATACTAAGATGCTCAACATTTAATACAGGAAGAGCTAGCTTGAGGTATCCAAAGTGTCCTTGAAAACTTTTAAAGTCTCACAGCATATTTCACACATAAGTGTCTGATTAACAGGGTCCTGATTTTTATGTTTCACATATCAAATTAAGAGAATATCCTCCAACAGTTCCAAATTAATTCAAATATAATTGCAACATATATCCTATACTTAAAACAAAACAAGGTCCATTTGATAAAGATTAAAAAGTGATTTTTTTTTTTTTTTTAAGAAAACATACATGAAAATTGTATAAGTTATTTTTAACTCATTTATTGTAAATTATCTGAAAATTGACACGGATAATTAATTGAAAAAATTAATTATCTAAGGGGGTGTTTGTTTGGGAGATAAAAAATATATTCCTGGGAATAAGGGCATTAAATATGATATTCCTATGTTTGGTAGAAGGGAACAAAAATAATATACCCAGGAATAAATGATTCCCAGGAATCTTATTTATCCGTTGACTCTCTATTTTTATTCCAGGGGTGGGGGGCTGGAATCTTCAATTCCTGGGAATGAAATCTCCACATTCATGGCGAAAACCCACCCATACCCCTATTTTACCCGCGCTTCTTCCCTCCTAATTTTTCCCACGCGTTTTCTAAATTAATAGAAACCCACATATATATAAACCCCTTTTTGCTCTCTCTTTTCACTCATCTGGATCCAGATCCATCCATAACAGGTTTGTGTCTTATGTTTTGTTTTGTTTTTTGCGTTTTTTTAACTGCTGGACAGATTCTCGACCTGCCAGGCTGCAGTACCAGCGGAGCTGGGCCGCGCAAATGCGAGTTTCGGTGACTGACATTCGAGCGGGCATCCACCATTCTGTTGCTGTTGCATGTCAAAGGTGTTGGGCAGTCTGCCAACCTTCAATTAAATGGCGTGTAACAACTTGAAACATGGTACTCTTGTTATGTATTAAAAAACAAGTATATACGCTGACCAATACCTTTGTTGACTCACATAATTTACTTTGCTTGATTAAAAATAACATGAAAAATATTATTTTTCATCTATTTAATGTAAAAGGGTATTTTAATAATTTTGACATTTATTCCTGGGATTATACATTTTAAACCAAACATATTTTTAGTATTCCCAGAAATTTAGAAAGAAAGTTCCAAGGAATTCAAATTGGTAACCAAACACTTTTTTAAAATATTCCTAGGAATATAATTCCAAGGAATATATTCCTGGGAAAATTATTCCAGGGAATAATTTTTGCATCCGTGAAACAAACGCCCCCTAAATGTAATAACATGTGTCCATATTGTGTCGGGCATGGTCACTTGTCGAACAATGTGGACATCAGTATAATTTGAAAAAGCTTAGTTTCTAAATTTAATAAGATGTGTCGGTAATAGGTCGGACAAACAAAAGTCTCAAACACCAACATATACCTTTGATAAAAAATGTTGACACCGATAATAATTTAAAAGACTATTTCTAATAACATTTGTCAATAATGTGTTGAACACCAACCGAACTTTGATAAGAGGTGTCAACATTGACATGTCATCATGTCAACACCGATAGTAATTTAAGAAAAAAATTATAATATAAACATGATAACATGTGTGAGTATTATGTCAGACACAAAGACGTATCAAACAACAACATTTCTATAATCAGACGTGTCGATATTGTCATATCAATGCCGATAATAATTTGAAAAAATTAATTCTCTAGAACTTGTGTCACACGTGTCGAACACCGATACACCTTTTGTTGAGCAACACCAAAGGAAAGTAATAATAATTATCAAATCAAAATAACGTAATAACGTATATACACATGTTGAACAACAACACACCCTTTGCCACAGTCACTGAGCGCACAAGAAATGGATTTTACATAGGAAGAAAGTTGAGGATAAAGTACTACCATGTGGGGATCGCACAAGCCACGAGTGATGGGGTTTTTTCGCCATCGTAATCGCTATTATTCTCCACCGTAACAACACTTATTTGACTCCTTTATATTTCGGATAGTGTGCAATATTTGATGCGTTTTCTGCATTGGTAGAAGTTATTCAAACACGAATGCACACTGAAAACACAGTCGTATTCATAACTGCAAATTGTAAAATTCTTACATTATTTTCTGAACTGAATCTTTTTCATAAAACAATTGTTGTTGCATATTCATGACTTCCTGATTCTGAAATGGAACGAAGTATGAAAGAAAGAAAAAGTTGTTATCGAAACAGAATATGAAAAAATGAAAGAAAAGAAGTGAAAGAAGAATACTAACTTTTGGAGAGAAATAGAGATTTTTGTTTAGGTTCGTATTCAAAAAGTTGTTACGAAAACAGAACGTAAAAATGCGCAGGATTGAAGAATGAAGACTATAGTTGAAATCTCTGAAAGCGGGTAATGAGGTGTAGTACTGGTATGTGTGACCTGAGTGAGTTAGTTGAAAGGAATATTTTACAACAATGAATTAAATAAATGGAAATGAAAATTCAAAAGCGTGGTGTGTGTGACCGTAATCCCCGCGTGCAATCATGACACATCTCTCTCTCTCTCTCTCTCTCTCTCTCTCTCTCCTTCTAAATTCTGTTATTTGATGAAATTAACTTTTCAAATTCTCCTCTCATTCTTGTATGCTGGTCTCATGTGTCTATCTTCTTTAATTATCCATGTTACGTTAGTAGTACTATTAATTAAACGCATAATTAATGTTGTAACATTGTTGATGAATTTTGTAAGATACTAAAACACACAATTTTTGGCGGTGACATTGCGATGTGCAAAATCTAAGATTTTGGGATAAAGATTGTGATAAATACTAAAAAAATTAAGTTATATTAGACCTCACAATCTTTTTCGTGTATAAATTAACTGTGCAGGTACTAATCATCTCATCCAAGTGTACTTGAGTTATTAAACTTTATAATCTATTAATATTATTTAAATGACAAAATTATACAATTCGTCTATAAAACTTTTGTTTTTTTGTTTTTTATCTTTTTTTCCTATTTAATTTTATGTTTTAATTAAGTAACACTTTCGTCCTTTATATATTTTTTCGATTTAATCATTTATGTTATAAATTGTTAACATTGTTATATTTTTTTATCAATATAAAATCAAAAAATTTAGTAAAAGAATATTATATAAACTTCATCAAACACATAAACAAACTCAAATCTTTTCTCTCAACATACTAAAAAATAAACAAACTCAAATCTTTATCATATATTATAATGAAATCAGGAAAAAAAGATAAAAGACGAAAGCTATCTGAAATTAAATTAAGAGACGAATCGTGTAATTATGTGTTTTTAAATATATTATAATTATAATTTTGAGTCTAACTCTCAAATCCACATTATTAATTCACAACAATATATGTCATTAAATGATTGGAATTGGTTGGATGCTCCGTAGTCCGCACTACTCTCAATATATGTTAATATTTCCTCTATGATACTAAGATGCCCAACATTTAATACAGGAAGAGCTATCTTGAGGTATCCAAAGTGTCCTTGAAAACTTTTAAAGTCCCCACAGCATGTTTCACACATAAGTGTCTGATTAACAGGGTCCTGATTTGTATGTTTCACATATCAAATTAAGAGAATATCATCCAACAGTTCCAAATTAATTCAAATATAACTGCAACATATATCTTATACTTAAAACAAAACAAAGATCCATTTGATAAAGATTAAAAAGTGATTTTTTTTTTGTTTTTTTAAGAAAACATATACGAAAATTGTATAAGTTATTTTTAACTCATTTATTGTAAATTATCTGAACATAGACACGGAGAATTATTTGAAAAATTAATTATCTAAATGTTTTAACATGTGTCCATATTGTGTCGGGCATGGTCACTTGTCGAACAATGTGGACATCAGTATAATTTGAAAAAGTTTAGTTTCTAAATTTAATAAGATGTGTCGGTAATAGGTCGGACAAACAAAAGTCTCAAACACCAACATATACCTTTGATAAAAAATGTTGACACCGATAATAATTTAAAAGATTATTTCTAATAACATTTGTCAATAATGTGTTGAACACCAACCGAACTTTGATAAGAGGTGTCAACATTGACATGTCATCATGTCAACACCGATAGTAATTTAAGAAAAAAATTATAATCTAAACATGATAACATGTGTGAGTATTATGTCAGACACAAAGACGTATCGAACAATAACATTTCTATAATCAGACGTGTTGATATTGTCATATCAATGTCGATAATAATTTGAAAAAATTAATTCTCTAGAACTTGTGTCACACGTGTCGAACACCGATACACCTTTTGTTTAGCAACACCAAAGGAAAGTAATAATAATTATCAAATCATAAAAACGTAATAACGTATAGACTCATGTTGAACAACAACACACCCTTTGCCACAGTCACTGAGCGCACAAGAAATGGATTTTACATAGTAAGAAAGTTGAGGATAAAGTACTACCACGTGGGGATCGCACAAGCCACGAGTGATGAGGTTTTTTTCGCCATCGTAATCGATATTCTTCTCCACAGTAACAACACTTATTTGACTCCTTTATATTTCGGATAGTGTGCAATATTTGATGCGCTTTCTGCATTGGTAGAAGTTATTCAAACATGAATGCACACTGAAAACACAGTCATATTCATAACTGCAAATTGTAAAATTCTTACATTATTTTCTGAACTGAATCTTTTTCATCAAACAATTATTGTTGCATATCCATGACTTCCTGATTCTGAAATGGAACGAACTATGAAAGAAAGAAAAAGTTGTTATCGAAACAGAATATGGAAAAATGAAAGAAAAGAAGTGAAAGAAGAATGCTAACTTTTGGAGAGAAATAGAGATTTTTGTTTAGATTCGTATTCAAAAAGTTGTTACGAAAACAGAACGTAAAAATGCGCAGGATTGAAGAATGAAGACTATAGTTCAAATCTCTAAAAGCGGGTAATGAGGTGTAGTACTGGTATGTGTGACCTGAGTGAGTTAGTTGAAAGGAATATTTTACAACAATAAATTAAATAAATGGAAATGAAAATTCAACAGCGTGGTGTGCGTGACCGCAATCCCTGCGTGCAATCATGACACATTTCTCTCTTTCTCTCTCCTTCTAATTTCTGTTATTTTTTTTCTGTTATTTGATGAAATTAACTTTTCAAATTCTCCTCACATTCTTGTATGCTGGTCTCATGTGTCTATCTTCTTTAATTATCCATGTTACGTTAGTAGTACTATTAATTAAACGCGTCATTAATGTTGTAACATTGTTGATGAATTTTGTAAGATAATAGAACACACCGTTTTTGGCGGTGACATTGCTATGTGCAAAATCTAAGATTTTGGGATAAAGATTGTGATAAATACTAAAAAAATTAAGTTATATTAAACCTCACAATCTTTTTCGTGTATAAATTAACTATTCTTTTTGCAACTGTGCAGGTACTAATCATCTCATCCAAGTGTACTTGAGTGATTAAACTTTATAATCCATTAATATTATTTAAATGACAAAATTATACAATTTGTCTATAAAACTTTTGTTTTTTTTAATCTTTTTTCCTATTTAATTTTATGTTTTAATTAAGTAACACTTTCGTCCTTTATATTTTTTTCGATTTAGTCATTTATGTTATAAATTGTTAACATTGTTATATTTTTTTATCAATATAAAATCAAAAAATTTAGTAAAAGAATATTATATAAACTTCATCAAACACATAAACAAACTCAAATATTTTCCCTCAACATAATAAAAAAATAAACAAACTCAAATCATCATCATATATATAATGAAATCAGGAAAAAAAAATAAAAGACGAAAGCTATTTGAAATTAAATTAAGAGACGAATCATGTAATTAAGTCTTTTTAAATCTATTATAATTATAATATTAAGTCTAACTCTCAAATCCACACTATTAATTCACAACAATATATGTCATTAAATGATAGGAATTCGTTGGATCCTCCGTAGTCTGCACTACTATCAATATATGTCAATATTTCCTCTATGATACTAAGATGCCCAACATTTAATACAGGAAGAGCTAGCTTGAGGTATCCAAAGTGTCCTTGACAACCTTTAAAGTCCTCACGACATGTTTCACACATAAGTGTCTGATTAACAGGGTCCTGATTTGTATGTTTCACATATCAAATTAAGAGAATATCATCCAACAGTTCCAAATTAATTCAAATATAACTGCAACATATATCCTATACTTAAAACAAAACAAGGATCCATTTGATTAAGATTAAAAAGTGATTTTTTTTTTGTTTTTTTAAGAAAACATACACGAAAATTGTAAAAGTTATTTTTAACTCATTTATTGTAAATTATTTGAACATAGACACGGAGAATTATTTGAAAAAATTAATTATCTAAATGTAATAAGATGTGTCCATATTGTGTCGGGCATGGTCCCTTGTTGAACAATGTGGACATCAGTATAATTTGAAAAAATTTAGTTTCTAAATTTAATAAGATGTGTCGGTAATAGGTCGGAGAAACAAAAGTCTCAAACACCAACATATACCTTTGATAAAAAAAGTTGACACCGATAATCATTTAAAAGACTATTTCTAATAACATTTGTCAATAATGTGTTGAACACCAACCGAAGTTTGATAAGAGGTGTTAACATTGACATGTCATCATGTCAACACCGATAGTAATTTAAGAAAAAAATTATAATCTATACATGATAACATGTGTGAGTATTATGTCAGACACAAAGACGTATCGAACATCAACATTTCTATAATCAGACGTGTCGATATTGTCATATCAATGCAGATAATAATTTGAAAAAATTAATTCTCTAGAACTTGTGTCACACGTGTCGAACACCGATACACCTTTTGTTGAGCAACACAAAAGGAAAGTAATAATAATTATCAAATCAAAATAACGTAATAACGTATATACACATGTCGAACAACAACACACCCTTTGCCACAGTCACTGAGCGCACAAGAAATGGATTTTACATAGCAAGAAAGTTGAGGGTAAAGTACTACCATATGGGGATCGCACAAGCCACGAGTGATGGGGTTTTTTTCGCCATCGTAATCGCTATTATTCTCCACCGTAACAACACTTATTTGACTCCTTTATATTTCGGATAGTATGCAATATTTGATGCGCTTTCTGCATTGGTAGAAGTTATTCAGACATGAATGCACACTGAAAACACAATCATATTCATAACTGCAAATTGTAAAATTCTTACATTATTTCCTGAACTGAATCTTTTTCATCAAACAATTGTTGTTTCATATTCATGACTGATTCTGAAATGGAACGAAGTATGAAAGAAAGAAAAAGTTGTTATCGAAATAGAATATGGAAAAATGAAAGAAAAGAAGTGAAAGAAGAATACTAACTTTTGGAGAGAAATAAAGATTTTTGTTTAGGTTCGTATTCAAAAAGTTGTTATGGAAATAGAACGTAAAATGCGCAGGTTTGAAGAATGAAGACTATAGTTGAAATCTCTGAAAGCGAGTAATGAAGAGTAGTACTGGTATGTGTGACCTGAGTGAGTTAGTTGAAAGGAATATTTTACAACAATGAATTAAATAAATGGAAATGAAAATTCAACAGCGTGGTGTCTATGACCGTAATCCCTGCGTGCAATCATGACACATCTCTCTCTCTCTGTCTCTCTCTCTCTCCTTCTAATTTCTGTTATTTGATGAAATTAACTTTTCAAATTCTCCTCTCATTTTTGTATGTTGGTCTCATGTGTCTATCATCTTTAATTATCCATGTTACGTTAGTAGTACTATTAATTAAACGCATCATTAATGTTGTAACATTCTTGATGAATTTTGTAAGATAATATAACACACAGTTTTTGGCGGTGACATTGCGATGTGCAAAATCTAAGATTTTGGGATAAAGATTGTGATAAATACTAAAAAAATTAAGTTATATTAAACCTCACAATCTTTCTCGTTTATAAATTAACTATTCTTTTTGAGACTGTGCAGGTACTAATCATCTCATCCAAGTGTACTTGAGTAATTAAACTGTATAATCTATTAATATTATTTAAATGACAAAATTATACAATTCGTCTATAAAACTTTTGTTTTTTTTTAATCTTTTTTCCTATTTAATTTTATGTTTTAATTAAGTAACACTTTCGTCCTTTATATTTTTTTCGATTTAGTCATTTATGTTATAAGTTGTTAACATTGTTATATTTTTTTATCAATATAAAATCAAAAAATTTAGTAAAAGAATATTATATAAACTTCATCAAACACATAAACAAACTCAAATCTTTTCCCTCAACATAATAAAAAATAAACAAACTCAAATCTTTATCATATATTATAATGAAATCAGGAAAAAAAGATAAAAGACGAAAGCTATCTGAAATTAAATTAAGAGACGAATCGTGTAATTATGTGTTTTTAAATATATTATAATTATAATTTTGAGTCTAACTCTCAAATCCACATTATTAATTCACAACAATATATGTCATTAAATGATTGGAATTGGTTGGATGCTCCGTAGTCCGCACTACTGTCAATATATGTCAATATTTCCTCTATGATACTAAAATGCCCAACATTTAATACAGAAAGAGCTAGCTTGAGGTATCCAAAGTATCCTTGACAACTTTTAAAGTCCCCACATCATGTTTCACCCATAAGTGTCTGATTAACAGGGCCTGATTTGTATGTTTCACATATCAAATTAAGAGAATATCATCCAACAGTTCCAAATTAATTCAAATATAACTGCAACATATATCCTATACTTAAAACAAAACAAGATCCATTTGATAAAGATTAAAAAGTGATTTTTTTTTTGTTTTTTTAAGAAAACATACACGAAAATTGTAAAAGTTATTTTTAACTCATTTATTGTAAATTATCTGAACATAGACATGAATAGTTATTTGAAAAAATTAATTATCTAAATGTAATAACATGTGTCCATATTGTGTCGGGTATGGTCACTTGTCGAACAATGTGGACATCAGTATAATTTGAAAAAATTTAGTTTCTAAATTTAATAAGATGTGTCGGTAATAGGTTGGAACAACACAAGTGTCAAACACCAACATACCTTTGATAAAAAATGTTCACACCGATAATAATTTAAAAGATTATTTCTAATAACATATGTCAATAATGTGTTGAACACCAACCGATCTTTGATAAGAGGTGTCAACATTGACATGTCATCATGTCGACATCGATAATAATTTAAGAAAAAAATTATAATTTAAACTTGATAACATGTGTCAGTATTATGTCAGACACAAAGACGTATCAAACTTATTTCCTGAACTGAATCTTTTTCATCAAACAATTGTTGTTGCATATCCATGACTTCTTGATTATGAAATGGAACGAAGTATGAAAGAAAGAAAAAATGGGTGAAAGAAAAAGTTGTTACCGAAACAGAATATAGAAAAATGAAAGAAAAGAAGTGAAAGAAGAATACTAACTTTTGGAGAGAAAGAGAGATTTTTGTTCAGGTTCGTATTCAAAAAGTTGTTACGGAAACAGAACGTAAAAATGCGCAGGATTGAAGAATAAAGACTATAGTTGAAATATCTGAAAGCGAGTAATGAGGTGTAGTACTGGTATGTGTGACCTGAGTGAGTTAGTTGAAAGGAATATTTTACAACAATGAATTAAATAAATGGAAATGAAAATTCAGCAGCGTGGTGTGTGTGACTGTAATCCCTGCGTGCAATCATGACACATTTCTCTTTCTCTCTCTCTCTCTCTCTCTCTCTCTCTCTCTCTCTCCTCTTCTAATTTCTGTTATTTGATGAAATTAACTTTTCAAATTCTCCTCTCATTCTTGTATGCTGGTCTCATGTGTCTATCTTATTTAATTATCCATGTTACGTTAGTAGTACTATTAGTTAAACGCATCATTAATGTTAGAACACACAGTTTTTGATGGTGACATTGCGATATGCAAAATCTAAGATTTTGGGATAAAGATTGTGATAAATACTAAAAAAATTAAGTTATATTAAACCTCACAATCTTTTTAGTGTATAAATTAACTATTTTTTTTGCAACTGCAGGTACTAATCATAGTCATTTAAGAAAACCTTACTAAGGAAAAAAAAAAGTCATTTAGGAAAAAGAAAAAGCAAGCTAGTCATATAACATGGAAATTATATTTAGAAACATATTTTTTTTCCTCAAAACGTGCTTGCAAAAAAAAGGATAGATAGAGTATTATTTATTTGCCAATAAAAAAAAAAATCTTCTTAAGGACGTGTGAATCTTGAAATTCAATACCAAATTTGTCACCCGTTGGAGCTTTATTCATTTATTTATTTATATGACTTACCGTTGAAACTTTATCTGAAAACATGCTCGAATTGCTTAGGTAATCGTCATATAGTTCTGTTGTACTTGTTTTTATTTTACAAATTCACACAAATATTTTTATGAAGAAAAAAAAAAACATAAAATGCTTTCATTAAGAGTTGAATTCAAAACCTCCTGCTTATTACACGGATGCTCTAACCAAGTGAACCACCCGAGCTGGGTTTTTCACACAAATCTTAAATTACATGGAATATTGGAAACAATCAAAATACAAAAACAAAACAAAAAAACTAAAGTTTATTAAACACCACAGTTGAAGGATACTCCAAAGGACACAAGTCCATGACATGATGTTTTTCTGCAAAATAAATCAATAAAGATATCTCATGAGTTACATAGATATATTCACTAAATAATACGATTCAGATTATGTTTTAAAATTGAAAACTTTACACCAATTAATAATTTTATGAGGAAAATAAAATTTAGTAGAAAGTCTTAATTAAAAAGTAGACTTAATTGCATTTTTCCCCCCTATATTTCGCCAATTGTGTGATTTTGCACCCCATGTTTTTAAACGTGCGATTTTGCACCCTATCCTTTTCCCGCTTTGTGATTTTATGGTCCCCTGCGTGTTTTACTGATGATATGTCCGTTTCTGATGACGTGTCCGCATATGATTCCTGCCATGTGTGTAAATCAAATTAAAAAAAAAAAAAAAAATTGGATTTAAAGAGAAAGGAGTCACGTGACTCCCTTTCTTTAACAAACTAATCAAACATTACTAAACATAGGCAACAATATATCCACAATCATTTCTTTAAAAAAAAAAAATGTATCCACGATCATTAACTTTTAACATTATCTTGCTCAATCCTTCAAAAAGAACTTCAACATTACATTACAACTTCAACATTGTCACAACTCAAAAAGAACTTCAACATTACATTGCATCTTAAACATTACATGAGACCTTCAACATTGAAATCACAACCACAAGGAACATTACAATCAATCCTAAACATACAACTCCTCTAACAATTTTTCTGTTCATTTTTTCTCAACAAAACATTTATAATTTTCTTCTCTTTTTCAGAACAAGCTTCATCGTACCATTTGAAGAAGTTACAAAATCAAGAATAAACGAAGAACTGGGTTTTCGAAAATCCATGAATCTGCAACGGTTCAAAATCAAGGAAGGATGGGAGAAAAGATGAGAGATCGATAAAAGGGTAGGAGAAAGCGAGCAAAACGGAAGCAAAAAAGAGGAAGAAAATGGAAGAGGCAGTCGATAGAAGTTAGGGATTCTGATTTGGAGGGGGTGGGGGGTGTGTGTGTGTGTGTGGGGTAGGATTTTGTGAGGGTAAAGAAAGGGAGTCACGTGACTCCTTTCTCTTTGAATCCAAAAATTTAATTTTTTGTTTTTTAAAAATTTGATTTACACACATGGCATGAATTAAATGCGGACACGTCATCAAAAACGGACAGATCATCGGGAAAATACGCAGGGACCATAAAATCAGAAAGGGGAAAAAGGATAGAGTACAAAATCGCACAATTGGCAAAATATAGGGGAAAAATTATAATTAAACCAGTATTCTTTTCTCTTGTGTTCTCACTATCAATATAGAAAATGAACTGTTGCTTTCATTGAAGACGAATGATTAATGGTGTTTTGTTCTCCCTTCATCGATGATGTTTTCTTTACATGAGTCGCATGTGTCTTGTATCATAAATCAATTCTTTAGTTGTCATTGCTCCATTCTTTTTTAATTATTTTGTTGACCGACTAAAAAAGTTGACCATACCGACGAAGCAACAATACTGCGAATGGCCAATCAATGTTACAGCTAGTTAAATAGTGAATGGGTGAATGGTCAGTCAATGTAGAGTCAACGAATTAATATGGGAGGTTTTTTTTTTTTTTGGTGTTACAAAGTTACTAGCCAAGAAGAAAAAAGTCTTAATTGCATTTTTCCCCTCTATAGTTTGCCAATTGTACAATTTTACATTCCATAGTTTTAAACGAGCGATTTTGCTCCCTATAGTTTTCCCCCTTTATGATTTTATGGTCTCCATGACATTTAGTGCTGATATCTCTGTTTTTTATCAATTAATATGTGCCACGTGTGTAATTTCATTTTTTTAAAAATAAAAAAATGGTATTTTTCAGATTTTGAGAGAAGGATGCGAGTGATATTTCTTCTTAAAATCTGAAAAATCACGTGCCCCCTTCTCTCAAAATCTGAAAAATACTATTTTTTTATTTTTTAAAAAATAGAATCACACACGTGGCACATATTAATTGATAAAAAAACCAGCACTAAATGTCATGGGGACCATAAAATCAGAAAGAGGGAAAACTATAGGGGACAAAATCGCTCGTTTAAAACTATGGGGTGCAAAATCGCACAATTGGTAAATTATAGGGGGAAAAAGTGCAATTAAACCTAAAAAGTATTAGTGGTTACTCATAAGAACTTGAGAATTATTATGTAAAAAAGCATAATCACCGAAAAATTTACTTAATTATCATCGTATGTTCGGAGAAAAAAAAATGGTGAGAAAAAATACAATATGAAAGTTGCAATAATTTTTTGATAACTTAAATATGTATAATTGCTTTTAAGGTCTTTTAGCTCCCAAAAGATATAGTTTTCTAAAAATTTAACTTTTTTTTTTGGTCAAAAAAAAATTTAATTTATTTTGCTGTGTATTTCAAAGGGGGAAAACATGCGATGTTGATAAAATAAACTAAAACAATAAAATTAATAAACTGGTTTTGCTTACCATATTGAAAAGTTTCAAGTGAAACAATGTACTTCAGGTCCATCTTGATATAAACCAGTCTTTGACATCATAAAGAAAATTGAAGTAAGCATGCCTCCATGACCTCTTGAATAAAAGAGAACCAAAAACTATCCAGAAGCCTGTTGCAAATCCAACTCCCATGCCCATATAGAAACATTCCATTAACTCGGATCCTTCCTCGTCATTTGTGTCCTCACCAAGGGCTTCATTGTGTTTGCATTTCTCAATGAGTGGAGTTCCACAAAGTTCAGGATTACCCATATAACTAAGTGGTGTAAAGCTTTGGAGTTGGGTTCCTAATGGGATTTGACCCTTCAAATTGTTGAACGAGAGATTTAATACCTCAAGAAAAGAAAGAGACAACATGGTTTGAGGAATTTCTCCTGAAAGTGTGTTGTTTGACAGATCAAGGGACTCTAACTGTTTCATGTTGCCAATTTCTTTTGGTATGGTTCCCATTAATTGATTTTGTACAAGTTCAAGGATTTCAATGCAGTGAGTCTAAATACTTCTGAAGGTATTCTACCCGAAAAATGGTTGTTAGAAAGGTCAATAACATGCATATACTTATAATAGTCTAAGTCGTTGCCTTTTGATAATAATGTAATAGGGGTTATAAAAGTGACACCGAAAACATTATATGAAATATCAAATTCATTTAGTGTAACATTATTGAAAGTCATGGAGGTGATATTTGGTAGGCACTGAGGTATTTTTCCAGTTAATCTATTATTTGAGAGATCCAAAACAAAGAGAGAGGATAGTTGACATATTTGTAAAGGAATGTCACCACTAAATTCATTTGATCTCAATTGAAGAACTTTCATATCCTTTCCAATCCAATTTGGTATTATTCCAGAAAATTTGTTTTTACCAAGATTAACAATCACAAGTTTTTGGCAATTTTTCAATGACATTGGTATCTCCCCATGCAACTTTGTATCATAAATATCCAACGACATAAGGTTGGATAAAGAACCCATTGAGTGCGCAATCATGCCTGTTAGATTATTTCTTCCTAAACTAATAGGAATAAGAGATTTACAGTTCCCCCAACATTCAGTGAGTCCTCCAGACAAATTGTTATCAGAGACGTCCAAGTACATCAAATTGGTGTTCTCTTTCATATTATGGCATAACAGATGAGAAAGAGGCCCAGTCAAATTGTTAGAAATTATTTTGAAAACACTCACATTTGAAGTTAATTGAGGAAGGCCACCACTCAAACCATTATCAACCAACCATGCAACTTCAGAATTTAACAACACATTTGACATGTTCCAAGGCATGTTATTGTGGTATAAAGAAAGAAACCAACAATGAGATGCCAAACTCCAAAACTTGTCTTGAGATACATCTTTAAACATGGAGTTTTCAATTGTTAGACCAATGAGCATTGTTTGTGTGTACAACCATGGGATAAGTTTAAGATCTGCATACTCCAAGATGAGAGTAAGAAGTTCAAAAGGAGGAGTCCAACTGGGATCAAACTCAAAGATGGAGGACGGTGAACCCAAAAACAAATGTTTTAAATTAAAGAGATTAGCAAAATGTCTGATGGGTCACAACTCCAGAGAGTGAATTTTCTCCAACACCCAATACCTTCAAATTCGAGAGGTTCCCCAAACTTTGAGGAAGGTTACCGGTCAAGTTATTTGAAGCAACATCGAAGGCAGTTAAAGATGATAAATTCCCCAAAGTTATCGGAATAGATCCAATTAATAAATTCCTATAGAGATTTAGATTTTGTAGATTAGCAAATTGCCCTATCCAGTCAGGAATTATTCCACTCATCTTGTTTCCTCTCAATATCAATGAATGCAAGTTTGGAAGATTTAAAAACAAATCAGGTATTTGGCCATGAAACTGATTTTCTCGAAGATTCAAATAAGAAAGGCCACTTAGATTGAACAACCAAAGAGGCAATTCAGAGAAGAAATTATTGTAAGAAAGATCAAGATATTCAAGTGAGGTGAAATTGACATATGAAAGAGACGGGTGCACACTTTCAAGTAAGCAACTACTCAAATGTAACTCAGAAAGTGAAGGAAGCATATTCAATATCTGAAGCCAAAGCGTTTCCTTGTGGAGATCAACATAATCCAGGTTGAGAAATTGTAAGGATGATGAGAGACGAAGAAGCCATCTCAAATCATTAATCACAAGATTCTCATTTTGAGACAAGTCAAGGTGAACAACATTTGAAAAGTTTCCACTCCCATAAGAAGTGTTAACTAAGTAGTTGAAGTCATTGTTGCTCAAATTCAAGTAGTTCAAAAATTCAAGCTCGAATATAGAAAGATGCAACTTACCTGCCAGACAATGTGTTTTGTTCTTTTTGTTCCCAATAATAATGTCATCATCAGTGAAACAAGGGAGACTGATATTTGTGACTCTACCATTCATGTTACAATGAACTCCTCTCCATTTGCAACAATCTTTTTTGTTTGACCATGTTCGCAACATGCCTAATGGATCAATGAGTCCATGTGTAAAAGAGAGGAGTATTTGTTTGTCTTTTTGGTTGCAAGAAGCATTTATCTCACATATTACTATATTATATATGAATACAAATGATAGTAATAGAGAAAGTGGTGCATTGTGGTGGCACATATGGAGTATCAATTGGGTTAACAACCCTGGGTTCATTTTGGGGAGACCCTAATATTATTATTATTATTATTATTATTATTATTAGAAAATTGATATTAATATCGTTTTTTTTTCTTTCACTTTTCTCAAACAAGGAAAAATATGCTGATGATAAGAAGGTAAAAGATAGTGTTTGGTGTTAACCCTTGTAGGAATTCCCTGAAGAAAAAAAAAAGTGTAGAAATTATTGTTGTTAGTTTTATGACAGGGAGTGAAAAACCAATTTTGAAAAAGTTCTTGCATGTACATTCCTTCTTAGAGCATCTCGAATGGAGGTTCTTACTTAACAAAAATACTCCATGTTAAGGATCTCTCATGAGGAAGAAAAATGGGTATCTAAAGTGACATGCTACTATTTAAAGACTCTCTCCTGAGCAACTAACGAGTCCTAGTGTCGCGTCATTTTTTGGAGATCAAGGTTATTTGATTACCTTTTGACTCACTAATTATTTCACGATTGAACATTTAATTTTTAAGGGAAAGGGGAAAAAAGTTCAAAACACCCCATATTGAAAAGATTTAGGGTTCGGGGGTTAGTTACACAAAAGGAAGGTATTAGCACCCTTTATGTCCGTAGTACTCTACGGGAACCTCTTGGTTTTATTTAATTGAAAATGCTATAACTTGCTTGCTTTTGAAAAGAAGGAATTAATGTGATGAAAAGGAAAATAAAGTGAGACCTAACTTATGTACATTTTTTATTGTTTGAAAGGACATTTTTTATTGTTTGAAAGGATCAAAACCTCGTAGTTCGGAGTAAAAATTGACGTTTGATTGGATGTGTGTTTTTTATTAGTTTTTGAAAAAAGGTTTTAAAAATAAAAAGTGGCAAAATAAGCTTGTTTGTATTTTTATATTAAAGAAAAAATGGACTCAAAGCATGATTAGATTGATTGAAGTTTGATTAAGAAAATAAAACAAAAAGACGATCACTTGATTTAGGGAAGGTTTGTTTATGAGAATGATTTTTTTGTGATTTTTCGGTTATTTGCATGTTTTTGTGTTTTTTTGAATATTGGACCAAAATTAAACTAACGGAGATACCTTATGGTGACGTTGGACCACCACAAGGACCATTGACCTAAACTATGAAACATAAAAATAAAGCATACACCCACACACGCACACATGCATGATTTACATTAAAGCCTAGGATACATGCTATGGACTGCGAAAAGTAATGGAAAAATAAATAATTTACATTAAGCCTATATTTACATTCTAATATCCTTGCTGTAAAAATAAATGACATAAAAAGAAAGAACAAAATAATGAATTCAATTCTAAAATGCATGCAGAAATTGGTCCAATCACAAGGTGGGGTGCAGCAGTATTATGGGTTGTGCAGAATAGTAAGAAAAGGAAACTGGGCTCAGAGGCGCGCGTTGGGCCTCACGGGTTGGGGAATTGGGCTTAAATCGGTTCGATTCAAGCCTGGTTCGGTTCAGGAGAACTGAACCGGTTTGACATGTATATATAGGCTATGGACCGGTTTTTTCTTTCATTTTACAAATCCACTCTCTCTTCTCTTATTCCTTCTCTCATCTCTCTGTTCTCTCTCATCTATTTTGTTTCTTCTCCGGTTGGAGGATGGGTGGTCGGAGCAGACTCTGGTGCGGTGGCCGGCGAGCCATCGCGGCGCCGCCGCCGCACCGGATCTAAAAAAACTCTATTTTTTTCAAAAGTTTTCACCTTTCTTGCTTATTTTCTCCTCTCTACCTGTTTCTAAACCTCAAAAAAACTCAAGAAATATATCTACAGCCTTAGATCTAGGATTTAGAAAAAATACTACCTTTTGAAAATTTATTTTTGATTTCGGCTCAGGATTTGTGTGTTTCGGCCGATTAGCTTCTGCTTGGATGGGGGGCCGGTTCAGTTGTGTTCTGGATCGGCGTCAACTTCTGTGCGTGTTCTGTTTGGCTGCTTGCTGGTTGTGCGATCTGGAATCTGCGTTCTGCTTTTCTCTGTGTGTTTGCTGTTGTTTCCTGTGCGATTCTGGCTTCTTGTTCGTCTCCGGCTCCTTTTCTCTCCGTTTTCTCGTGTGCGATTCCTGTGTTCTTGCTTGTCTTGTGCCGCACTCTATTTATAGTGCTGGGCTGAGGCTAGGGTTTGTTTAAAATCCGCAGAAATTAGGTGATTGGGATGGAGAGGGATGCCTGATTCTGTTCCTGAGTTTTTGCAGATGAGGCTTGGTGAAAGCCGGATCGGGTTGGAATCGGATTTGGATAAAAGCTTGGATTGAAACACGCGTGAGACAGGCTGTCTTTTGGATCATAACCTTTTGATTTTTTTGGATTTTTTCGGATAATAACACATGAATAAAATTATAAATGAGAAAATAAAAATAAAAATAAAATAAATGCAGACTTGACGTTTGGACTTATCTAAAATGGAATTAAAAGAGAAATTGATTTTAAAGTAAAAAATAAAATTAGGATTAATTTAAAAAATAAAATATGGAAATAAATGATTGAGGACTAAGAGAAAGAGGGCCCAACTCGGAACCAAAATGAGGTATTTTAAAATACCTTTTTGCCGATGACACCTAGGTTTAGAAAAATAATAAAATATGTATTAGTTGGTCTTACTTATAAAAGAAATAATATTTTAAGAACTTGGTACCTATTAATAGTTGTTTTAAATATTATTTTATTTATTTGTCATCATTTTAAATAAAATGTAATTCATGCAAAAAAAAAAAATTTAACGAAGAAATGTAAAATTTGCAATGTTAATTTTTGTATTTTCAAATTATTAAAAAATGTGACAGAAATTTAAGTTCATATGAATAAATAAATATTTTATAATTTAATCTTTTTAAGGATTATAATTAAATATTATGTGATAATCTATAATTTAATAAATAAATTAAGGGTAATGCTATCCAGTGCCCCCGGGGCACTGGTTAAGGAACATTAAATTATTATGTCCCACTTGTTTTAGCTCAATTAAAAAGAAAAATAAATCAACTAATTAAATTATAAAAAGAAGTTGTATTCAATGCTCTTTAAAAAGGCATAGCCATTTAATCTTGCTTCTCAATTTCACAAAGTAAAATATCTCTACCATCAATTTTCTACCGGTACTATATTACAGCTCTTTTTTTTATTATTGTACTCTTTCCTGTATTTTTTTTTTCTGTTTGAATATTTTTCTTTCTTTTATATTGGTATGCATATGTGTGTGTATTTGTATAGGCTTTCCATGAATAGGTTTCAAAGGAAAAGAATGATTAAAAAAATTTCACGGAAAAAAAAAATTGGCTTGTTTAAAATTCACACGAAAACAAATTTTTGTTAAGAAATGAAGGAAGGATCACATATATAATGAATCAATTACTAAAATTGAAATCAAAAACAAAATAAAGGAAAGGAGGCGAATGTGTTGTATAATCGTGCAAAGGAAAAGAAATTTTACAAGTATTAAATACAACTATTTTTAATTATTCTCATTAATTGACTTATTTAATAACTTTAATTGAGAGAATCCATTTATTTATTGCTCCTTAACCAGTGCCCCGGAGGCACCGGTTAGCAGCACCCATAAATTAATTATGTATAATGATGTAAAGTTAATGAGACCTATTTAACACTTCTTGTTGGAGCCTTTGTTAGTGTACTGCTGGTGGAGTCATTAAATCCTTAATATAAACTTTTATCAAAGATTTATAAATTAATAAGGTGTACATGTGAGGTCCATTGAAAAAGGGGAACTTCTATGTTACACTCACAAGATGAGGTGTACCGGTACTCTTGCATCTTAATTTTATAAATTAACGATCATTTTTTTTATAGTAAATAACTATTTGTCAATATTTATATTTTATAGAACAAAATTTCATAAGAAAAAACATCATTTTACTGTTTATAAGAATCATAGTAACTTTTTTTGTTTTGAGAAAAGAATCATAGTAACTTATTTTACATATTATCGTAAAAAGTAATAAATGTTCTCAATTATGATTAATAAAAATTCAAATTTTTTTTTTTGTTGACACTTTTAATGAATAAAATTTAGTTATTATAATTATAAATGATAAAAAAATAATATTTTTCTTCAAAGAATAACTCATTTAACTATTAATTTAAAAAATAGGTGTACCCATACACTTAAATATATTGGATGTATCATAGAATTTACCTTAAAAAAGTCCCTATTAATATACCACCATCTTGGATGCTCTTACACTCCGTACCCCATTTCACGTGAAACACATCGGTCAAAATTGTATAGAAATTGCTTTCCACTTCTAGACTCCTCACGTAAAACCCATGCAGAGCTCTTTTCAATTGTGTCTGTATTTTTTTTTACACCTAATCAATTTTAAATTTGCCACTACTACAAATTCATAAGCCTAATAAATGGCCATCATGTCTCGTATGTGAAGGTAAGGGTGTTCAAAACTCAGCTAATCTAATAGAAAAACCGCAAACTAACCAACCTAAATCAAAATCGCAAAAAATCGCATTTGGTTTGGGTGCATTCGGATCAAATATTTTTACTCAATCGCATGGTTTGGTTTGATTTTCGGTTCTCATTTTACTAACCAAATCAAACCAAACCGCAACATAATAAAAACACTAAGTAAAATCTATATCACGTAGACCAATACTCATAGAAACTCAATGGAGACTTTTATTAAATGACATATTTTTTTTCTTGTTAAATTTCTTCTTTGTGTTTTATTTCAAAAATGTATTTACGTGCTACTTGAACTTTTAGAGAATGATAAATTCTAAATATTTTACATCTCTTACATAATACAATTATTTTGTGTTCACGTTTTTAATTTGGTTTATGTTGTAATGTGTAAATAAAAATGTAATGTGGAACGAAATTAAAAACATTGTCGGATCCTTGATGAAAATATGTTGTGTTTTACCGTTTTTAACTCGATTTTGATGTTGGAAATAAAAAATTGGATCGTCTCAAAAAAACCGCACCAACCGATCCAACCCAAACTGCATTTGTTTGGTTTGGTTTGGTTCGGATTGTGCTTGAAAAGTCAACTAAACCAAACCAAACCGCGTGCTTTTTTATCCTGCCGTTCGGATGACTTTTAATCTCAAAACCGTACCAAACCGCACCGCGAAAACCCCTATGTGAAGGGTCTTGATTTGAGTTAAAATTGGTATATTGATGAATACAAAATCTTTCCATTTAATCGTCTCAAATTTCTATTAACTAATTACATGCATTCTTCCTCGACTTTTCCCATGGTCTATATGGCATGTGATTCCATATGAAAGGTTTAAAACTAACATCTCAATGAATTTCACATTCACTCCACACGTTTTTGGTCTAGACTAATTGTCAATATTATTTCTTTTAATTGCCTTCAAATCTTAATAACAAAACATTGAATACTTATTATTCCTTGTTTCCTTGTTAGTATATGTTATAATTTGTACCAAAAAAAAAGTATATGTTATAATTGTAAATTTATTTGATTGTACTAATGAGTAGCTCCCACCCATTCCACGTTTTTTCAATCCTTCAAAACCTTATTTACTCCTATTTTAAATGTAAATTTAATTGATTGTAATAATGAGTAGCTCCCACCGATTCCACTTTTTTCAAACCTTCAACACCTTATTTACTCCTATTTTAAATGTAAATTTAATTTATTGTAATAACGAGTAGCTCCATACTCACTCTTACACGACTTTACATGCTCTCCTACGTCCTTACTTTCACAAGTTTATCTTACACTAAACCGAAAACAAACTTTAGCCACTCATTATATCCTATGCCTTCACCATCACCATCATCTCGTGTCCCTTAAATTGACCTGTAATATACTCCAAATTTGAAAAAAATTAAATAGTAATTTTTTGCAATCAGCCACTCTGTTATATCTATTATATTAATGAGGATCATGTAATTTTTTGTTATGATTATGCCTATATGCATTCGAATTAAATAAAAGGGTGTAAATTATATTGATGAGATTAGTAAATGTAGCTCAATTTTCATTGTTCTGCTTTTTACTACATCAAGGGCATAACTTATATTTAAATATGATTGGTATTCTATTTCACTATTCTTGATTCCAGAGTTTAAAAGTTTATGTTTAACCATATAAAGATACACACTTTTCGACCCAAAAAAAAAGAAGGCACGCACTTCTGGATTAGAAAAATCCTAATTAATAAGAATAAATTTGAAGAATTTGTTTTTAATTTCGAAGACTTTTCCATTTATATGAAGATTATAACTCATAATTAAAAAAAAAAATAGTTTTGAATGCCCATAAATTTATTGAATCAGAAAAAACTCAAATAATTTTCTTATAAATGTCAATGAATTTGATTCAATTTTAATAATTCTATTGAGATTTTAATTTCTATTGATTAGACTGCGCTATCTTTTATACATTTTGAGGTTATGTACATGAGGCTTTTGCAAATGAGAATAATATGCCACTAATGGTAAAAAAAAATAAAAATATCATTGATGATAATATTCATGTTTGCTTCTAATGGTGACATTAACTATTGCAACGATGCTGCCTATTATTTTGGTGAATCAATATTAACATGATAATTAAGGTTTGTTTAAAAGAGGATTATTGTTTGTATAATGTTACCTCTAAAAAGGTCTAAGGCGTACATTTACTGTTTTCAATGAAAAGAAACTAAATTTTATAACAATAAAAAGTGGTGAATAAAAATAAAATTTACTCCCCTAAAAAAAACAAAAATTTACCAGAAATAGTGATGATCACATTTGGATTGAATACATGTGAGACAGAACCAAAATATAAAGTTTTTTTAGTTGTTTTTCTTTAAAAAAATTGGTATATGCAAATTTCGCTATGGTAAACAAAAAAAAAAAATAGCTTTATTTTTTTCAATTATATCCCTAGATTAAATGAGGAAAGTGTCTAAAGGATTTAAAAAAAATAAAAAATCCGGTATCCGAGTCAATGATCGATTAATCACGGTAACCATTCTCATTTTATATTTCTATAAAAGATGCAAAATCATGTTAGCATTTAATGTAATATCAATTGTCTAATTCAATGTATTTATTGGTTTGCTTTGATTGTGTTTTTTTTCATGATAGAGGTTTTTGGTACAAATTCGAATGAAAAAAAATATTATTTTGAGAAAGAAAAAAAAATCTAACAATTAATTACTAAAATTTGCCATTAAAAAACCCTTTGTTTAATAGGATATCTTTTTTCACAATTAAATACATTAAATATATAAATTTTAACCTATGATGATCAATACAAGAGTATGTCTTTCATTTTAAATAGTATTCTACACATTTTTCAATTAAAAATAGAAAAAATTGATATTTTAAGCATCTTTTCTAACAAGTTTTCATATGATAAAAATTTATGGAGAAAAAAAAAAAACTAGGAGACGTAAACCTAATCTTATAAAAAATTAGGACATAAATTGAATCCAAGAAAAGAGCAACATGAACTAAGTTGTATAATCACATTAGGTAAAGAACAACCACATTATTCTGATTGACAATACATCTTCGTCCAAATCCTTAAGACGTTAGATATATTAATCATCTCACTTATACGTTTCTCTTCATCTATTGATGAATTCAATATGAAACTTTAACTCACATATGACACATTAACATAACTCTCTTTAGTGTGATTTAATGGATGAAGGTTTATGTTCATTTCTTTCATGAGGAAAGAGAAACTAAATTAGAAGATGAAATAAGATAAAGAAGAATTTGAATATGAGAGAAATGATAATGAATATCTCCACAATCAAAATATTTAATAAAATTTAATTATTTTTATTGAGAATAGCTAATAAAAATAATTTTATTAATTTGACCTAATAACAAGGAATATTGGTGTTTTTTTGGTAGATCAAGGAATATTGACTTTAATACATGTATTATATATTTTTTTGACAAAAATACATGTATTATATGATTTGAATAGTTTTTCAATATAATCTTAAATTCAATTGGATTTTTTAAAGAAAGTTTTGACATTGCTGAAATTGATCTATCTCATGAGATATCCCTAAACAAAACAAAACAAAAAATGTCGAAAACTGACTGAAGATGAACTCTCAAGTCTTTCTATGTTATACTACTTCGTTTGGTCCTTATTATAAAATAAATTTCAAGAATTGTAGATGAACTTATTTCAAAATAAAAAATAAAAAATTGAAGATTAATTCTTTCTATTTATACTTTCTCTTTTTAGTGATTTATTAAGGATGAGAATTTGTTGCCTTTTAAATTTAAATTTAACCATCATATTTCTTTATTTGCATTCCTATGTAGTTCATCTATCGGAAACCAATGGTTTTATATGTATGTGTATGTAACTCTTTTTTTTCTTTTTTTTTCTGAAGGAAATATATGTTAACTCATTTATCACCCATTATATCATTACCTTAATTTAGCAATCATTAAAATATCTAATAATCATGCATTTTGTCAACTCAAAAGTGAAGGAATTTTAAATAATATAAAAAAATATTTTGAAATGATTTTTTTATAAGTTATATAAAAAAAATAAGCAAATGACATCCCAAAACAATACATCATAGAATTCGGAGGTATGAGGAAGCCTACAATGAGTTGGATCATTACATTTGTCTAAGAGAAACCCACAAATGAGATTGACACCACATCTTCATTCGAAACCTTAAGACATTAGGTATATTGGACATCTTACTTATACGTTGCTCGATATTTACTCTTACATCAAATGTAAAAGGTTAACTCACACATGTCACATTAACTTCTTCTTAAGTGTGAGAATCTTAGCGTCTATGATTTGACGAAATAGCCAAATAAGGTTGAAGATACAACCTGGTAAAAAAGATGGGTTGATGACGCTTTTATAAAGATGCTTTTTAGTCATTTCCTTCATGAGAAGAGCGCAAGTAATACAACTGGTTCATAATTGAACCCCATTTGATGGATGGAGGTTTATGATCCTATCATTCATAAAAAAAAGAGATAGAAAATTAGAAAAAGAGAGAATATAAAAAAGAAATTTAAAGATGGTAGAAATGACAAGGGAAAAAAAGTAGTGTGTGTGTTTTTCCATTGAAGTGTTAGGAATAGAGCGGGTTCATGATAATTTTATGGGATAGTGGAAGGAGTTGAAAAAAAATATCACATCTTTTTAAAATGTCTTATAAGCATGTAATTTGTTAATTCAACATAACACGTTTACGTTTTCCTATGACTAGATCTCACCAAAGACCAAAAGTGAAGATATTTAAAATAGTAGAGGTTGGATAGTTTTTTTCTTTAATGAAAGTGAACATCTAAAAAATTATATTTAATATAATAAAATTAAACTAATGACATCCAAAAACTAAAAAAATAGTTCATGATAGTGTTTGGAGTTTTGTGCAAGCCTATAATAGATTGATCATCACATTTGTGCAAGCCTATAATAGATCCGACAAGTGAGATTGACACCACATCTTCACCTAAAACCTTAATACATTATGTATATTAGTCATCTCACATTCATGTTTCTCAATATATACTTTTGCTTCCAATGTAGAAGTTTAACTTACACATGACACATTAACATATCTCTGTTACATGTGAGACAATCTGTGTTTCTGATCTGGTGAGAGAGCCAAATAAGATCAGAGACACAACATGTTAAAAAATGTTGGTTGGTATCGGTTTTATAGAGAAATGTTTTTGTTTCTTTCTTTCCTGAGAAAGGAGAAAGTATATTAGAAAAATAAAGAAGAAGAAAAAGGAATTTGAACATGAGAGAAATGATAAGGGAAACAAATAAGGAGTAATTGTTTTTATTTGAGAGTATAAAGTATATAACGAGTTACTAATAATTTTATACATTTATTGAAGGAGTTAAGAATTAATGAGTAATTATTTTACTAAAAGATTAGACTCATTAAAAAAAATGTAACGACAATTTTCCCTAAAAAATATGTAACAACAATTTAAAATTTCTAACAAACATTTTTTTCTTCCTTATTTTGGCATTTCTATTGATTGACGTTGATTCCAATCTGTTTTGGCTGAAAATAAAGAGGACCTTTTTCAGCAGGTCTCTAAACCTTTTCTTTACTCGGCTCAGGTTCGGGGGTCCGGACGCCATGTATGTATTTTTTTTATCTCACATCTCCATTTTTCTATTGTAAGATCTCATCAAAGATCAAAAGTGAATGAATCAGATACAACAGTGGTTGAATAATTTTTTGACATTTGAAAACTAAAATTAATTTAAGATAAAAAAAATTAAACAAAACGACATTAAAAAATATAGAAATCAAATTATCATAATGTTGGGACTTCTGTGAGATTCTAAATTGAGTTGTATGATCACATTAGCCTAAGAACAATCACACGAGTGAGATTAATATCACATCTTCATCCAAAGTCTCAAGGCATTACAACGTGGATCATATCATTTATATGTCGCTCACAGCTACTCTTGCTTACAATGTGAAATTTTAACTTACACTAAACACATTAACATCTCTCCATTAAAGTCAGACTCTCCGTGTTCGTGATCCACCACCTAAAACACTCCCACTCCCCCAGAACGTTGAACCAAAATATCATACCCTCGGTTGGCTTTCTAGAGGAGCGAACACTAATGTGGATCGACGCATTGGAGAAAGGGCAACCACATGTGAAAACGAGACTACATTTCCATCCAAAATTTTAAGGCTTAAGTATGAGTTTTTTCAATCTTTTGATATTCAACTTGCACTATTTCATCAGATGTTGGACTTTAACTAACTTTTGCCACATCACAATATTATCTCCTTTAAGTTTGACGAAATTCTAGCCCGTGCTTGGCACGAGTTTCCATGCTAGTTTACTCCTATTTTAAATGTAAATTTAATTTATTGTAATAACGAGTAGCTCCATACTCACTCTTACACGACTTTACATGCTCTCCTACGTCCTTACTTTCACAAGTTTATCTTACACTAAACCGAAAACAAACTTTAGCCACTCATTATATCCTATGCCTTCACCATCACCATCATCTCGTGTCCCTCAAATTGACATGTAATATACTCCAAATTTGAAAAATGACCCTAAAAAAATAAAAACACATATTCTAACTTTGTAATTTAAAGTTTTCTTGTTTTTGACTATGTAGGCTCGTCTCTCTTAAAAAAAAAAAAAAAAAAGACCATGTAGGCTCTGTTTGGTAAAAATAGCGGATTATTGATAAGTTAGCTGATAGCTTATAACTTATAGCTGATGACTTATACCTGATAAGCTACTTGAAGTGTTTCGTAAAATTAGCGGTTCAATTAACTGATAAATGTAAAATTACATAAAAGGACATTTTTAATTCATAATAAAGTTATATCAATTAATGTTTAAAGTATTTAAAAATAAAAAATAAAAATTTTTTAATTTAATATTATTATTATTATTATTAAATTAATTTTTAATTCCTAAATGTTAGTTTATATTTATTTTCATTTGCCTAAAAAAATTAGATATAAAGTGTAAAAAAGTTTAAACGTAACAATAAATAAAATATAGTTTTTGTACAAAAATATATATATAGTGAAGGTAAACGTAACGTTCTCATTTTTTTGTTGTTGGAGGAAATATAGTTTTTTTTTGGTGTGGTTTAATGGGTTGTTGTTGTTGTTGTGTGGTTTAATGTAAAATTTTGAAGGTTTCTGCAGAATTTAATTCAAGTTATGTGTTGTTGTTGTTTGAAGATTTATGGGTACAATTAATTTTTGGTGATTATGAATCGATAGAAGGAAATAGAAAAAGAACCAAAACAAGGATCCATAAAGTGTTCATTATACTATATAGTATATCTAAAGAAAAGAGATGCAATTTGGGTGTAAATGTGGAAATTTTAGGGTTTAAGTATGATTTAAATTAGGAATTGGGAATACATTGAATCTGGTGAAGAGAAGATTTTGATGGAAATAGAAAATAAGATTTTGATTAAAGAGTTTGAATGTATAATTCATGTTTTATGGGTTTGATGAAGATTGATGAATGTTGATAAAGGTGAGGTTGAAGATGATGAAGAAGAGGAAGGAAGAAGATGAAGAAAGAAACACAAGGTTTTTAATTTAAAATTTTGTTATTCCTGTTTTTGAATTTCGTCCCTCTGTAAATTTGCATCTGGTCCCTGTATCCTTGCCATTTGACATCTGGAACGACACATAAGCCATGCTTGCCACATCACACGTCGCCACGTCAGCTGCCGTTAGACACATAAGCATTTTTGTAACAGATGATGACGGTAGGGACCAAAAGCATAAGGCTTATAATTTGCAGGGTCTGTTTTAAAACAAAAAAAGATACAATGACGAAAACCAAAAACACGCGAACTTACAAGGACGATTTACATATTTAAGCTAATTAAAAATAATATTTTTTACACTTTTTAGAGACCGCCTAAAAACAGAGAATTTTTTTTTACATCAAGGTGATGATAATTATATAAAATTTTGTTATGCTAGAGAATATTTTGTAAGAAATCGTGCTAATCATCAAAATTTATACTTAATCATCATTGTTACACGAGAAAAAGGTAAAAGTTGAGAAAAGATATATTGTGAGTCTGTGATTTACAATTTTTTTACAAATTTAAATATATAATTGATTTTTTTTTTCTTCTAAAAAAACAACTATGTAACTTCTTTTAAGGTACGTAAATTTGTTCTCGAAAAAGTTTTCTAAAACAATAATTGCCTACTTAAATTAATATTCAATAAGCATTTTAAAGGAACAAAGAAATGTGATGTTCTGTTTTACGATAAAAAAATGTGATGTTGATAAGTAAACTAAAACACATGAAAAATTAATAAACTGTATTTGCTTACCATATTGAAAAGTTTCAACTGAAATAGGCACTTCAGTTCCATCTTGACATATACCAGTCTTTCACATCATATAAAAAATTGAAGTAAGCATGCTTCCATGACCTGTTGAATAAAAGAGAACCAAAAACTAGAAGCCTGTTGCAAATCCAACTCCCATGCCCATATAGAAACATTCCATTAGCTCAGATCCTTACTCTTCTTTTGCCATAACATTTGTGTCCTCACCAGGGGCTTCATTGTGTTTGCATTTCTCAATGAGTGGAGTTCCACAGAGTATTGACTCTAAAGAAATTGGTTGATGAGAAGAGACAAAGCAGGGAATCGGAAAGGAAGGGAAAATGAAATGAAAAGACAGAGCAAGAGCACCCCCTTTTAAAGGAACCATTTACGTTGCCTCGGGAGACGCATTGTTTCGGAGCAATGAATGAGGATACGTGGGACGAAACTCACAGAAACAAGACACGTCGTCGTTTATGAAAGGTCGCGCAATCAAGACCGTTGGATCAAAAGTTAGTAACAGGCAACAATGCGCCAAAGAAGGACGAGTATTCAGAACGGATAGAGTCATCAACACTACGCCTTGTCTCAAGACTTGTGCTTGGGGGCTATGAACCGTCATTATATGTCAAAGGCCTACCGAGCCTCCCGAAGGGTTCCATGAACCTCGTAGCAGGTATAGTGTCCCCTAAAAGGGACGATTGAGGAACCCAAAGACGCTTTCCCATCTGAAACAACTTTATCAGCACTACGCCTTGTCCCAAGACTTGTGCTTGGGGGCTATGAACCATCATAATATTCCTAGGAGCCTAAGGGACCTTCAAAAAGGCCTCTAGACCTCACCAAAGGACTATGTATCCTCCAAAAAGACCTTAAAAGTATCAAGGCGTGTCCTCATCAGGACACCGCCTCTGATCACTTCTAGAAGCTATAGAACGCACTTGAAGTACAAAATTACCCCCGTTACTTATCGCCTAAGTAACCCGCAAAATAAAGCCCATAGAAACCCTAATATTCTTTACTCGTACTTTTTGCAAGTACAACATGTATCAATATTGTGTCGGACACATACACATGTCAAACATCGACAAAGCTTTGATTTGTGACACCGATAATAATATGAAAAAGAAAATTAATTATCTAAACAAATAACATGTGTCAGAATTATATTATGTTAAACATAGACACATGTCAATTAGTAACACACCTTTGTCAAATATTCTCTCCGTTCCTTTTTAAGTGTCTCTTTTGGAGAATTTTTTTTGTTTCAATTTATCTATCACATTCAAAGTTCAATGCAGCATGAAAGTTACCCTTAGTTATTTATTGTAGAAAGAGAAATATATAAAATGAGATATTGAATGACTAAGACTATTATAATAAAAATATAAATTATTGTATAAAAAGTAGCAACATTTATTGATGATCTTGGTTTATGCAATATGTCAAAAAATAACAATTAAAAAGGAACAAGGTAGTAACTAACATAGCAAGAAGATAATTTCAAAAGTGTGTAACGAAATAGAAAATCGAGGGAAAGGTACTAGCATGCGAGGATCGCAGAAGAGGTTATGGATGGGTTTTCTTTCACGGTTGTATTCACCAGCATTCACCTTCGTAACTACACAAATTTCTTTCCTTTCTGTTTTGGATAGAATGCAATATTTTATGCACTTTCTGCGATGGTGGAAGTAATGATTCAAACATGTTTTTTGTAAAAAAAACAATAAAACTCTTCTTTAGGGCGTGTGAATAATGAAATTCAATACCAAATTTGTTAAACTTTATTCATTTATTTATTTATCTGACTTACCGTTAAAACTTTACTGGAAAACATGCCCGAATCGCTTAGGTATTACTCGTCGTATAGTCCAATATACTTGTTTTTATTTTATGGAAGTCCTGTACTTTGTTTTATTTTACAAATTCACACAAAGCTTTTTTTTTTTAAGGAAAAAAACATAAAATGCTCTTATATTGAGAGTTGAATTCAAAACCTCCCATTTATTAAACAAGTGCTCTAACCAACTGAACTACCAGAGCCTCGTTTTTCACACAAATCTTAATTTACATCGAATGTTGTAAACAATCAAAAGACAACTAGCATTTATTAAACACTAGAGTTTATTAAAAGACAACAATAAAAAGGAAAAAAACTAGAGTTTATTAAACACCACAATTGAAATATACTCCAAAGTACAAAGCGAGTCCATTAGAGTTGCAAAGAACACAAGTCCATGACATGATGTTTATCTGCAAAATAAATCAATAAAGATATCTCATATGAGTTACAAAGTTATATTCACTAAATACTATCGATTAAGAACTTGAGAAATTATTATGTAAAAAATCATATTCACCAAAAATTTTACTTAATTATCATCGTGTGTTGGGAGAAAAAGAAATGGTGAGAAAAAAAATACAATATGAAAGTTGCAATAATTTTTCCTTTTACGACTACTTAAACATGTATAATTAATTGCTTTTAAGGTAAAGTAGCTCGCAAAATAGTTTTCTAACATTTTTATTGTTCTTATTGTGTATTTCAAAGAGGGGAACATGCTATGTTGATAAATAAACTAAAACACGTCAAAGTTAATAAACTTCTATTGCTTACCACATTGAAGATTTCAAGTGACAAAGTGTACTTCAAGTCCATCTTGACATAAACCAGTCTTTCACATCATAAAGAAAATTGAAGTAAGCATGCCTCCATGTCCTCTTAAATAAAAGGGTACCAAAAACTATCCAGAAGCCTGTTGTAAATCCAACTCCCATGCCCATATAGAAACATTCCATTAGCTCAGATCCTTCCTCTTCTTTTGCCATAACATTTGTGTCCTCACCAGGGGCTTCATTCTTTTTGCATTTCTCAATGAGTGGAGTTCCACAAAGTTCAGGATTGCCCATATAACTAAGTGGTGTAAAGCTTTGGAGTTGGGTTCCTAATGGGATTTGACCCTTCAAATTGTTGAACGAGAGGTTTAATACCTCAAGAAAAGTTATAGCAGACATGGTTTGAGGAATTTCTCCTGAAAGTGTGTTGTTTGACAAATCAAGGGACTCTAATTGTTTCATGTTGCCAATTTCTTTTGGTATGGTTCCCATTAATTGATTTTGTGACAAGTTTAAGGATTTCAATGCAGTGAGTCTAAATACTTCTATAGGTATTCTACCTGACAATTGGTTGTTAGAAAGGTCAACGACATGCATATACTTGTCATAGGTTAAGTCGTTTCCTTTTGCTAGCAATGAGAGGGAGATTACAAATATGATACCGATATCATGATCCACAATATGAAGTACTCCTTGATCTTGTGAAACATTTTTGAAAATCATGGAGGTGATACTTGGTAGACAGCGAGGTATTGTTCCTGTTAATCTATTATATGAGAGATCCAAAAGAAATAGAGAGGATAGTTGGCATATTTGTAAAGGAATATCACCACTAAATTCATTTACTCTCAATTGAAGAACTTTCATATCCTTTCCAATCCAATTTGGTATATTTCCTGAAAGTTTGTTGTTCCTAAAATTAACAATCATGAGTTTTTGACAATTTTTCAACGACACTGGTATCTCCCCATGCAACTTAGTGTTATAAATATGCAACGACATAAGGTTGGATAAGGAACCCATTGAGTGCGGAATCATGCCTGTTAGATTATTTCTTCCTAAACTAATATGAATAAGAGATTTCCAGTTTCCCCAACATTCAGTGAGTCCTCCAGATAAATGATTGTCAATGACGGACAAGTACTTCAAATTACTTTTCTCTTTAATATTATGACATAAGAGATGAGAAAGGGACCCAGACATATTGTTACCATTTATATTAAAAATACTCACATTTGTAGTTAATCGAGGAAGGCTACCACTCAAACCATTATGGACTAACCATACAAAATCAGAGTTCAACAACACATTTGACATGGAGTTGTTGAATAAATAGAGAAATGAGAAATTAAATACAAAACTCCAAAACATTTTCGGAGATGTATTTCTAAACGAGGAGGAGGTGATATTTAGAGAAGTGAGACTTGTTTGTGTATAAAACCATGGAACAAGTTTAAGATTTGCATACTGTAAATCAAGATTTTGAAGTTTAAAAGGAGGAATCCAATGGGGATCAAAATCAAAGATAAAGGATGGTGAACCAAGCGACAACCATTGTAAATTTGGGAGCTTGGCAAAATTTTTATGAGACAGAACTCCAGATAGAGAATTTTCATAAACACCCAACTTCTCCAAATTTGTTAGGTTCCCCAAACTTTCCGGAAGGCTTCCATTCAAGTGATTTGTTGAAACATCAAGGTATACTAAGGATGACAGATTCCCCAAAGTAATGGGAATATAACTGGTAAATGAATTAGAAGAGAGATCAAGCTCTTCTAGACCTCCAAGTTGGCCAAACCAATCAGGAATTGTTCCACTCAGCTTGTTGTCTTCCAAATTCAACACATCTAATTTTCTAAGATTCATTAAAGTTTTTGGTATTTGGCCATGGAAACTATTTCCCCCAAGATTTAAATAAGAAAGACCACTTAGATTGAACAACCATATAGGCAATTCATAAAATAAATCATTTTCAGAAAGATCAAGATATTCAAGTGAAGTGAAATTGGCATATGGAAGAGACATACTCACACTTTCAAGTGAGCAACTACTCAAATATAACTCGGAAAGTGAAGGAAACATATTCAATAGCTGAAGCCAATGCGTTTCCTTGTGGAGATTAACGGAATTCAGGTTGAGAAATTGTAAGGATGATGAGAGACGAAGAAGCCATCTCAAATCATTAATCACAAGATTCTCATTTTGAGACAAGTCAAGATGAAAAACATTGGAAAAGTTTCCACTCCCATAAGAAGTGTTAACTGATGACATGGTTTGACAATCCAACGACAATTGTATAGTGTTGAAGTCATTGTTGCTCAAATCCAAGTAGTTCAAAAATTCAAGCTCGAATATAGAAAGATGAAATTTACCTGCCAGACAATGTGTTTTGTTCTTTTTGTTTTCAGTAATGATTTCATCATCAGTAAAACAAGGGAGGCTGATATTTGTGACTCTGCCATTGATATTACAATGAACTCCTCTCCATTCGCAACAATCTTTTTTGTTGGACCATGTTGACAACATGCCTAATGAATCAGTGAGTCCATGTTTAAAACTGAGGAGTATTTGTTTGTCTTTTATGTTGCAAGAAGCATTTGTCTGACATATTATTATATTTAATATGATTAAAACTGAAAATAATAGAGAGAGGGGTGCATTTTGGGAGGAGAAAGATCTCACCATGTTATGAGTAGATACGAAGGTTTAAGATATTGTAATTAGTTACGTTGGATGCATGATATATAGATAGATACAGGTGGCACATATGGAGTATCAATTGGGTTATAACAACCTTGGGTTCATTTTTGGGATACCCTTATATTATTATTAGAAAATTGTTGGTAATATCTTTCTTTTTCTTACAAGGTAAAATATACACCCTCCGGTCATTAATATAAATAAAAATTTATTTTTTAAATACATTTAATTAATGATGTATGTGACATATAATAAAGACTATATACATCCTTAATTGAATGTATTTAAAAAGTAAATTTTTGTTTATATTAATAACGAGAGGGTGTATGTTTAGTCTTAACCCTCGTAGGAATTCCCTGAAAAAAAGTGTAGTAATTATTGTTGTTAGTTTTATGATGGGAAGAGTGATAAACCAATTTTGAAAAAGTTCTTGCCTGTACATTCCTTCTTACACTCCTTACCCCATTTCACGTGAAACACATCGGTCAAAATTGATGTCTTCGTCAAAATTGAATGGAAATTGCTTTGCACTGTGTCTGTACTATTTTTACACTTAATTCCATTTTAAATTTGCCACTACTACAAATTTATTAGCTTAATAAATTGTCATCATGTTTCGCATGTGCATGAAGGGACTTGAGTTGAGCTAAAATTGGTAAATTGATGCATACAAAATCTTTCCATTTAATTGTCTCAAATTTCCCCATGGTCTATATGGTATGCGATTCCATATGAAAGGTTCAAAACTAACATCTCAATGAATTTCACATGTACTCCACACGTTTCGGATTACAAGTCAATATTATTATTTCTTGTAATTGCCTTCAAATGGTAATAACAAAACATTGAATAGTTATTATTCCTTGTTTCCTTGTTAGTATATGTTATAATTGTAAATTTAATTGATTGTAACAATGAGCACTCCCTCCGTCTCAAATTGTATGATTAAGTTTTATGTGAAAAAAATATATTATGAGTTGTTTTATAAAATTGTTCTTAATAAATAATATAAAAAAGATAAAGGAAAAAATTGAAAGAAGATTGAGTAATAAATAGTTAAAGTTATAATAGGAAAAACAACATTAATGTTGCATTGGTATTGTAAAACGACATATAATTTGGGACAATTTTTTTTCCCAAAAGGGATATACAATTTGGGACGGATGGAGTAGCTCCCACCCATTGCAAGTTTTTTCAAACTATTTTTATTTTATTTTTTTACAAAAATAAATGATATTCATTCATTTAAATTGATAGAGTACATTTATACAATACAAAATCCAAATTCGCTAAAAACAAAAATGATAAATCTATGAACAAACTCACAACATCTATGTTAATCGCATAAAACGGCAAAATACCTATGCCTACAATTATGACTAATATTTTCTATCGTACATCCAACTACGACGGAAAATATGTTGATCCATTTTTTCGTGTCACTGCAGTTGACTCAAATTAGTTCCATTTTGTATAGGTAAATATTTTTCTAAAATAAATAACAATTTTTTTTCTAATCACCTAAATATTTAGAAATTTGTACATACATATATCTTTACTAACTTAATTAACCTTTTTTTAAAAGAACTATGGTAACATTTTTACTAACTACATTTTTTTTAAGTAAAACAAATTTTATCTAAATAACATATTTACTACAATTTAATTTTACTAACTATGTTTCTAATAAATAATAGGGTTAATTAAGTTTTTAGTCCCTATAAATATTCACAGTTTTATTTTTAGTCCCTACAAACTAAAATCACATTTTTTAGTCCCTGTGACATTTTCCTTAAGCATTTTAGGGACTAAAAATGATGATGGAAAAATTTTATAAGGACTAAAAAGGCTTATGATAAATTTTATAAGGACTAAAAAGGTTGATGAAAAATTTTATAGGGACTAAAAAATGTAATTTTATTTTGTAGGGACTAAAAACAAAATTCTATATATTTATAGGGACTAAAAACTTAATTAACCCTAAATAATATTTTTATTACTAATCCATTGAGTTAGTTTTAAATAAATAAAAGATACTAACCTCAAATAACAAGCCAATGAACAAGTGGATGTAAAAAAAAAAAAGCAACAACAAATCAGCAGCAACACCAACCTCAAAATGGATCGAAAGCAAAAAAACTACAAAAATAATACAACATATTTTAAAAACTATATTAACAATATAATTTTACTAAAAAAATTTCTAATAACTAATATTTATTTCTAAGAACTAATATTTATTTTGCTATTTTTCTAATAACTATTTTAACCGATTAAACTACAATTTTTTCTACAAGATAACACTTTTTTTTTTATTATACTCTCTAACACTAATAAGTTTTTTTTTTTTTTTTGAAAGAAACACTAATAAGTTGAAATTTAAATTTTGTCAAAAAAAAAAAAAGTTGAAATTTAAATTAATCCCACTAAATATCTTTTTGATGAAGTTAATCCGACTAACATTTTTTTTATAGAAAAAGCCCAATAACATTTTTATTTCCAATATAATTTTACTAACTATTTTTCTAATAACTAATATTTTACTAATATCATACCATTGTTGCAATTATTTAAACTAAGTTAGAAATATCCCAACCTGAAATAATAAGTCGACGAACTAATTGGAGGCAACAAAATCAACAACAATGATCAACAACACCAACTTCAAAATGGATCGGAGCCAACAAAACTATATAAAAAAAAGTAACTTATTTTAATAACTACATTAAAAATATATAAATTCAAACACATAAAATTGAAATCAATTATAAAAAAAATAACAATAATAACATGTGCTAGAAACTTCAGCAATGATGGTAAAATGATGGAAAATAGTGTAAATAATGAAGAATAAAATTACAAGCTGCCACGTACCCGTTTTAAACGTTATTCTGCATGTGGGTCCGTTGCTTTATGTCGAAACAGTTCCTCGGTAATGGAAGCCAATTACAAGTTGCCACATATCATATTTTAAACATTATTCTTCATGTGGGTCCGTTGCTTTCCGACGAATTTCTTCCTCTGTAAATCCAGCCATTCACAAGATGCTACAAACCACTTTTCTGTGTATATGGGACCCTCTTTGACTGGCAGATGCTTTCCGATGAAATATTCGTCGGTAATTCCTCGGTAAACGGTTCCTAGGTAATTTCGTCGGAAATTTTCGTAGGAAAAACAGGATTTTCTTGTAGTGATATGACTATATTCATGTCTCTGGATTTGCAACGTTGACGACGCCAAAGTCATTGTCATTGTCATTGATCGGATTTGCACTTGCTCAAAGATGAGAAATAAAAAACACACCGCACAAAGACAGGAAATCAAAACAAACAGAGTCGTGAGTCGTTCAGAGACGAAATCACAAAAACAAACGAAAGAAAACAGAAAATAAGTGAAATCACGTATTTAATTAGGATAGAAAGAAAAACAATTCGAAGGGATGATTTTTGAGTCAATTGACCCAAAAATCACCCTTCTAAAAAGAAAAAAAAAAAAGGGTAACCGCGGGGATTTGAAAAGAAGAGAAAAGAGAGGAAGAAAGGAGTGACAAATGAATTACGTTTTTTCAAACTTTCAACACCTTATTTACTCCTATTTTAAATGTAAATTTAATTGATTGTAACCACTGAGTAGCTCCTTCCGTCAAAAAAAAAAAAAACTGAGTAGCTCCATACTCACTCGTACACGAGTTTACATGCTCTCTCTCCTATGTCCTTGCTTTCACATATTTATCTTACACAAAACCAAAAACAAACGATAGCCGATCATTATACCCTACGCCTTCACCAGCACCAGCACCATCATCATCATCTCTTGTCTGTCACAAATTGAACTCGTGAAATACGTGAAATTCGAAAAATGATCCTGTAAAAATAAAAACACGTATTCTAATCTTATAAATTGAAGTTTTCTTATTTTTGACTATGTAATATATGTGAATTCCCGATAAGTGATCTAGAGATTGATTTTTTTTTATTAAATTTTTTGCAGGCATATTTAAGACGTTAAAATATGGCTTCCTACACACAAAAAAATTACGACAAGAGACAAATTAATTGTAAATTTTTAAAGCGTAAAAAACTCAAAAAACAACTGAAATATTGACATTGAAATCAAATATTGAGCGGAGGAAGTTTCTTGCTGGTGTGCTTTAGGATTTTGTAATCCTTTAAAAAAAACAAAAATTAATGAGGGAAAACATGAAATATCTCTAATTCCATCACTAAATTTTACGACCAAAGAATTTGTGAGAGATTTTATTTTCTCCGTCGCTAATTTTGCTTTTCCTAGTAGTTAGATTATAAGGAAATGGTTTTTGAATTTGCAAAAACCAACACAAATCAACCCGTGTTTTTCTCACCTTCTGTACGTGAAACCGTGAGATTCACAGGAGAAAGTGTTTTTCTCCTCTTCTTCTTCAATTGAGATGGATCGCAATTTTCCACTGATTATAGAGATTGTGGACTCAAGTCTTGAGGCAAGCCTTCGAGAATGACGTTCAGATGCTCACATGCAGATATTGGCTCACCAATGGCATTCGTGGAAGTGATTAGGGATTGAATTTTCAAGAGAAAATTGGAAACAGAGTTCTTGCAATTGTCAAGACGAGTGTTGCAATGATCGAATTGAAGCTGACACAACTTTGCATGTGTGTGTTGCTGAAAATATGTGTGTTGAGATTGTCTTCAAATTTGTGGTTTGGAAGAACAGGGAAATCGTGACACGATTTTGGGATTGCGACACGATTTCGGATGCCGTGAGTTAGGGTTGCAGGGGTGCAAATCGTGACACGATTTTGGGAAAATCGTGACACGATCAAGAAACTTGCTCGTTAAGTATCCTTGATAAGGACTGGTAGTTCCTTGGGACGGACGCAAATCGTGACACGATTGGAACAGAGGAAGACTAGTACTTAAGTGTTCTTGTGCAGATTTGAAGAGAGAGACTTGGGAAATCAAAGGGAAAGCTCTAGGGTTTAGGGTTCTTTGATTAGAGTACCTCTTGGGTTGAAAACATGGGAAACACCTTGTAGAGAGAATCATTGAGTGTCTTGGTGAGATTGGGAAAGGGGTAGAAATTAGGGTTTGTTCATAGTGAACATTGTCAAGCTAATTTCTTGTAACCTCTTGTATTCCTTTTGTAAAGAACTCATTTGATAGTGGATTGGAGAGTACAAACTCTCCTCCAGAGTAGGTCAAGTTTGGACCGAACTGGGTGTCCAATCTCTTTGTGTTTATTGTTTTCTTCTTCCCTCTCCTTGTATCTTGTGATTGTTGCTTTGTGTTTCACACTTGGTTCCTAGATTCGATCTAGGTGGTGTATTGTTGTTTCTTGCTTGCTCAATAAGCTTTGTTAGGTGGTTACCACTCTCCGTCGCTCCACACATCATTATTCTTTGTATTGGTGTGGTTCGATCCGGGTCTTGGAGGTCCGGGGATTCACAACAATGTGTGAATCTTGTCACAAAGGATTCACAAGTTCTTGCAGCCAATAACACACGTGAACATATCACATTACCTTGTGGATATATTGAAGCCACACCTAAAGAATTGGATGTTGCTGTTCCCAAGCATCAAATTCAGGCGTGATGCGATTCACATTTGCATCCTCAACGGAATTGATCTTGTAGGAACGAAGGATTGATGAGGAAGTGATGCAGCTTGGGCGCTTTGATGACAGGTTCGACCTGTTGACACCAAAGGAGGTAATTCACTGAATGAGGCTTTTCGGATATGGCCGAGAGAATTTTTGTTCGTCAAAGACAACAATACAAGGCTGAGCGACGGTGGTGGAGCTGTTGGAGGCATCACCGGTTCTTGCGATGGTGAATGCTCCAAGTAGGTTACCGGATTAACTCTAACTTCTAAATACCATAATATATAGATTTATTGAATTCCCGCATTGTAATATTTCATTGAGAGAATGCTATGCCATGAACTAAACCACTAACATATTTTGTTGAATTGAATCATTCAGTTGAGTTTACAATGGAAGACAGTCTATTTATAGATTGCTCTCTTAAAAGCCTATGCAGGTTTAGGATAGGTGAATGACTAGCCGGTAACAGTCAGTTAGTTACACTAGGGACTAGGAGAGCTTCTCATGAGCTTGAGGCAGAGAGTATCCTTCAATAGAGTTGCTATGCATCGAAGGAGAAAATTTTGATGAAACAACCATGAATTTGCAACTCAAGCGGAGTTAGGTAAAGGCAATAGAAATCCTTACACAACTTAAAGAAATCATCTCAAGCTTGGCTTGTGTTGTTCAGAAAAATAATTCATTAGCTTGTCATGATCTGTTACATTTCCGAACTGTGTTGTGATTCAATTTCTCAACTCACCAAGTATATTGAGCTCGTGTTCGAACAAATATAGAAAATATACTGTCATTAGAATCAAGCTGTTCGGATCCTAACCAGGATAAATATTTGTTAGAACTCTTGAAGCAAAGCATCTGCACAACATATTTTTGACTCTTTCTGAGATAGGTCCAATGGGACTTGCTTATGATATCAATCAGATTTGTATCTCTCTTCTAATTGAATATTTATTAAAATGACTAAATACGTAGAAGATGATTGTTACTTGATCAGAGAAATGGTTCTTGCTTGCAGTCATCATCAAGACTTCTCATGTGAAGTCCAAGGATCACTAAGTTCTTAAAAGTTCCTAGGAAAGTATAATTTAATTTGTGACAAGCATGATACATCTAACATGCATGCTCCAAGATTAACGAAACTGTTGATTTTAATTATTCATAATTACTTAATCATTATTTCTTTTTATGGTTCCAGTTCAACAATTGGCACCTTCGGCTTTTAATATTACTTTGGAAACTTATCTTTTCAGGCATTATCAAATTTTTAAGTGTTGTCCTGGTTTATTTTGGTATAAATTATTTGTAGTTGAGTTTTCTTTTGAGTTATGGAATATGTCAAATTGATAACTATATATGAGCCTTGCATAATCAATATTTATAGTTGAATTGAATTGATTACCATGAAATGCTATCGCATGTGTAATTGTAAATAAATATTTATATAGATTTATGAATATTTTCCACAAATATTTGTGTTAGAACAACAACCGGTAAGAGAAGATTAAATAAGAGAACGAAAGTAAAAGTTAATGAACACACGATATTGTTAACGCAGTTCGACCAATTGTGCCTATCTCTACGACTATAAAGCAACTATAGTTTTGTTTCTATAGTTGTGCCTATCTCTACTACAATTCAGTGTTTCTGATGGTCGGATTTAGGCAAGAATATGAAATAATTTACCAAGTAATAAAGTGTAAGTAGAGTTTCGGATTCACATGGATTGTCGTTCCAATTAGGCAATTCACGTTACTTATTTGGGAACAAGAAAATAAAATAAAAGATAAATGTTTTTTTTTTTGCTTTATTTTGTTGCAATTTAGTCTGTTTGCGGCAAAGCAAGGGTTTAGGAGTTAACCTGATTTTTAATTGCAGAATATTAACGGCGATCAAGATTTTTCGAATCTCCTCTATTCGTTTGTTGAAATTAATTAAGGCTTAAATGTGTCATTAGTCCCTGCATTTTTACCATTTTTTGGCTTTGGTCCCTGCACTTTTTTTTGTTTGACTTCAGTTCCTGCAGTTTGTAAAAAATTTGTCATTAGTCCTTCTGTTAACTTGAAGTTAAAACTAATTGTGTGCCACGTGGACCAGTTATTTCACGCCATGTGGCACACTAAAAGACAAAATTTTCAGAATTAGAATAAATAAAATAAAACAATTGATTTTTAATAGATTTTATATTACTTATTATTTAATTAGAAATAAAAATTTTAAAAAATAAAAGATATCGAAAAGAAACAAAGAAGAAACGAAACATAGGAACACATAGGTAACCAAAAAAAAAACGTAGGAACACATAAGCTCTGATAAAAGGGGGAGAATGACTTGTATGGTTTCAACTTGAACCAATCTGATTCGTTGCCTTGCCTTACGTTTCAATTTCGATTTCGTCCTCCGTCATCATTTATCAGCTCGCTTTTGCATTCTTGTTTTAGTTTCCATTCACGTTTTCATTGAATTTATGTTCATGATGAGCTGCATTTGTTTTGGAAGCCTTTGCTTTTGTTTTAAGCTAGTTCAAATTGAAACCCATTTTTCCCTTTTTCTCAAAGCTTATGTGTTTCATTTCGTTCCTTCTTTCTATATTTCTTCCCCTTTCATTTCTTTCTTTCTCAAAGCCTTGTTTCATTTCTTTTCTTTCTATATAAAAACTACTTAAAAATCAATGATTTTAATTCATTAATTCTAATTATGATAATTTTGTCTTTTAGTGTGCCACGTGACGTGAAATAACTGGTCCACGTGGCACACCGTTAATTTTAACATTTTTTTTAACTTGAAGTTAACAGAAGGACTAATGACAAAAAATTTATAAACTGTGGGGACTGAAGCCAAACAAAAAAAAGTGCAGGGACCAAAGCCAAAAAATGGTGAAAGTGCAGGGACCAATGACACATTTAAGCCATTAATTAATGGTCAAATATTAATCAGTTTTTAGTTCTTTTATCTAAGTGATGAGTTTGTGGGGTTTTACCCACTTGGGAGACTTTGGCTTGGCTAGGCTCATTCATGGAACCATAGAGCATTCAAGTAAAGATAAAGTTATTGCCTCTAAGATTAAAGGAACTATAGGATATATTCCTCCTGGTAAAGTTCTTTTCATGTCACTTATTTGTTACGATCATTCAAAATGTTTTAGCTAGACTTATGCATTTCCTTTACGTAGCTTACTAATTCAAAGTATTTTCACTCTTTATTTTTCACACAATATTTGATATATACTCCCTTCCTTAAATTTTTTGTGCATGGGTGGTTGTTGTTTGAATTAGCATGTTTTGTGAGATATCTACAGCTATGGGATTCTGCTGTTGGAAATGCTCACCGGAAAGAGACCAACAAATAGCATGTTCTGTGAGAATCTAAGTCTACAGAAATTTTGTAAGATGAAAATTCCAGAAGGAATTCTTGAGATAGTGGGTTCTCATTGGCTTATTCCATTGGTTGAAGATCAGACAAAGGTTGTGGAAAGCAGCAAAAAGGAATGTCTAGTGATGTTTGCTAAAATAGGAGTTGCATGTTCTGATGAATTTCCAACTCGGTGAATGCTGGTGATGTTGCTTGAAAGATAAAAAAGTTGTCTTGCTAGAAGCTATCATCAATGTTGTAAAAATCCCGACTTAAATCCTAAAATTCAGGATTTTGCGACTTTTTTCACCTTCAACGACTCAAATCGATAGTAGAATACCAAAATAGGCAAAATCCATCGATTTTGATTGCGATTTTACAATTTCTTATAAACTAAGTCATTTATGACTATACACTATTTGTAACATATATTTAGTATTATTTTTTTAGGTAAAATCCATGGATTTTGCTTGCGATTTTAAGATTTCTTATATGGATTCTACAAAAGTTCTTGAGTAAAATCCTTCGATTTTGATTGCGATTTTAGGAGTCCCGATTTTAGTAGAAAGAAAACACCAACATATACTGGGTGTTGCTAGGTCTCTTTTATTTCAAGCAAATCTGCCAAAAACTTTTTGGGCTCATGCTGTACACATTATCAATAGATTACCTACACCTTTTTTAGCTCAAAAATGTCCTTTTCAACTTGTATTTGATTGTTTACCTGATATCAGTTCCCTCAAAGTGTTTGGATCTTTATGCTTTGCTTCTACCCTTCCAGCTAATAAACATAATCTGGATTCTGGGTCAAGAAAATGTGTTTACTTAAGGTACAAGCAAGGTATTAAAGGTCATATTCTATTTGATTTACTTACTAAAGAAATTTTCATCTCTAGAGATGTTGCTTTTTTTGAACATGTTTTGCCATATCAATCAACCGTGTCATCTGATAATGCATCCAAACCTGCATATTCTATTTCTGCACAGTCTTTATTTGATGATAGCATTCCTGATCATAATCATACTTCTCATCATGCATCATCAAATAATTCATCAAACATTCATTCTACATCTCCACCATTATTAGGTAATCCCAATAATATTGCATCTTCTTCTTCTGACCAGATGACTTCATCTGAGTCACCTGCATCTCATTCCCATCATTCTTCTAACTCTCCAATGCATTCATTACATAATGATCCACCAATAAATCCTTCTCCTATAATCAGAAAGTCAGCTAGAATTCATAAACCACCTGCATAGCTAGAAGCATATCATTGCAATTTGCTCAACAATACAATTCATCCTCCATTTCTTCCTGCTTCATCATCATCTGCTGAATCTTGTAAGTACCCTTTATCTTCATGCTTGTCTTATCAGCATCTCTCTTCTGCATACCAACACTTCACTTTATCCTTATCATCTAACCCTAAACCTACAAACTATGATGATGGAATGTGTGATGAAAATTGGAAAAAATGATGTCAAAGTGGAGTTAGAGGCATTGAACAAGAACAATACATGGACACTAACTTCATTGCCGGCTCATTAGAAAGCCATTGGTTGTAAATGGATTTTCAAACTTAAGCTTCATACTAATGGCACCATTGAAAGATATAAGGCCAGACTTGTTGCTAAAGGTTTCACACAAACAGAAGGTATTGATTATATGGACACATTCAGTCCAGTGGTAAAGATGACAACCATTAGAGTCCTTCTTTCCATTGCCGCTTCTCAAAATTGGTCTCTTTACCAGCTAGATGTCAATACTACATTTCTTCATGGTGACCTCCTACTGACCTTCTCTTATCTGCTCCCAATCAAGTGTGTAAGCGACAAAGATCACTATATGGATTGAAACAGGAAAGTAAGTAATGGAACACCAAACTCACCGAAACACTATACTTACTTCAGGCTATACACAATCCAAAGTTGATTACTCTCTTTTTACTAAGTAGTCTACAACTGGTTTTACTGCCATTTTAGTGCATGTAGATGATTTGGTCTTAGGAGGGAGTGATAATACAGAGTTTCAACAAATTAAGACCCTATTGAACAAGAAATTCAGTATTAAGGATCTAGGAGTTCTAAAATATTTTCTAGGATTTGAAGTTGCCAGATCACAAACTGAAATTACTTTATGTCAAAGAAAATACACTCTAGATCTATTACAAGATGCTGGTCTCTTAAGCTCAAAACCTTGTCCCACTCCTATGCAGCCACAACTTCAATTACACAAAACATATGGAGAACCATTATCTTAATCAACTACATACAGAAGATTGATTGGTAGATTAGTATACTTAACACACTCCAGGCCAGAAATAGCCTATGTAGTGAGTAAATTGAGTCAATTCTTAGATGCTCCCACCACTGAACATATGCTTGCAGGGTTGCATGTCCTTAAGTTTCTTAAAAATAATCCTGGCGAAGGGTTATTCTTCAGTTCTTCTTCTCCTCTGACACTGAAGGGCTTTTCTGATTCAGATTGGGGAGCATGTTAAGACACTAGAAGATCTACAACTGGTTTTTGTTTCTTTCTTGGTAAATCTCTTATCAACTGGAAAAGTAAAAAACAATTTGTAGTCTCAAGGTCTTCTTTAGAAGCTGAGTATAGGGCTCTTGCTCAAGCTACTTGTGAAGGACAATGGCTTCCTATACTTGTTGCAGGACTTTCTCATACCTCATCCATCACCTATCATTCTCTATTGTGACAAAAAATCAGCTTTACATATAGCAGCTAATCCTATTTTTCATGAGAGAACCAAGCACATAGAGATGGACTGTCATGTGGTTAGAGACCAAGTGCAAGCATGCATCATTCACTTACTACCAGTCTCATCAAAGAAACAAGTAGCTGATATATTGACAAAGTCATTGCATCATGGTCCTTTCAATAATCTTCAGAACAAGCTTAGCATGATTAACATCTATTCAAGCTTGAGGGGGGGTGTTAAAGTTAGTGAAGAATAAGTTGGTTAATATTACTTGTGCTGCAAGCTTCACTGTGTAACTAATTTGTAAACTAATCATTACAGTTGTAATAGTTAGTTATAGGTTAGTTATTTAAGAGTTAAGTAACAATAGTTCAGTTAGCATATTAGAATATTGTATATATACCTTGAATTTGGAATCCTGCCTGTTAGATTATTACCCCTTAGAAGAACATTAATAAGAGATTTCCAGTTTATCCAATATTCAGCGAGTCATCCAGATAAATGATTTTCATAGACAACGAAGTATTTCAAATTACTTTTCTCTATCATATTATGACATAAGAGGTGAGAAAGGGACCCGGACATATTGTTACCATTTATATCAAAAATAACCACATTTGAAGTTAATCGAGGAAGGCTACCACTTAAACCATTAACAACCAGCCATACAATTTCAGAGTTCAACAACACATTTCACATGTTCCAATGCATGGAGTTGTTGAATAAAGAGAGAAATGAGAAATGAAATACAAAACTCCAAAACATTTCTGGAGATGTATTTTTAAACGAGGAGGAGGCAATATGTAGAGATGTGAGAGTTGTTTGTGTATACAACCACGAAACAAGTTTAAGATATGCATACATCAAATCAAGTATTTGAAGTTTAAAAGGAGGAATCCAGTGGGGATCAAAATCAAAGATAAAGGATGGTGAACCAAACGATAATCATTGTAAATTTGGGAGTTTGGCAAAATTTCTATGAGACAAAACGCCAGAAAGAGGTTTTTCATCGACAACCAATTCCTCTAAATTTGATAGTTGCCCCGAACTTTCAGGAAGGCTTCCATTCAAGTGATTTATGGAAACATCAAGGTATATTAAGGATGACAGATTCACCAAAGTAGTGGGAATTGAACTAGTAAATGAATTATAAGAGAGATCAAGTTGTTTTAGACCAAGTTGGCCAAACCAATCAGGAATTGCTCCACTCAGCTTGTTTTAGCTTAAATACAACAAATCCATGTTTCTAAGATTCATTAAATTTTTCGGTATTTGGCCATGAAAACGATTATTCCCAAGATCCAAATAAGAAAGACCACTTTGATTGAACAACCGAATAGGGAGTTCAGAAAAGAAATCATTTCCAGAAACATCAAGATCTTCAAGCGAAATAAAATTGGCATATGGAAGTGACGAGCTCAAACTTTCAAGTGAGCCACTACTCAAATATAACTCTGAAAGTGAAGGAAGCACTACTCAAATAGAATGGTGCATTTTGGAAGGAGATAAATCTGACCAATGTTATCACTAGATATGAAGGTTTAAGATATTGTAATTAGTCTACCTTGAATGCATTATATATAGGTGGCACATATGGAGTGTCAGTTGGGTTAACGACCTTGGCTTCTTTTTTGGGGAGACCCTTATATTATTATTATTTGAAAATTGTTTATAGCATATTTTCATCCTTTTTCAACTAACAAAAAAAAAGTAAAATATATTGCTGATAATATTTTTATTGCGTTTTTCAACTTATATCATTGATAAATTATATTATTATTGTGTAATAATTTTCTCAAAATATGTTGTCTAGTATGTGAAAATGTATTATTAATGAATGATCTTATATTGATAATTTTAACAAGCAATTTAGTAAAGTAAAATATATTGTTGGCTTTACTAAATAATCATGTCTATCTTTAAATGCACTTTCAATCCCCAATTTTCCTGGATGCACTATTTTGTTCCAAGTTTCTAAATTCAAAATTACAGTTCTTTGATATAACAAACTTCTACTAATATTATGAAACCATTGAGAATAATACTACAATAGGAAGGGAACACCGTGATTCAAGGTATGTATGTAATGTTTCCATCACAAACTATAAAATATCTTATATGCTATAACTTGATTGTCGAAACGTTGTAGATTTCCACACCATCACTCTCAACCTTTCACAACCGGAGAAATTCATGAACTTTCAAGGAAGGCCCAATACAATACATACAATTCAAGTAGAGATACGAGACAAATTACTAATTTCGCACGGAATGTTTCATTGGTGTGTTGACTAAGGTAGGGTCTTGACTAATTGGTCTTTGCCTCAACATTCTTGTAGTAAAAATATACGGTAAAGTACATTTTCTTTTCCTTTTATAGGAAAATGCTAGTTGTTAGTAGTATATTGTTAAAAGAAAAGGGAAAGTATTAGCAGCAGTCGAACCCTAAACCTCTTTTTTAAATTCCTTCAACGCCCCGTCCCCGTGAATTTAGCTTAGTTGGTGAGGACAATGCATAATATATGCAAAGTCCAGTGATTTTGACACTGTCATGCAAGGCTCGATAAGCGAACTAGAAAATAATTTGATAAGTGTCATTTTTTATGAAAAACTAATTGGTTCTTTGTGGAAGAATTGGTAATGTCATTCTTCATTAATTTCACATGGTCCTTGTAATTAAGTGGTAATTTCTTTTTTTTTGAAGGAAGTGGTAATTTATTATTAATGACTTAACTTCTAGAAAAGTAACATATCCAAATGCATGAACAAATGAACAAACACACCATGTTACGTGACATGTAACTTGATCAAAATAAAAATAGTCAGTGTTTGAATTAAAAACTTATAACACTAAGTTTATAACGCTATCATTCATTGCTCAAGGTATGGTCTTGAAGGTCATAACATTAATAGATGTAGTGGTCAATTTGTGGATCCTATGCCACTAAACTGGGTAATCATTTCTGAAAGGTATGGTCTTCAAGGTCACTGCATAGTTCTAAATTACATATTACTCCTCATATGGTACTTGTTTTATTTTACAATTCACAATAAACTTAAGTCACATGGAATGTTGTAAACAATTGAAAGATGCAACTAGAACTTTTTCTTTAATGAAAAGAGGCCACTGGAGTTTATTAAACACCATAACTGAAAGATACTCCGAAGTACAGGGAATGTCCATTAGAATCGCAAAGAACACAAGTCCATGACATGATTGATGCGTACCTGGAAAATAAATCAATGAAGATTGTAATATTTACAGCAATTAAAAAAATTTATGAGGAAATTAAAATTGAATAAGCAGTACTAAGAAAGTAATTTTGATTATAAGAACAATTTATGTATGTATGAAATCATGTTAATCACCAAAATTTGTGAGTATCATCATTATGATGTGTTACACACAACAAGTAAAGTAAAAGGTTGAGAAAAGATATAAGCCAAATACCTCGCTGGGTTCTTTAAGTTTCATGTTTGTTTCAGATAGGTCCTTTTAAGTTTCTAAAGTTTTAGATAGGTCCTTTAAGTTTCGAGTTTGTTTCGGATAGGTCTTTTTTGTCAACCTCCGTTAATCCAAAATTGTTTTGTCCGTTAAGTCAAAACTGATATGTCCGTTAAGTGGGTGAAGTGGTTCTCTCTGACACTTGGCATCAATTTTTTCCCAACTAGATCAACTTTGCCTTAACGGACAGATCAACTTTGACTTAACGGAGGTTGATAGAAATAACCTATCTGAAACAAACTCAAAACTTAAAGGACCTATCTGAAACCTTAGAAACTTAAATGAACTATCCGAAACAAACTCGAAACTTAAAGGACCTATCTGAAACTTTAGAAACTTAAAGGATCTATTTAAAGGATCTATTTGAAATAAACATAAAACTTAAAAGACCCAGGGAGGTATTTGACCAAAGATATATCACGACTTGCCGTAATTCTTTTTTAACAGTCTTAAATAGGTCGTTATTATTACTTATAAGGTTAAGCTTTTGTCAAAATAATTTTCAATAAAAGATAATTATTTACTTAGATTAATCATAACCATGTATTAGAAAGTGGCGTAAAACTGTTATATTGATAAGTATTACTAAAACACACATTCAAAAAAGAAAGTATTACTAAAACACATCAAAACTAATAAACTTCTTTTGCTTACCACATTGAAAGTTTCAAGTGAAATAGTGCACTTCAGGTCCATCTTGACATAAACCAGTCTTTGACATCATAAAGAAAATTGAAGTAAGCATGCCTCCATGTCCTCTTAAATAAAAGGGTACCAAAAACTATCCAGAAGCATGTTGAAAATCCAACTGCCATGCCCATATAGAAACATTCCATTAGCTCGGATCCTTCCTCATCATTTATGTCCTCACCAAGGGCTTCATTCTGTTTGCATTTTTCAATGAGTGGAGTTCCACAAAGTTCAGGATTTCCCATATAACTAAGTGGTGTAAAGCTTTGGAGTTGGGTTCCTAATGGGATTTGACCCTTCAAATTGTTGAACGAGAGATTTAATACCTCAAGAAAAGAAAGAGACGACATGGTTTGAGGAATTTCTCCTGAAAGTGTGTTGTTTGACAGATCAAGGGACTCTAACTGTTTCATGTTTCCAATATCATTTGGTATGGTTCCCATGAATTGATTTTGTGACAAGTTCATGGATTGTAATGCAGTGAGTCTAAATACTCCTGAAGGTATTCTACCCGACAATTGGTTATTGGAAAGGCCAATGATATGTATATACTTTTTATAGGATAAGTGGTTGCCCTTTGTTTGTAACGAAACAACAATTCGAAAAAAGACACCGAAAACATTAAATGTGATTCCAAATTCATCCTGCGTAACATTATTGAAAATCATGGATGTGATATTATGTATACAATGAGGTATCGTTCCGGTTAATCTATTATTTGAGAGATCTAAAACAAAAAGAGAGGATAGTTGGCATATTTGTAAAGGAATATCACCACTAAATTCATTTGAACTCAATTGAAGAACTTTCACACCCTTTCCAATCCAATTTGGTATAGGTCCTGAAAAAGAGTTGTTCTGAAGATTAAGCATCAAGAGTTTTCGGCAATTTTTCATTGACACAGGTATCTCCCCGTGCAACTTAGTATCAAAAATTTTCAACGACATAAGGTTTGATAAGGAACCCATGGAGTGTGGAATTATGCCTTTTAGATTATTTGCTCCTAGACCAACATGAATAAGGGATTTCCAGTTTACCCAACATTCAGTGAGCCCTCCAGATAATAGGTTATTATGGACACTCAAGTACTTCAAATTGCTTTTTCCTATCATTTTTTGGCATAAGAGAGGAGAAAGAGATCCAGTCAAATTGTTATAGGCTATCTCAAAAACACTCACATTTGAAGTTAGTCGAGGAAGGCCACCACTCAAACCGTTTCCAATCAGCCATACAATTTCAGAGTTCAGCAACACATTTGACATGTTCCAAGGCATGTCATTATTCTCTAAAAAAAGAAATACACAATGTGATGCCAAACTCCAAAACATGTCTTGTGATACATTTTTAAACAAGGAGTTGTATATTTCAATTTTGGTGAGAGATGTTTGTGTGTACAACCATGGAAGAAGTTTAAGATCGGCATAGCTTAAGCGTAGATTTTGAAGTTTAAAAGGGGGAATCCAATGGGGATCAAAATCGAAGATAAAGGAATGTGAACCAAACGACAATCTTTGTAAATTTGAGAGCTTAGCAAAATTTCTATCAGATAGAACTCCAGATAGAGGATTTTCATCAACAACTAACTTCTCCAAATTTGATAGTTTCCCCAAACATTCAGGAAGGCTTCCATTCAAGCTATTTGTGGAAACATCAAGGTATATTAAGGATGACAGATTCCCCAAAGTAGCGGGAATAAAACTAGTAAATAAATTAGAAGAGAGAACAAGCTTTTTTAGACCTCCAAGTTGGCCGAACCAATCAGGAATTGCTCCACTTAGCTTGTTTTCTTTCAAAGACAACACATCCAAGTTTCTAAGATTCATTAAAGCTTTTGGTATTTGGCCATAGAAACTATTTTCCTTAAGATTTAAATAAGAAAGGCCACTTAAATTGAACAACCATATAGGCAATTCAGAAAAGAAATCGTTTCCAGAAAGATCAAGATATTCAAGTGAAGTGAAATTGGCATATGGAAGAGACGGGCTCAAACTTTCAAGTGAGCAACTACTCAAATATAACTCAGAAAGTGAAGGAAGCATATTCAATATCTGAAGCCAATGTGTTTCCTTGTGGATATTAACATAATCCAGGTTGATAAATTGTAAGGATGATGAGAGACGAAGAAGCCATCTCAAATCATTAATCACAAGATTCTCATTTTGAGACAAGTCAAGATGAAAAACATTGGAAAAGTTTCCACTCCCATGAGAAGTGTTAACTGATGACATGGTTTGACAATCCAACGACAATTGTATAGTGTTGAAGTCATTGTTGCTCAAATCCAAGTAGTTTAAAAATTCAAGCTCGAATATAGAAAGGTGAAATTTACCTGTTAGGCAATGTGTTTTGTTCTTTTTGTGCCCAATGGTGATGTCATCATCAGTGGAACAAGGGAGACTGATATTTGTGACTCTGCCATTTATGTTACAATGAACTCCTCTCCATTTACAACAATCCTCTTTGTTGGACCATGTTGCCAACATGCCTAATGGATCAATGATTCCATGTTTAAAACAGAGAAGTATTTGTTTGTCTTTTTGGTTGCAAGAAGTATTTGTCTCACATATTACTATATTTATATTTAATATGATTACAAATGAAAACAATAGAGAGAGGGGTGCATTTTGAGAGGAGATAAATCTCACCATGTTATATCACTAGATATGAAGGTTTATGATATTGTAATTAGTCTACCTTAGATGCATCATATATAAGTGGCACATATGGAGTGTCAGTTGGCTTAACAACCTTGGCTTCTTTTTTGGGGGACCCTTATATTATTATCATTTGAAAATTGTTGATAATATATTTTAATCATTTTTTTAAAAAAAAAGGTAAAAATATATTGTGTAATAAGGGACCAAAACGAAACCAAAAAATAAGTTAAGGGACCAAAATGAAACCAAAAAATAAGTTAAGGGACCAAAACAAAACTTTTAATAGTTAAGGGACCAAAATGAAACCAAAAAGTAAGTTAAGGGACCAAAACGAAACTGTTAATAGTTAATGGATCAAAACGAAACCAAAAAATAAGTTAGGGGACCAAAAGAGTAATTAAGCCGATTTTTATTGCTTTTTTCAACTTATCATTGTGTAATAATTTTTGTAAATAATTCTTCTGTAATTTTTTTATGAAAATATTATCTAATAAAAAGAGCAGGTCATTTTGGGTGGTTCACAAATTTATGCATTATTTATAGGTCGCACAACCATATGGAGTATTAATTGATTTTTTTTTAAACTAAGTATCATCCACGCAACTTGTAAAGACTAATCCCTCAAGTCTTGCGGGATCTAAATGGGCGACAAATTCTTCTTAAGAATTTTTAACGCTGCTGTATGTATCAATTGATTTAAAGTTTTTGACTTTTCTTTGAGGAAATACATACATAGTTATTTGAATTATGTTGTTAAATTAAAATAGAGGTTTAAGCCGAAAAAATAATATATGGCAAAGTCATTAAGACTAGTGATTGTTTGTCCATGATTGACTGACTTAGTTCGAGTCTTGATTGGCCATTCAAAATCCTTACCAAAATTATCGAAGCAGACAATGCAACCGATAAGAGATGTGTGGTGGTTGTTTTCTGTAGCTTGAATTGGTGCCAAGGCATTGTTCATGGCCATCCACATTTACACGAATAATAGTCACCTGATATTATTTTCTGTAGCTTGATTACAGAAAATTAACCATATTTATAAAAAAATAGAAGAGTATGAGAACGGTTAATGAATCAATTGTTTGGCCAAATAAGAAATGAGCATCCATCTATATCATAACACTCTTCATTGGAGGTCCATCGAGAATATACCTCATAAAAACCTTACTATAAAAAGCTCTAGAAAAAATTCTAGTGAAGAAAAGAGTACAACATCCTTTTGAGCATGAATTGCCTCGCGAAAAACCACCAGCAAAACTCGATAGGATAAAACAATTGTGAGTGGAAAAAGAGTGCAGAACATTTTACTTTCTCCCCATCATGAAGACAATTATCTCTAAGATGACGAAGACTAATCCTTAATACAAGTTTCTCAAGAGTGATAGAAAGGTTTGGTCTATATCCTTTATTATACTCTTCTCCAAAATAATATAGTGTTTGATATATTATTTTCACAAGGAATGCTATGGACACTCCTTTTTCAACACTTTCTCTAACACACTCTCTCCCATTGATATTAATGTTTGTCTCATCACATTAGCAAAATACATTACTGTTCGCATTTGAACTAAGATTTGAATAGTACTTCAGAATCAATTTAAGTTGTTCATCATTTTCACGACGACATAATATATATTTACCCACATGAAGTGACATCACAATCATTTTAGTACATAACCAACTGGATTTGTCCACATCAAATTATTTTAACACATTTTCAATATAAGTTTTTTTTTTAAAGCCAAAATAAATTATATTACAACCAAAAGCATTTTGTGTCACATATTACTATACTACATATCACTAGAAATGCAGGTTCAAAATAGTCCTTGAATTTTGAAAAATTGGTCAATTTTGTCCCTGAATTATTTGAAATATCAAATTAGTCCCTGAATTTTACAGACGTCCATCAAATCAGTCCCTCCGTCCAAAATATCCGTTAACAGTGATGATGTGTCAGCCACGTATACAAGGACTAAACTGATGGAAATGGTCAAAATTCAAAACTTAACATTTTAGTCTCATTTTTCTTGTGTTTCCAATTATACCACTCTATTACGATTCACTTTCATCCTCACATTTTCACTCAGAAGCATCAAACAAGTCCCTAACCTTTCACCTTCCCGCCAAAACCGTCACCCTCTTCACTTCACCAAAATCATCATCATCACCGGCGATCATCCTTGGAAAAGATTCGGTTTTGAAGTCAGATTTCGTGGTTTGTCAAGGTATAGACATTCAACTTTGTTTTCCATTCACTCTTGTTCGTTTGTCCCTGTTTTGTGTCCGTTTTTTTGTGAAATTTTGGTTTTAGTTTTAGGCATTATTTTTCAACTTTTAACTTCATATCATGTTTGGTTGCTGTTTGTTTGTGATTGTTGTGTGTTTGATTGCGTTTTTTAGATTAGTAATTTTAGGATTTTTTGTTAGAAACTTAATAATTGCATGTCTTTATGTTTAGTTACTAAAAATGAAAAACATTATATTTGTATTGAACGAAATCACGTCCTGATTTAAACAATTTATAAAAAGGGTTTGTTGAGGTTCGTATTGAAGTCTGATTTGCATTTTTATGTTATTTTGCTTTTGATTTTGACGATGTTGGCAAAATTCGCAGGATGGAAGATGTTGGCATGAAGAAAACCTATAATGACACTCAATGTGGAAGATGTGGATTGATGGGACATAGCTCAAGAAGTTGTGCAAAGTAAGGTGTGGCTAGGAGACCTAAGAATTGGATTGACACTGAGCCTGAAGAACAAGTACAAAGTAATGTGGCAAGTGTGGAAACGGTTGTTGAGAATGTTGCTACTGAGGTGCAACAAGAGGATGTTGTTAGAGTTTCAAATCCAATTTACGGGCCATCCGCTTCTACTCAACCGCAGTACATGGAGTTTATCCCAACTCCAGAATTTCGAAAACAGTGATGCATGTTTTAATTATGCTTTTGGACTAGTTTAATTAATTAATGCTTTTTTTGGCTATGTACTGTTGTTTTTTTGGCTATGTACTGTTGTTTTTCTGGCTATGTAATGACTTATTAACATCGAATATTGACTTATGATATAATGCAAATGTTTGTCTTTTTATAATCAAAGTGTTTGTCTTTTACTTTTACTTTGTTCAGCAAATATATGTACAAATGATCAAATTGATTTCTGTTATGATAATTCAAGGACCAATTTGATGGTTTTTTTACTAATTTAAGGATCGAAATGATGGATATGAATATAATTCAAGGACCAATGTGATTGAATTTTTTTGACAGAAAGGTTTGATTCATTCATTGACAACCTCTTTTCATTACAACATTACATGGACTTGGCACAATACAATAACATTTTAAACAACTCAATCAAACAAAATACTCCTATCAATAACTTAATCAACCTAAGCTCACTTCCTACACAATCAACTTTATCCATCAACCTTGCCCTCCAAACCTCTTCTCTGCCCCTATCATTTGGCTTCTCGATCAACCTTGCATTTCTTCCATGACCAGCATCATTGTTTTTAAAATAGCCTAATTCTTCAGCTTCATCAACCCACGCAAAAAAATTACAATTTTCACAATCATCCTATACAATCAAAAGACAAAATCAGTATAATTTAAACAAAACATTCATACATCAAATAACCATTGTTAAACAAACCTTATGCAGAGGGCAAACATAGAAAAGCCTTCCTGGGTTATTGACAGTGTTTGCTCTTCTTACAACATAAATTCTAGGACACCAACATTGAAGCTCTCTCACATCATCATTGTACATAGAGCTTGAAGATGAATACCGGTTGTTGTAGTTGTTTTTGCCCATTCGCGCACCACCCATGAATTCTAAACACTGAATCTACAAGGCAGAGCACTTGATTTATGAATTTCGAATTTAATCAAAAAAATTAGGGTTTTAAGTTTTTTAAATCGAGGAAGAAATTTTGGGGATTTTGAACTCTATGTAAGGAATTATAACATTAGGGTTCCAAATTTATATATTTGGGGAAGAAATAGCCCTAAATGAGGAAGTGGAGAAAGAGCCGTTACTCACAAAGAAGGGAAAGAGCCGTTGCGAATTTTCTGAAAATCCATCAATTTGGTCCTTGGAAATTTTGTTTAAATCCATCGATTTCGTCCTTCAAAATTTTGTATAAATCAATCAATTTGGTCCCTGCTTGCGTGGCATCTGACGTGGTAAGCTTTGTCAGAGGTTAACGTGACACGTCACCTCCGTTAACAGACCAACTTAACGGAGGGGCTAATTTGATTGACATTTTGTAAATTCAGGGACTAATTTGATATTTCGAATAATTCAGGGACGAAATTGGCCGATTTTTCAAAATTCAAGGACTATTTTGAGGTATTAGTCATTGTTATTGTATTAAAATTGGTTCACAAATTTACCTTGGATGCATTATTGTATTGAACAGGATTCCTACAAGAGATAATTTATTGCGGCATCAAGTGATAAGCACCAAATGATATTCATTATTCGGGTGGGTGCTTGATGAATAAGTGTTGATCATCGTTTTTGGAGCTGTTCGGTCTTCGATGGTCTCCAGTATTGGTTCACCAATGGTTAGAGATGGACTCAGTCAGTCCTTTATGTATTTCTCATCATGTTATCCAATTTGGCATTTAGGAGGTTATTCAAAGAAATTACAATCTATTTTTTATTTGATCAGGTTAACTAGTGTGTGTATTATATGGAAGGAAATAAATTCTCGCATTTTTTAGCATAATCAGGTTTTGATTCATCATGTTGTCTACAAAGTTAAATTTTGAACCTTATCATGGTTGAAAATGAAAATCAATTTTTTTCTTTTGATTTTCAGCTCTATAGTGGCATATCCCGGTTGCTTGTTTGGGACTTATTACCTAGTTTGAGCTTATTGTTTTTTGTTTGTTTTCCCATTTTTGTTTTCTAGTTGTTGTATCTTGATTCTTTAGTCTATTTTCTTTTTGTACTGATTAGGAGACTTTGACCGTTTTAATATATTTCATTTTAATTTCTTAAAAAATAATATAGAAAACTAGTGATATTTGGGAATTCTCTATGTTCGGGTTTTCTCGTCACATGTTGAAACTTTATTTATTCTTTTATTCATATATTTATTTATTTGACTTACTGTTTATTAGCAAAGAAAATTGTAAGGCCTCCAAATTTTAACTTTGCGGAAACTCCCTTCAAGATAAAAAAGTGATCGTAGGTATTGCCTCATTTTGAAGGATGCATTGGTGCAATAGATGGATCACATATTCGAGCCATTGTTTCTACTAAAGATCAAATTCGTTATATTGGTAGAAAGGGATTTCCAAAACAAAATGTCATGTTAGTGTGCAACTTAGACATGTTATTCACTTTTGTTGTTGTTGGCTACCCGGTACTGCTCATGACACTCGTATTCTTTCATTTGTGATTGAAGAAATGGAAATTGTGTTCCCACATCCACCTGAAGGTACGCATGATTTTATTTTACAATAAATTTTAAGACAAGTGTATCTATATATTTAAGTTTACACATAAACTAACAATAAATTTTATGATTTTTAGGAAAGTATTATTTGGTTGATTTTAGATATCCAAACATGAAAGGGTACCTTTCACCATACAAAGGTGAAAGATATCACATTCCTTATTTTAGAAATGGTAGTCAAGCAGAAGGGATGCATGAAGTGTTCAACCATGCACATTCTTCATTGAGAAATGTCATTGAAAGAACAATTGGAGTTTGGAAAAAAAGATGGCATATCTTATGTGATATGCGACCATTTTCACTAATCAAACAACAAAAGATCATAGTTGCAACAACAGCAGTCCACATTTTTATTCGAATGTGTGGAGTTGAAGATGAAAAGTTTAATAAATATGATGTTATCTCTGAATATATGATTCAGCATGACGAAGAAAGCAATATAAATGAAGAAACCGATTCATATAATCCAGGAAGAGTACAAGATGGAGGCTACATGAATAAAGTTAGAAATCAAATAGGAGTTGCGTTGATGGAGAGTAGAAATGTTTGAGTTTGTGATGATTTATGTTTTTTTTTTTTAAACAAGATGATTTATGTTTTTAATTTTCCAAACTAATTTGATATTATATATTTATGTTATTATTTGAGCATCCTTAAATTATTTCTCATATTCAAATATTGAACAAGTCCTTTATATGATGATACGAATTTGTATTCATGTTACACAAAATAAACGTCATTGAGTAAATATAGTATTTGTAAAAAAAATATTTTATATTTTACACATTTTTTCCCTTCCAAAAAATATTTAAACATTTTTTATTTATTATGTTAATTCATAATAAATTTAAAGTTTTGTCCTCGTGAGCTTAGCTCAGTTGATATAGACAATGCATAAATATATGCAAGGTCTTGCGTTCGAACCCCGGACACTACCACAAAAATAAGAAATTCAAAGTTTTCTACAATATTTTGCCAAACAAACTTTTAACTTAAAAATAAATTTAGAACTAAAAATAAAAAATAAAGAAACCAAACAGCTTTAGCTTTTTCTTTAAATGATTTTAGTTTAACTTTATTTTAAAGTAGCTTTTAGAGTGAAAATAAGTCTAGTCGGTAAACGAAATATCATATATTTATAGTGACCAAAATCTTATTTAACCCTTTCGTATATAGACGTATCTAAAACACCATTTTATTTATCCACTCAGTCCAAACACATTTATAAGCAAAAATAACCAACTGTACATGGATTAAGAAAAATTGGTTAATCTCATTTGATCTTCATAATGTAGTAAACGAATTTAGATAATCACATTTTCTAAACTACCATTTTATTAATTTAATTTTGTATGGGACTTGTTCCATTGAAGGATGGTTTGAGAATCATAGCATTACAATACATATGGTGAAGTTATTTAAATTTTGCTTATGTTGATCCACAATATATGAAAACATTTTAGCTTATATTTGACTCTAGTCTAGTATTCCTTCCGTCTCAAAAATAATAGTCATTTAAGAAAACTTTATTTATTTTGTTTGTTAAAAAAAAAACTTTATTTACCAAAAAATAGTCATTTAGGAAAAAAAAAAAAAAGCAAGCTAGTCATATAAAATGGAAATTATATTTAGAAACTTTTTTTTTCCTCAAAACGTGCTTGTAAAAAAAGGATGGATAGAGTATTATTTATTTGCCAATAACAAAAAAATTATATCTTTAGGATGTGTTTTTGTAAAAAAAAAAAAGAAAAAAAAAACTTCTTTAGGACGTGTGAATCTTGAAATTCAATACCAAATTTGTTACCTGTTGGAACTTTATTCATTTTTTTTTGGTACTTTATTCATTTATTTATTTATCTGACTTACCGTTGAAACTTTATCTGAAAACATGCCCGAATTGCTTAGGTACTCGTAGTATAGTACTGTACTTTATTAATTTACAAATTCACACAAATCATTTTTGAAATGAAAAAACATAAAATGCTCTCGTTGAGAGTTGAATTCAAAACCTCTCGCTCATTAAACGGATTCTCTAACCAACTGAACCACCAGAGCTGAGTTTTTTTCACACAAATCTTAAATTACATGGAATGTTGTAAACAATCAAAAGACAACAACAATAACAAAACAAAAACTAGAGTTTATTAAACACCAAAGTTGAAAGATGCTCCAAAGGTACAAGGCGAGTCCATTAGAGTCCCAAAGAACACAAGTCCACGACATGATATTTTTCTGCAAAATAAATCAATAAAAATATCTCATGAGTTACATAGTTATATTCACTAAATAATATCGATTCAGACTATGTTTTAAATTTGAAAACTGTACACCAATTAATAATTTTATGAGGAAAACAAAATTTAGTAGAAAGTCTTAAAAAGTATTAGTGGTTACTCATAAGAACTTGAGAATTATTATGTAAAAAAGCATAATCACCCAAAAATTTACTTAATTATCATCGTGTGTTCGGAGAAAAAGAAATGGTGAGAAAAAATACAATATGAAAGTTGCAATAATTTTTCCTTTTATGACAGCTTAAATATGTATAATTGCTTTTAAGCTAAAGTAGCTCCCAAAATAGCTTTCTAAAAATTTAATTGTTTTTATTGTGTATTTCAAAGAGGGAAAACATGCGATGTTGATAAATAAACGAACACATAAAAATTACAATACTGGATTTGCTTACCATATTGAAAAGATTCAAGTGAAATAGTGCACTTTATGACTATTTTGACATAAACCAGTCTTTCACATCATAAAGGAAATTGAAGTAAGCATGTCTCCATGACCTCTTGAATAAAAGAGAACCAAAAACTACCCAGAAGCCTGTTGCAAATCCAACTCCCATACCCATATAGAAACATTCCATTAGCTCGGATCCTTCCTCTTCTTTTGCCATAACATTTATGTCACCATCAGGGACTTTATCATGGTTGCATTTCTCAATGAGCGGACTTCCACAAAGTTCAGGATTGCCCATATAACTAAGTGGTGTAAAGCTTTGGAGTTGGGTTCCTAATGGGATTTGACCTTTTAAATTGTTGAATGAGAGATTCAATACCTCAAGAAAAGATAGAGCAGACATGGTTTGAGGAATTTCTCCTGAAAGTGAGTTGTTTGACAGATCAAGGGACTCTAACTGTTTCATGTTGCCAATTTCATTTGGTATGGTTCCCATGAATTGATTTTGTGACAAGTTCAAGGATTGTAATGCAGTGAGTCTGAATATTTCTAAAGGAATTCTGCCGGACAAACTATTGTTAGAAAGATCAATGACATGCATATACTTAGGATAGTTCAAGTCGTTGCCTTTTGATAATAATGGAATAGTGGTTATAAAAGTGACACCGAAAACATTGTATGAAAAATAAAATTCATTTTGTGTAACATCATTAAAAGTCATGGAAGTGATATTTGATAGGCACTGAGGTATTGCTCCAGTTAATCTATTATTTGAGAGATCCAAAACAAAGAGAGAGGATAGTTGGCATATTTGTGAAGGAATATCACCACTAAATTCATTTGATCTCAATTGAAGAACTTCCATATCTTGTCCAATCCAATTTGGTATATTACCAGAAAATTTGTTGTTCCTAAAATTAACAATCACGAGTTTTTTACAACTTTCCAATGACACAGGTATTTCCCCATGCAACATAGTATTAGAAATATGGAACGACATAAGGTTGGATAAGGAACCCATTGAGTTTGGAATCATGCCTGTTAGATTATTGTTCCCTAGATTGACATGAATAAGAGATTTCCAGTTTCCCCAACATTCAGTGAGTCCTCCAGATAAATGGTTATCAGAGACATCCAAGAACATTAAATTGGTGTTCTCTATCATATTATGGCATAACAGATGAGAAAGAGGTCCAGTCAAATTGTTGAAACTTAAATTGAAAACACTCACATTTGAAGTTAATTGAGGAAGGCCACCACTCAAACCATTATCAATCAACCATGTAACTTTAGAATTTAACAACACATTTGACATGTTCCAAGGCATGTTATTGTGGAATAAAGAAAGAAACAAACAATGAGATGCCAAACTCCAAAACTTGTCCTGAGATACATCTTTAAACGTGGAGTTTTCAATTTTTAAAGTAGTGAGAGATGTTTGTGTGTACAACCATGGGATAAGTTTAAGATTTGCACACTTCAAATCAAGTAGTTGAAGTTTAAAAGGAGGAATCCATTGAGGATCAAAATTGAAGATGGATAAGGGTGAACCAAACCACAACTCTTTTAAATTGAAAAGTTTGTCAAAATTTCGATGCGTCACAACTCCTGAAAGGTTATTTTCTCCTACATACAACACCTCTAAATTTGAGAGTTTTCCTAAACTTTCAGGAAGACTACCGGTTAAGTTATTTAAGACAACATCAAAGACAGTCAATGATGACACATTCCCCAGAGTTGTTGGAATCGATCCAATCAATAAATTCATACTGAGCTCTAGATATTCAAGGTTTGTAAATTGCCCTATCCAGTCAGGAATTTTTCCACTCATCTCGTTGCCCATCAAAATCAATGTAATCAAGTTTTGAAGTTTCAATAATGTTTCAGGTATTTGTCCATGGAAACGATTTGCTTGAAGATTTAAATAAGCAAGGCCACTTATATTGAACAACCAAATAGGCAAGTCAGAGAAGAAATCATTTTGAGAAAGATCAAGATATTCAAGGGAAGTGAAGTTGGCATATAGAAGAGACTGACTAGCACTTTTAAGCTGACACCTATACAAATGTAACTCAGAAAGTGAAGGAAACATAGTCAATATTTGAAGCCAACGAGTTTCCCTATGGAGATCAATGGAGTCCAGGTTGAGAAATTGTAAGGATGACGAGAGACGAAGAAGCCATCTCAAATCATTAATCACAAGATTCTCATTTTGAGACAAGTCAAGATGAAAAACATTGGAAAAGTTTCCACTCCCATGAGAAGTGTTAACTGATGACAATTTTTGACAATCCATTGGCAAGTGTATGGATTTGAAATCGTTGTTGCTCAAATCCAAGTAGTTCAAAAATTCAAGGTCAAATAAAGAAAGATGAATTTTACCTGCCAAACAATGTGGTTTATTCGTTTTCATGTTGCCAATAGTGATGTCTTCATCATCATCGGTGAAACAAGGGAGGCTGATATTTGTGACTCTGCCATTCATGTTACAATGAACTCCTCTCCATTTGCAACAATCTTCTTTGTTGGACCATGTTGGCAACATGCCTAATGGATCAATGAGTCCATGTTTAAAACAAAGGAGTATTTGTTTGTCTTTTTGGTTGCAAGAAGCATTTGTCTCACATATTACTATATTTAATATTATTATAAATGAAAATAATAGAGAGAATGGTGCATTTTGGGAGGAGATAAATCTCACCATGTTATCACTAGATATAAAGGTTTAAGATATTGTAATTAGTCTACCTTGGATGCCTTATATATAGGTGGCACATATGGAGTGTCAGTTGGGTTAACGACCTTGGCTTCTTTTTTGGGGAGACCCTTATATTATTATTATTTGAAAATTGTTTAAGGCATATTTTCATCATTTTTCAACAAAAGATAAAAGTAAAATAAATTGCTGATAATATTTTTATTGCGTTTTTCAACTTATCATTGATAAATTATAGGTCAAATATCTCCCTGGGTCCTTTAAGTTTCACGTTTGTTTCAGATAGGTCCTTTAAATTCTAAGGTTTCAGATAAGTCCTTTAAGTTTCGTGTTTGTTTCGGATAGGTCCTTTAAGTTTCTAAGGTTTCAGATAGGTCATTTAAGTTTCGAGTTTATTTCGGATAGGTCATTTCTATCAAATCAACTTTGGCTTAACGGAGGTTGATAGAAAGGACATATCTGAAACAAACTTGAAACTTAAAGGACCTATCTGAAACCTTAGAAACTTAAAGGACTTATCCGTAACAAACTCGAAACTTAAAAGACCTATCTGAAACCTTAAAAACTTAAAGGATCTATCTGAAACAAACATGATACTTAAAGGACCCGGGGTGGTATCTGGCCTAAATTATATTATCATTGTGTAATAATTTTTGCAAAATATGTGGTCTAGTATGTGAAAATGTATCAGTAATAATGAGTGATCTATAGCCACTTATATTGATAATTTTAACTAGCAATTTAGTCATGTCTATCTTTAAATGCACTTTCAATTCCCAATTTTCCTGGATGCACAATATTGAGTAATATTGATGGAAACTTCTACTAATGTTAGGAAACTATTGAGAATAATACTCCAATAGAAAGGGAACACCGTGATTCAAGGAATGTAATGTTTCCATCACAAACTATAAAATATCTTATATGCTATAACTTGATTGTCGAAACGTTGTAGATTTCCACACCATCACTCTCAACCTTTCACAACCGGAGAAATTCATGAACTTTCAAGGAAGGCCCAATACAATACATACAATTCAAGTAGAGATACGAGACAAATTACTAATTTGGCACGGAATGTTTCATTGGTGTGTTGACTAAGGTAGGGTCTTAATTAATTGGTCTTTGCCTCAGCATTCTTGTAGTATAAAATACGGTAAACTACATTTTCTTTTCCTTTTTTCTTTTAGTGGTGTCATTGGTTCAAACCTCGAACCTTGCATATATTATCCATTGTCCTTACCTGAGATAAGGTTATGAGACATATTTTATTTTTCTTTTAAAAGAAAAGGAAAATGATAACAGCAGAAGTCGAACCCTAGACTTCATTTTTAAACTCTTTTAACTCCCCAAAACTTTAAATTTGGATCGTAAACTAAATTGTATGTCATTGCGATTTTTCTAAAGTCGATATCGGCAAAGATAAGTTATTATCACATTTTATCTCCAAAAAAAACTATCTTTATAATTTCTTATCTTATCACACTGATTCCTCTTATTTTTTCACACTCTTATTTCTTTCATGTTGTCTAATCTCTCTTTGCATCATATAACCTTCACCACAAACCTTCTCTCTAGTTTTTTCTCTTCATTTTATACTTGCTTCTTACTTAAATGTATGACTTAAATATATGACTTCAATAATAATAAATATTTTGACGGAAAATTTAATAATAATATTAAATTTGTCAAAAAGTGTTTTTTTTTTTGCAAGTTTACTCCAAAGAAGAGAGTATTAATTTATATTTCTAATCCTACTATTTATAATTGACAGTAAAAGAGGAAAAATAATTAAAGATAATTTGTTATGGAAATAATTTATAAAATTGAAAAGAGTTCCATAAAAATACACAAATAAGTTTTTCAAGTGTCTTGTGTTAGGTGACACTGACAGAAGTATTATATCTTTTTGTTTTACTTTATTTATTAAGGATTAGTTATTCAAATTGGAACTGTAATATATACGAAGTCTGAAACATGAATCTGTAAAAATAAAAACATATATTTTAATTTTGTAATTTTAAATTCTTTCTATTCTTAACCCTGTAATATTGCTTAGAAGTTGAATTTTTTCATGATTTTTTGCAAACATTTTTAAGACATTAAAATATGGCTTTCCAAAAAAAAATCTAACAAGGGCCATATTAATTATGAGTTTTTAAAGCGCCAAAAACTAAAAAAACAAAACAAGATAATATTGACTTATAAATCGAATTTTGAGGCGATTGTTAGAAAACACTTCTATAAAAATACATAGAAAGGATAAACAAATTTTCATAACATTTTGAAGTCGTTTCGATTTATTTTCATTTTTCAACCAAAACATGCAAATTTAAATTTTTGTTTAGAGTAGACATATAATCACGGGTCAAATTTGGTTACTAATTTTTAAGGCATGGTTGAAAACCTTCACCATGAAATTTTATACTTTTTAAACGATGGAAAAATTAGTTATGAAATGTTTAAGGAATTTATAATTACGGGGTACGGAAATTAACCATTAATATTTTTCTTGTCAAAAATTTCTAATTTTTTGTGGAAAGTCATATTTTTAACGTCCCAAACATGCTTGAAACAAATCATGAAAAAATTCAACCTATAGGAAACATTTCTAGACTTTGCTTATATTACATGGTCAAAAATAAAAAGAATATCAAATTACAAAATATCAAATTACAAGGTTAGAATATATATTTTATTTTTTAAAAGGTTATTTTTCAGACTTTGCGTATATTACATGGTCAATTTGAACAATTAACCCATTTATTAGTTGATAACTTCTTTCCCACTTTTCCCTCAAAAAAAAAAAAACTTCTTTCCCACTTATCAAGATTGGTATTTGGTTTTTTTTAGACCATAAAGCCTAACACAAACGTTAATTCCAAAATTGTTTGGATGAATTTGATTTGTAGTTATTTGGGTTCAAACCTTAGATCTTCCCTTTGCATGTAAGAGTTTTCAAATGATATTTAATTTACACTCTTTTTGGAAAAAGTGATCAATAGATACTTTATCTTCGAATCCTCTTCAACTTAACAATGGACATGAAGAAGTTAATCCACTTTGAAGTAACTTCAAAATAAATTCTCTAATCCTCCTGATGTTCAAACCTCCTGACTCCTTATTAGAACACACTTTGTCCCAATGGATTTTATGAATTTTGCATGTCCCTTCAAGAAATAATTAAAATTAGATTCTGTTAAAAACATTAAACATGTGGGAGCCTTGAAGAAGAGATTCAATTTAATCATTATTGCATTTTCTATGTTTGATTCTGATTTTTCAAACTCATTTTTCTTGTAACATTTTGTATGCTCTCTCTTATTTGTTTTCATACCTACTAATTCTACTTTGGTCTTGGTGATGAGTGCACTTCAGCATTCTTTTAAAATGACAAATTCTTGAAAATTGAGGGTATTTTTGAAAAGAAAAATTCAAACCAAAAGTGTTGAATGGGTAGTTTTCTTTGTATATAGTATAGATATTATTGAGTGTCGAGTCTTGAGTGTCTCTACCTCATTACTGTCTTTTCTCTCTTTAATTCTGATCCGAACACCATTTTCCATTGTATCTTTTTATACATTTTTTCTGTTTTTTATCTCCAACTTGCTTCTTTTATTTGTGTTTTTTCTTTTATATCCCTTTCTTCTTCGCCTCTTTTGCACTCTGTAATAGCCCGATTTTTAGCTAGATTTATTTTAATTACTTTTAATTGTGTTTGTGTGTGATTAATTGTGCTTGTGTGTATTTAATTGTCGTCGGGTGCATTTACGTGGATTACCGTATTAGAAGGGTATTTTAGTCATTTGACAGGTAAGGGTAAAATGGTAATTTTGGTGAGAATCATTTTAATATTTAGTGAGAACCCTTATTTTACTAAGTTACTAGTGTAGTGATTAGTTTTTACCGTTAGTGACCGTTCGTTATATTTTACCGTTGTTAGTAATTACCGTTGAGTGGATAGAAACTTTTTGGAATTATGTTAGAATGAGTTAGGCCCATTAGAATTTGGAATTGAGCCCATTAAGGGAGATAACATTAGGGTTGTCATAGGAAAATATCTTTCATTCACTTCACAAAACACTTTCCTAGAGAGAGAGGGAGGTAGAGAGAGAAAGAGGTGAAGAGAAGAACAAGAGTGTTGAAGGAAAAGCTTGGGGAATCAATTTGGGTGACCTAGGAGCTGAATTGAAGCAAGGGTTAGAGATAATCAACTTCAAAGGTAAGGGGGTTAGTTATTATCATAATCATGTACAATCTTTGCATTTTCTCATGTTGTATGAAAATGGGTTGGTGAACAATTGTTGTTAAATTCGTGCTCTTGCTGTGATACTATTTTCTTGTGCTTGAATTGATGATTATGGTATGTTTATGGGTGAAATTACATGTTTCTAAGTATGTATAAATGTTGAGTTATGAAATTATGCTTAATTGATGAAATTTGATATGTTTTGATTGAAAAGAGATGTGATTCATGTTCCATTAATGTGGTTATTGTTAACTGATGCTATTGTAAGTGAATTATGATTTGGGTATACTTAATTGTGGATTGATGATGAGAAATAAATTGTTGTTGGTGGTTTTGTGAAATTGGTGAAGTTGAGTTAAGTGTTCATGTGAAGGACCAAAATGAACTTTTTGATATATATATGGTTGTTGACTGAAATTTTGTTATTGTTGGATGAATTGAACCTATGAGAATTTCTGTTTTCATGTTGTGGTTATGTTAGTTGAGTCGTTTGGGAGAAAACGGGTTTTTCGTGTGAAATGTCGATGTTTAAGCGTTTTCGCCAATAAGTGATTATGTGAGGTTTTGAAAATGACTTTTGGGATGGTTGAAACATGAAATTTTTTATAGATTATGTTAGAGTCAAGTGTCAGGATCGTGTAGGTGAAAACGGCATCAAAATCCGATTAACGGTTTGCATTTTACGCGTGAAATGGTGAAAAACGCACTTTTTGGAAAAGCTGTAAGCGAACAGGCTAGAAGCAGACTTCAGAAGCACACTTCAGAAGCACACTTCAGAAGCATACTTCAGAAGCATGCCAGAAGCTTCTCAAGAAGCGAAATTGCCAGTTCCAGCATCCCCTGTTTCGCGTTCTTGCGTCTTTTTCACCTATTTCTGTTTCGAATTGGCCTTTGGTGTAAACATGAAAGTTTTAGATAACTATGTTAGCTTTCTAATGGCTTTGGTTTGACGTCCAAATGATTTTTAGAACTTGAGTTATGATCAAATTACTACACATGGGTCATGTGAATTTTTGTGAAAACTTATCATAACTTTTTCTTTGAGCCGTGGAACTTTTCCAAACTTGATTTTGGGTTTAATGAGGTACTTAGAGTGAATAATTGAGTATGCATGTATATGTTTGAGTTATGATGACTATCGTGAGAAACGTATGCTAATTGCTTGGAATATAAGAATTCTTGAATTGGTAAAATCAAACGTGATGAGTGATGTTTGTTGATTATTGAAAATCATGTAATTGATGTTGGATGACATTGTTGATTATTGGTAAATATGTTGATGTGTGATGATGAATACTATGATTTATTTGTGTGGGCATGTTTTCTTGATAATGCAATGTTGTGGAGATAATCAATACAATTGGGTGTTGTCCTATATATTGAGTTGAGATTGTGAATTGTTGTCGCATTATCGAGTCCTTATACATGTCCATGCATCATAGTCGTTGTTGCTGTAAAAGAGTTGAACTCTTTTACTTCGAGATTATTGTAAGGCAGGTGTGAGCCCTTACATTCGATGTGCAAGTGGCATCGAAAGGTGACGACCTTGTTGAGATTTGGTACCGCATGCATTTATGTGTCCATAAGTGCATATCATAGCATGAGTCCTATGTGAATTGTGTGATTGGTGATGATTTGAGATGAATGAATGTTGATAATGATTGTCTATGATTGATGTTGTGAATGAATATTTATGATTGGATAATTATTCATGTGATTGATATATGTGGATACGAACTATCAAGTTGTGGTATAAGTATTTATGCATGACTAATATTATTCAAGTACATGATATTATTTGATTTGATTATTATCTGGATTATGATAATGTAATGCTTACCCCCAGTGTTTTAACCGCCTACTTGCCTGTATGGGTGAGTAGACGTTGTGCAGGAGTAGTCTCAGTGAGTCTTTGCGTGGGATATCGGGAGCTTCCTCCGATATCGGTGTTGTGTCGGCTCTGATCTAGGCTTGTCGTGTCGGTCTAGATTAGGTTGTTATATTTTTTTCCTTTGAATTATTATTTTGTTGAAGACTACCCGTATGTTTGGGTTTTGAGATTTATCTTTGGGATAGGATTTATTTGCTCATGGCATGTATATATTTGATCACTCTGATTTGTATTCCGCTGTAACTGTTGAGGTTTACATACATGTCTATCGGTTTTTGAATTTTGAATAAGACGTAATCTCTATTTCTTGAATAAATGTATTATTCACATGTTTAATTGCTTTAATAAAAATAGGAGCGCTACACACTCCAATAGATAGTATAAGACAATTTTCATCTCTTCATCTCAACAATTTGCTGAGAAATTTGTATATGAATATAACCCCTTTATCATTTTTCGATGACAATGACCTTAAAATCAATTTGCATAATTGCATTAGTTACAAGGCAAAGACTTTTCATATTGATCAATTTCAAATAAAACAAAATAACCTATCAAATAATAAAACTATTTCAGCCAGCTCATAATCCTAGTTGATCAAGACATGATTAGTTGGGAAAGTTTTGAGTAGCATATTTATTGTTCAGAAACTAGTTACTGAAATTACATAACTAAAAACTAATTATTACTTAAAAATTCAAAATTTACATATGATGCATGTTATACCCTGATTTTGGACCTAAAAATACTCGTTCAAATTTCATTTTTTAACACTGATATTTGTCAATTCTCTGTTATTTTACTCTGAATCTTTACTCTCTTTTTAAAACATATTTTACTGCCTCTGTCTGTCTTTTCTTGTATTACAAGTCATTTAAGAACTCTCTGAAACGTCGCATTACTTTTCTCACATTTTATTTCAAAAATCATACAAAAGGGTATTTTGGTCATTTCCTGCAGTGGAGCCCATTTTAATCCCTGTGTTTGTCTCTGAGTCTTTTCAATTTGTTTGTACAAATCTTTATTGAGTCTTTGTTTAAAAATCATTTCAAAAATTGCATCTGAGTCAGTTTAGTCCCTAGGGGCATTTTGGTCTTTTCCTGTCAAAATTTCGGCAGAGAGGTATTTTAAAATACCTCATTTTTGTAGCTGGTTCATTTTAGTCCTTTTGTTGATTTTATTTTTGGTTTCACTTTACGTTTTGTCCAATTTATTAATTTTAGTCCAATTTTATTTTTATTGCATTTTAGTCCTTGAGATAGTTTCTAAAATTGCATTTTAGTCCAAAACTTTTAAAAATTTCATTTTTAGTCCTTTTTCTTATTTTGCAGTCCAGTCCTTCAATTTCCTTATTTTGCAGATAGGTCGTTAAGGCCAAAAGTCCAAGGCAGAGCCAAGCACAGCCCAAGGACAGATGTCATTTTTTCATTGGTTCTCAGCTCCACATGTCAGCTATAAATATAAACACAGTGTCAGAAATTTCAAAAAAGGTCAGATACACAATCACTGCCACATCACAGAAACAGATTTCAACTTTCTCTCTCCATTCAGTTAGATCTAAACAGAAAAATTCTCAAGAACAAAGAAAAAACCCTAGAAATTTCCAGAGCTAGAATCCATTGAAATGGCTTTGATTCTCAGAGATTCCGTAGAATCTTCATCATCGAATTGATCAGTTCTCTGCAATTCCGAGTGCGAGTTCGCGTTTGAAGCAATCTCAAGCACTGATCACAGAGAGAGAATCGGAGAAAGAAGCAATCTCAAGCACATAATCACAGAGAAAGAATCGGAGAAGATGAAGGGATTGAATCAGTGAATCATCGATTTATTTTCGGTCCAAAGAACAACCAGAAGGATCAAAGAATCATCAAGAACACTCAAGTTTTTCCGAAGAAAATTATCTCAAAACCTCCAACCAAAACTCAGGTAAAACTCATTTTTTCTCGTTAAAAACGTTAATCATAGTTAAACCTGCATGAAAACGAACAAACCAGATCTAAAAAGTTTCCAGAACAGAAAACGAACCGAACCGTATGCGCAAGACCTAGATCCATAAGGACCTAGGCTTTGCAAGCAAGAACAAGCACCAGAGAAGTAACAAATACGAAACGATGTAGATCCTTAAGAGTTTGAACGTACTCATTCAAAACCCTAAAAAATAATTTCAAAACCGTATGAAAATTCTCCGATCTACGTCGTTTCAAGCTTTGTTTATGAAAATCATTGTTGGATTCATGTTTAGGGTTTAAAGATGAACAAGAAAACGTAAGATTTTTTGAAGTTCTGGAAACCTTCATGCTGGAACCCTAGGGTTTCATCGGAGAAGATGAAGTTTCCGATGAATCTTCATCTTCTCCGGCGTGCTCAAGCACAAGTCCGGCGAAGAAATTCAGATAGAGAAGAGAGAAGAGAGAAGACTGAAACTTAGAGAGAGAAAGAAGGTTTGCAAATGAAAAAACCGGCGTTCAGACTTGTAAATAGGCTAGTGAACCGGACCGGTCCGAAACCGGTCCATTCCCGTTGATTCCTGGCCGTTTGATCTAGGGTTTCAGGACTCTGGATCAATCCTGTGGCTCCTGTGCGCCCAGGCTTTTAGGAGTTGGGTTGGGCCTATTTTCTTTGGTTTTCTTACGTCTTTACTATTTTTTGTGCTATTCACACCATTTTTCTTGCTATTTGAACCAGTGCTTTGATCAAAAATCTTGATAAAATTTCTAAAAAATTTATGCTTGCTTTTTGATGTTTTCTTGATGTTTTTATGACATTTTTGCATATTGAGGTTGATAAAATCTTGTATGATTGATTCATAGCATTTTAATTCTTTTTGGATTATTTCTTATGAATTTTTTGTCATATCTTTGTCCTTGATTTGTGGATATGTGATAAAAGCCTTTTGATGTGTTGATATGAGATAGTTATGCCTATAATCACATGTTGATCTTGCTGTTTTGGATTGATTCATGAAGCCTTGATTTTGTGAGCAATGTATGTATATTTTGGGAAATGAAATGCTAAGCCTATTTTAAAAAAGTTGGTATGAAATTATGCTTGAATGCTTCCAATAATTCCATGTTATAGCTTGAGATAAAGAAAACCATTTCAAAATTTACCATGGCATGAGAATTAGAGGCCACAAATGCTTTAAGTTTCATACCAAAATTCTTAGGGTTTGTTATCATTTTATTACTATCTTTGTGTCATTTTATATGCTTTTGTCTCTTGTTACTTTTTATGCTTTATTTCACTAACAAGTTTATCTCCATATTTCATACATCTCATTAAGCATTGCATTCCTATTTCAATTTTACATAGTTTAGTTTTTTTTGTATTCTTTTATTTTCATTTGGGGAATGTAATATTTAGGTAGGTTTTATTTCTTTTAAATTTCTTACAAAGACCATAGAATGTAACTAGGACAATGTAAAGGACTATGGACACTATAAGTGATGTACACCGACACAAGCACTGACACGCACACACGTTGCATGTTTACCGTTTAGATGTATGCTTAGGAAACGCGATTTTTAGACAAATGCCAATTTTCAAAAAAAAGAATAATAAACCAATTCCATCACTCAAATTTTTTTTTTCCAAACAAACCTTGGAGTCAAAACTCCATTGAGACTTTTTCCCTTTATTTTCTTAAACAAATCCAAATGAATCCTAATTCCTACTTAGACTTTTTTTTAATATCAATTGAACCAACCATTCACCATGTTCTTCTCTTATGCCTTTAAGGCCTCTTTCTCTTCTTGAAAACCATTTTCCAACCAAAACTAAAATCAACCAAACACACAAAAACAATTTTTGAGAATGAACTACGATTGGTTTTGATCCCTTAAAATGGTACGTAGGCAATGAGTCAAAACTCCTCCAAGCCAAATAAAAATAAGATCTCAAACATCTTCTCTCCCCCATTCTTCACTCAAATAAAACTTCTTTTCTTTCAATAAGTAGGCAATAAAAATAAAGCGTAGAAATAAACTTAGGAGAACGGTTCTTATGGAGTACCATAATCGCTCCGGGTGCCTAACACCTTCCCGTAGTGAAAACGACCCCCGAACTTAGAATATAAGGGTTTTTCTCAATTTTGCCCTTCCCAAGAAAAAATAGAGAATATCAAAGATTGAAAGGTTCAAGCCTAATTTATAACTTGACACCCAAAAATCGCGATAACAATGCGTATAATCTTCCTATGGCTTCTTATCATGTGAGAAAATAACTTTGTTGGCAAAGTTTGTCCATTGTGTGACATGATAAATACATAGTTCATTCTTATAAGCTCTATTTTTGTCTTTGGCCAGTTGAGGTTATGGATTTTGTAGAAAGGGAGAAAATTTTGTTTTAAAAAACTTCTTCAAAATATTATAAAAAATTTCCCCCTTTCATTTATAAAGGTGAATGTAGAGTATATAATGCTCTAGTGTTTTGATCTGAATAAACCAAGATCAAAAAATTTCTTCAACTTCTTGGAGATAGGAGTGCTCTTTGCTGATTTTTTTATTGATGATTAAAGCCAATGCTTCCTCTCCTGCAAGTAAATTTTAGACTTAGGAACCAATTTGATGTAAATGGAATTAAAATGATTCCTCAATATTCATATGCAATAATTGTCATATTTTGTTGGCTTCAAATATAAACTAATCTATTACATTCAATGTCATTGTTCCAATGAGCTTATTTACCATTACCAGCAGTAACATTATCATGGGAGGATCCATTAGGGCTCAAATGTTTATTTTTCCTTGACCAGTACTCTTAAGACCTTTGTTTTGCATACTCCTTATAGTCAAAATCAATTTTGTTTACATGCTCCTGAACAAAGTATTGTGAAGATAGTTTACATAAGATTGTAATTCAAGATATAAGAAGCTTAAGACAAGAATAACAAATATTAGAGTGAAAAAGTGAACATACCGAAACGATTCCCCAAAGGCCCCATAAGAGATGACTTGCAAGTGTATATTTTTCAATTTCATCAAGTGGTTGTTTCACTTCATTATCATTAGGTTGTTCTCCTGAGTTCAAAACCAACAGCTCATGATAAGAACAACAATATGCATGATGAATTGCAAAGTTAAATGTATACTCACTATTTGTTAATTTAAACAATGTATCAGTATTTTATTGTTCTATTTATATAAAAAAAACAGAAAATAACAAAAGAAATTAGCTATGTTAAATAAAATGAACCATGTAACATAATCTTTTAACATACAAAATCTAAATTGCTACCTGATGAACTCAAATATGTCTGCACAAATCTTTGACGTTCCTCCAAATCTATCAAGAGAAGCAGATACATAAAAGTAATTTTTAATGGGGATATAACGAAAGAAAATGATGATGAGAAGTTTTACTGCATACCGGGATATTTACTATAGTCAAGAATATGTGGAGTTTCGGTATGATAATTTGCAGCCGTGGAGAAAGAGTTATCAAGTCTTCACATAGATATAAATATTAGGAGTAATATTTATATTGGATTGATCCGCCATGAGAATACTACATAGTAAAAGTTATGAAAAGTGTCATAAGATATTCTCATAGTGATAGTGGTGTATTCCACCCTTCGACCTGAAACCACTATGTACCCTAGATGTTGGAGTCGAGTGCTTTGTCACCATTCAAATGTTGTCCGTAACAGGATGACTATAAAGTTGGTTGATGGGTACTCCATGAATCATGTTGAGGGACATGAGTGACCTAGATGGAATTTGCCCCTCCTACATAACAGGAGAAATGTCTACGGGCCCAATATTGAACTAGACAAGGATGGCACGGTCTATGCCTTGTGTTCAATATAGACATGAGGGCAAAAGGGTAATTATACACATGAACATTATCACGGAAATGTTTCGTCAGATCACATGACATTCTCGTCACTTTGGTAGCAGTGATGTGTTGCTAGATACCGCTCACTGTTTATAATATTAAATACGTGATTTAATATTATTGCCAACGTTACGGGAACATATAGGGTCACACACAAAGGACAGATAGATGAAAGAAACAAATAAGTAAGACTTATTTATAAAATAATAAGTGAGACTTATTTATAAAATAATAAGTGAGACTTATTAGTAATTAAATAATTAAATATGACTTTATTATTTAATTTACGAAAAATAGAGAAACGCGGTCTACCGTAAGGTACGGTGTATTTAAGTGTTGTCTTGCTGACCACACAAGTGATTCTATAAATAGAACCTTTGTGTTGAAGCATTACTAACCTTTTGTGAGTGCTTAACCTAATTCACAAAAGTTGTGAAACCCTAGCTGCCGCTCTCTAAAACTTGTTCTCTTTGAATCTCCGTTGGAATTGGCTAGCACCGGTCATCGGAGAATTTATGTTCATGTGGACTGAGTAGAGGCATCGCTGCTTTGCTTTGCTCGTGATCAGAAATATTTCTTCTACAAAGGTTCAGCTCTTCAAGAGGTAAACACATGAATCTTAAAGTGTTTAAGTTTCTATTTGATTTGTGATTAATGATTTAATCAATATCCGTTTCAATGGGATTTCTTCCGCAAAGAGGATTAAAATTTTGAAAAACCTCTCTTAAATCCCTTCACTTCCTTGATTCTACAATATTATCAGATGTGTGTGAGAACATCTGTAATAAGATGCATAAACTAATTCAGTCAAGGAATGATCCCTTTCATAAGGAGGATTATCAAAAGAACTGGAACAGGCTAAAGGAGAGAGTTGACTTAGTCTTGAGTGAGCTTCAAAGGTCATGTTCAGATGCTCAAGACATAGCTCATCAGAAGCTTCAAGATTGGTTAAGAGGGGTAGACAATAACTTGCAAGAAGTTAAGATTCTCAGAACCTGGGTGCAGAGTCCACTAAGCACTACAAGAAAAACTGCAAATTGTGACACTTCATCTGCGACCCTTACTTTGCAACTGCCTCAAAGTGCATTTTTGCAACATTGTTGCGGCTGTTAGCATGAACCGTCGCAGATTTTTTTGGTTAATTAATTAGAAGGCGCGTTGTATATTTTCATTCCCCGCTTTACCAAATTTTCGTTCCCCCCTTTCTTTCTCACTTTCCCAAATTTTCATTCCCTCCTTTCTTTCTCACTTTCCCAAACTCGCAAACTCACTCCTTTCTCCATCTCCATCTCCATCGCCAACTCACTCCTCACCAACTCACTCCATCTCAATCGCCAACTCACTCCTCACCAACTCACTCCATCGCAAACTCACCCATCTCCATCGTTCACCCTTCGTACTCACTCTTCACCAACTCACTCGCTCCTCACCCCTTCTTCTTCCTTGTTATGGCTGCAACCAACTCAATCGATCTCACACTCCAAACCTAGACACTCGATTCAGATTTGTCTCCTTCCCAAACCCTAACCTAGCTTTGAATCGGTCCAATCGGTTCTACAATCGGTCCAATAGCTGATTCATATTCTTCTCACACCCAATATTGCTCAGATTCCAACTCACTCAGTCCCCAATCCATCACCATTGATTTTATTGCTCTGAAAGGTTAGTGAATTACCTTTGCTAAATTGATTTTATTGCTGCTAATTTGTGATTTAAAATTTTAGGGTTTCTGATTTGGGTTTTTTGATTTATGTAATCCTTCACCTTTGCTTTAAGTTTTTGATTTAGAAAATTTGATTTGGGTTCTTCTGGTACAGTGAAAATTGTTTTAAGTTAACATGTTTTAAGTTAGTTATGTAATCCTTCACCTTTACTGGTTTTTAGCCCTGAATCGTTAGTATATTATTTGTTACACCGCTTACCGTATCGGCAAATCTACATCTCTATTTCTTTTGTCGTTAGTGGGGATTGGAGTATCGGTTTGTTTTGTCGTTAGTATATTATTTGAATCCCGCTTACCGAGGGATTGCTTGGTGCGTTAATTTTGTCGTTAGTGGGGTTGGGAGTATCGGTTTTGTCTGCTGTGCAGTGATGTTTCAGCAATGGCTTTACGGTTCTGGAAGGTGTGCCTGTGATGTAAGCATGTTTTGTTTGGCTTTTGCTGTCATTTTCTGGTGTGGGCTGCTTGTAGATGGGTTAGGTGCTGCTGTAGCAGTATATGAATCAATTATGCTCAATTATCTTTGAATTCTATTACATATCGCTGCATCTATGGGTCACCTTCATTTTGCCACTGAGATTATGACGTTGAAACCTTCGTTTGCTTTAAAGCTAAATCCGCAAGGATTCAGCCCCATCCATCTCGCTATGCAAAATGACCAAAAACAGATGGTGTATCGCTTTGTAAAAATCAACAAAGACCTTGTTAGAGTTATAGGACGAGACGGCTTAACTCCTCTTCATTTTGCAAGCCAAATTGGTGAGGTTGATCTTTTAGCTCACTTTCTCTTCTCGTGTCCAGAATCCATTGAAGATTGGACTGTGAGGTGCGAGACCCCACTGCATATTGCTATTAAGAATGAACAATTTGAGTCCTTTCAAGTGCTTGTTGGGTGGCTCGAAAAAAATAAACGGAGGGGCGCTAAAGAGCGGAAGAGTAGAATATTAAACGAGAGGGATGAGGCAGGAAACACAATTTTACACATTGCAGCACTAAGTAGTGAACCACTGGTAGTGCAGGAGCTTCTATCGTTGGTAAAGACTAAAATAAATTTGCACAAAAAGAATTTGGAGAATAAAACAGCATTGGACATAGCAAGCATTCCAGAGATCAAGAGTATATTATTCAGTGCTGGGTCAAAACCAAGCTTAGAAGTCACAGATGCTCCCTCACCTACACATTGGCTTAGGTCAAAGACCACACTTATGGATAAATTCTTCTCTCAGAACCTTTTTAGTAGAACTAACATAACAGGGGAGGAACGTAACGCTTGGTTAGTAGTTGCGACTCTTATTGCAACTACCATGTACGAATCAACTCTGAGTCCCCCTGGTGGAGTTTATCAGATTAGTGCTGATGACAATAATTTGAACATCACTTCCTCCAATTCTACTATTTCTACCCTAAAAAATGTTGGGAAATCTATCTTGTCTAAAACTGATTTCACGACGTTTTCAGTTTTGAATATGTTTTCCTTTTTCATGTCATTTCTAACAATAATTATTATGACACCAACTCGGGAGCCAGGTATTTTTGTGTACCCTGCAATGTTCTTTTTTCTCATGTGTTATATGACTTCCATGTCTGAGATATCCCCCGCAAGTGTCGACCCCATGAATGCTCAAGCGACTTTCGTTTTTACTTCTCTGATGTTTGGTTTTGTTATAATTATGAAGATCACACTTAAAAGTTAAAACTATGATGTAAAAGGAGTTAAAACCTTGTGGATTAGAGATAGATCACTAATTAGATCTGCAACTCAAACCAGTACTGCTGGCCGAATTCAAAGACTACTGTATCAACGTCAATTTCTAAATTTTCATTTTGATTGTTTTCATTTGTTTTTGTTCAATTTTAGGAAATTGTGAGTCAGTGTATTAAATATTTCAATCATTTCTTGTACTATTTTATTGAATTTATGTCTCTATTAAATATGGTTTTGAAGAAGGTTGATTATTCAAGATGAAATGTGTGTTTTTTCTTCTAGCTTTGTGCTTTTCGTAAGAAACAATGACGAATTTTCATTAAAATTAATGTTGAAATTTCTACCATACTCCACCTATATTATTGATGTCAATGGATTAACGTAACGACGAATGAGTGTTTTAGTCTTGAAATTTCTACCATACTCCACCTATGTTTGTATTTTTTAATAAATAGTTGTTAATAGCTACTATTTTTAATTACGGCACATGTTAGACAAACCCATAAATTTATGCTCAATTATCTTTGAATTCTATTAGTCTTTTAATGTTTAGCAACTCATAGAGTTATTGTTCTAGTAAAAAATAAAGTCAAGAACTAATTTGAATAACAAGTTAATTTATTCCTGAGCACTAGGTTAGGAGGCATGTCACATTCTGTTAGGTGCTGCTGCTACCAATTCAATCAACTTTGATTGAATTGCTTTGGTACGCTGTACTACTTTCTTTTAATTTGTTTTAATTAAAGTTCATGTTGTTGCTTCTGTTAGGTTCTGCTGCTATCAATTCAATCAACTTTGATTGAATTGCTTTGGTACGCTGTACTACTTCACGCTGTAATGGTCATTGTCGCAGCTGCTCTTTTATTTATTTTTTAAGTTGCTATCTGATAACAGGTTCAGTTCTTTCGTTATTTATTAGGTTTCTATTTAGTATGAACTCAGTAGAAGTAAATTTAGTGTTTGATTTACTTATGTCTGAGTAGTCTAACTTGTGCCTACTTTTGTGTAGCTCTCTGTTCTGCACGCTATTGGTTTTTTAAGTCTGCTGCTATTTATGTAAGTCTTTTTTCCCTTCTCTTTTTTTATCTTTGACTGTTCAGTTTGCACATTTTTCCGATATGTGCTATTACTTGAATTGTTATTCATTGTGTTGTAAAATGGGGATATAGATTATGTCTTATCAATTTTCTTCTGTTTGGTGTTTTTTGTGATGGTTGTATAAACTTGTTCTAAAATATAATTACACCTAGCTGTGATTTTCCAAACTACATACTGTAATCACACTACTTCTAAGTACACTTTACTTTTTTAGTTGGTTGTGTGAATCATTTTTCATGAATATTTGTATTGTTTTGACTTGTTTATGTTCATGTTAAAGCAATGGATAAGTCATGGATTATGAAGCCACAAATGTCGGCTGCATACGAGCAAGGGATAGCGGAATTTATTAATTTTGCCTTTAAAGACGAAGTGGAAAATGGTGAAGTAATATGCCCCTGTAGAGTTTGCCGTTTCAAAAAACCGCAAAGTAGGAGCGTAATGTTGGACCACCTAAAGTGGTCACCATTTCCAAAGGGCTACACTGTTTGGCTGCATCATGGGGAGTCCTTGGGAGAAACTAGTAGTGTCTCAACTAGTACTATTCCAAATATAGGTCAAGACACGGTGGTTGTTGAAGATCCTATTCAAAACATGATCAATGATACGTTTGGAGTTGATAGGGATCAGACAAATGAGGAACCCATTGCATCAAATGTAGAGATTAATCGAGATGAAGATGTGATACCAAGTCTAAGTGAAGAAAGGAATGAAGCCAAAGAATTCTATGAATTAACTAGAGATGCAGAACAACCTTTGTATGAAGGGTGTACAAGATATTCAAGATTGTCTTTTTTGTTAAAGTTGTATCACATCAAGTGTTTGTGTGGGTTGAGTGATAAGTCGTTGACAATGATTTTAGAGCTATTAAAGGATGCATTTGAATTTGCAAGTATTCCAAGTTCGTTCTATGAAGCAAAGAAAACAATTACAAAACTTGGTATGAATTATGTGAAGATACCTGCATGTCCCAACGATTGTATGCTTTATTGGGGTGAAGATGAAGAGAGGGAGACCTGTAAAATTTGTAACACTTCAAAATGGAACCAGGATAATGACTCGATGGAATGATGTTCCTCAACCGGTGGGGAAATCTGCTAAATTGTTAGCAAATTATTTGGGCCAATTGGCAAGGCAATTTAAAGATTTCCCGATAATGGTTGAAAGATGGGATGCTGCAATTTTAAAGAAAAAGAAAACTGAGTTTTATAATAGCAAAGTAAAGGTATAATTGATACACATTTGAATATATATGATTTTTTTTGTTTTTTGTGTTAACTAACAATTTGCTTTTTTATGTTTATGTTGTAAGTCAAAGTTTGTTGTTGATGATGATGGAGACCATAAAAAATATGTTATCTCTAGCCTTGGAAAGAAATGGAGGGATGGAAAGTCTCGATTGTTTAATAAACATTACAAATGGGAACTCACATTAGAGGAGAATCTCAAAAATAGTCCAAGTTTTATTCACCCAGATCATTGGGCTGTTTTTGTCAATTTTAGGAGGAAAGCTGAACAAGTGGTAATTATGGTTTCATTTTTTTTTTTTAAGCTTTTAACTGATGCGTGTATAAAAATTATTGTTTCAATTAATGCAGGCGATTGCACAAAAAAATGCAAGAAATCGGGAAAAGCAAAAAACTCCTCATACCCTAGGAACTGACTCGCTTGCGATCAGAAAAGATGAGTTGGTATGGTTCACTCACAGATGAGTTTATCTTTGATATGTTGCTTTTTTGTGTATGCAATACTCTGTAATTGGTGATCTCATCTGGACGTACATTATAAGATTGTTTGGAAATGAACGAGTAATTATTATATGTGCTTACTTGTAGGAATTGAGATATGGTCGAGAATATAGCAGGGGAGATATGTATGCTGTTTCGCATAAAGATGCCAAGGGAAAATTTGTCAATGAATATGCAAGGCAAAAAGCTGTAAGTGACAATTTCTTTTCTGCACAATTGAAAAAGAGGTCATAATACCTCATAGCTTGCCTAAAATGAAATGTTTACATTATCACTGTATTATTGCCTAAAGAGGTCATAACATTGAAAGTTTATATTTTATTTAATTTATGAAATGTTTGACATTATCACTGTCAAAATTTGTTGATGTTCTGTTTTATTTAATTGTTTCATGAACTGTTGTATGTTGTATATGCAGGAACTATTGCAAGTTGAAATGCAAAACACTCAATGTGAGAATGAAGCATTTTTCAAAGTGTTTGGAAAGGAACATGCTGGATATGTCCGTTCTATGGGGCTTGGGATAACACCATCTCGAATCTCTAGTCACTCTACTAGATCAGCCTCATCTTCCATCGAGGCTAATGAGAAAATGTTGAAAATGCAAGCTGAGATTGATTCTCTTAAGGAGAAGGCTTCACAAGTTGATTTCTTGAAGGCGCAAGTTGCTTTTTTAATGCAAATGCAAGTGCAAAATTCTAGAGACAAAGAGGTAACTTTTACCAAACTATTGCAAAAACATCTTCTCTTTTAAAAATAAAATTATAATTTGATATCTGCAAGAGTCCTTAGACTTGTCTTTGTATAACTGCTATGACCGGCTCATTTTTGTCACTACTGAATGTTGTGTTTTTACTTGTATCTTGACAACTCTGATGCTTTTTTTGAGCAATACAAGTACTCGAATATTGTGCCATTTATCGATATATTTGATATCTCTGGTGTTTTTTTTTCTTTTCAGTTTCAATATTTTGCGTTTCAATTTACTACTCATTATCTTTTTTTTTTTCTTCTTTTCAGCCAACAAATTTAGAAACAAGAGATGGTAGACATTCATCTGAGTCTAGCCACCGCCTTGAGGATCATTGAAGCAACATCACTAGGGAACTTCTAATTTTGCTACAGCTGTTTTGTTATGGACTTCTAATTTTGCTACAGCTGTTTTGAATGTTCAGTCACTAGTGTTTCGTTTTTTGAATGTTTAAACTTGGCACTGCATATATTTTGTTTTAGTTAAGTTGATGTATGGATCAAACTTAATTATGTATATTTTGCATTTTAAGTCTTTAGTAATATATTTTGAGATTGTCTTCAAATTCTACAGAAATTTTTTTAAATCAGGGCAAATTAAATTATATTGAGATTGTGACTTCTAAAAAAAATAAAAAAAAATTATATACATTTGCGGCAGTTAGCAACCGTTGCAAGTCCATTGAAAAATCCATGTGAATCTCTTCGTTTGCGACGGTTGGCAAGTGTCGCAGTGCCTTTTGTGGCAGTTGGTGCGGCTGTTCTATGAAGGGTCGCAAAAGTCACTTGCGACCCCAACATCCGCGACGGTTGGGGAACAGCCGCAATTGTGCATTTGCGACCCTTGTAACCGTCGCAATCAGCAATTTTAAATGTCGCAAAATGCAGTTTTTCTTGTAGTGAAGCATAAGAGAAAGGAATGCCACATACTTCATTCCTACAGGAGTGCACCCTAAGGAACTCAATCTGACCTTCCTGCAGAGGATTAATTTTCATTCTACATCCTCTGAGCTAGCCCTGCTGCAAAGGAACGCAGAACTTGAGGCTGAAATCAAGAAGCTTAGAAAGGAAGTGCTAGAACAAAAGCTATTGCTATTGAAATACAAGTCTACATCTGAAGCACAACTGGAAGAAGCTAGGACCAGAGAAGAATGGTTAATCAAGAGCAATGAAGAGTTCAAGCAAGAAATGAACAAGAAGGCAGATGAAACTCAAAAGATGATGCAACAGATGATGGAGATGATTCAAAGACAAGCCCAACCCTAGTGGCACACATATTTAGCTTGTTTAGTTTTATCTCTTAGTTGCCTTCTGCACTTTTTCATTTTGCTTGTGAATTTACTCTTCAGAGTTATATTGCTTCTAAACTTCTTATTTGCTCTGATATATATATATATATATATATATATATATATATATATGCATGTTTTATATTTCTTCTGAATGTAGTTAATTGCGGAATTTCTCACTATTTTTCTCATCTCTTTCTTTTTGTCTTTAATTTTTATACTTTCTGTTGCTGACAAAAGGGGGAGTAGATGTATAGTATTTATAGGCTCTGAGCCCGATTAATTTAATTCTAATCAAGTTAAATTAATAGGACCTTATTCTAATCTCTTAGTCTTTTAATGTGAGATTATTCTGAGTGTTATTACGCTTTTAATGATGAATTTAATTAACATGGATAGAACTCAAGGGGAGCTTACAAACCTCACCTTAAAGTATTATTGGACTCAGGGGGAGCTTACAAACCTCATACCCTAATAGTCAACATGTTAATTAGATTAACAACAATTGAACATTTTAAATACTATGGTTTTTCATCATCAAAAAGGGGGAGATTGTTGGAACAAAATGTGTTTAACATTAACCCTTAAGAGTTTTGATGATAACAAAGTATTAAAAATTGTCAATTGGATATGCTAATAATTGTTCAAGTGTACAGGACTATAGACAAAATTTGATATCTTAAAAAGGTCTTGGAAGAACAATAAAGAGCAAAGGAATCAACAAAAAGGGAAGCTTAAAGTGTCTGAAGAAAACTGCTCCTGAAGTTAAAGCGCTCCTGAAGACACAGTGCTTCTGAAATGATGACGTCATCAGAAGCAAGGTGATCAGAAGCAAGGTCATCAGAAGCAAAGTCATCAGAAGCAAGTTTATCAGAAGCTGAGAATCACCAGAAGCTGTAGTTCATCAGGAGATGCAACTTAAAGCTTCAAAAGTTGTTTAATGGAATCAAACTCGTCTAAAGATTGCAGAAGACTGAGAAAGTGAAGCAACGACTATTTTGAAAGGATTTGAAGGCATTGGATGCTTATTCGTCAAAGAGCGTTGACAAAGTACGTTTGTACGAAGTGTACAACCACTACCTCCACTACTCTGTTTTTGTCTTTGCTACAAGACAAGAAAAACAGCTATGCCTGCAACAATGTTCCTTCACAATGGGAATGCATTTGAAATTGATCCTTCATAGGACAATAACCATATCAGGCAAAGGATCATTGGTGACTGATCAAAAGCTTCAAACGACTCTATTTTGAATGTGCTGGCAATTCAACGTCTCTTTTCACACCTTTATATAAAGGAGTGAAGACTCAGAGTTAAATAGAACAATACCAAGAATTAACAGTGTCAAAACTCTGCTGAAATTGTTCTGCATTCAAAGTTCACTTAGAATTTCTTATCAAAGCTTATATCTTAGAAATTCTATAGTCTTTAGAGTCAGTATCTGATTTGTATTTTGAACACCACTGATTGTATATCAAGTGTTCAACCTCAAACATTTTTCTTGTAATTCTGTTTGAATTGAGAAGTCTCTTGCAGTTGTGCTTGAGAAATAGAAGTCTCTTGATTATGTTCAGGAGCATAGGAAGTCTCTTGCAGTTGTGCTTGAGCATTTGAAGTCTCTTACTAAGTTTAGTAGTGAGAAATTGCAATCAGATATTACTTTTTAGTGAACTCTCCTTGGAAGTGCAAGGGGGACATGACTGACTTCCGGTTTGTGGAAGGAACATGTATAAATTGCTTTGTGTCTTTCTTCCTTCTCTCTCTGTTTTTATCCGCTGCAAATAGTTCTGAACATCACTTCAGAAGCAGAACTCTATCTGCTCCTGATCAGTGATTTCAGTTAGGAGAAAAAGAAGAAAAAGCAAACACAATTCAACTCCCTCCTGATCAGTTTTTATCATTTAATGCAGTCAAAATAGGTTGATCTTATCATCGAAGAAATTGTTTTCTCATTCCTATCGAAGTTGGACTTGATAAAAATACTCGAAAGCGTGTGTTTTAGTTCGACAGGCGGAAAGTTATCGAAGGACAGTTTTTTGTTGTGGTTCAGATAAGGTCAAGCAACAGATATTTTCAAGACACATTCGAAATTCAAATCGAATGGATAAGTATCGTTAGTTTACTGCAGTTATAGTTTTAAATTCAAATCTAGGCAGTAATTTCTATTTGTATAAATAGTAGTTTTCCCTAGGGAAAAAAGATCACAATTCTATCATACAAAAAACTTACACTCAAATTATCCGCATGGAAGAGAGCAACGAGTCACAAGTTGCAATGTATGAACATGTGTACCAATTTACATTCAATCAATACAATTTAAGTTCATTTCCTTAAAAGTCTTTGCAATTTACAATTTACTTGTTTCTTTTGAGCAATCATTTATCGTTATTTACACCGATTTCGATTGGGTTCAACTGGGTTGAATTCGATTACCTTTTTACTTTCTTTTACTTATCAGGTTCTTCAAGAATAACATTAAATTTCTAGAAAATAACAAACACAATATGTCCTTAAGATTTCCTAGTTGATCTTGCAAGTAAATATTTTTAAACCAGCGGTTGTTTACCAAAAATCAGTGTAAACACCCGCCTATATAAATAAATAATGAAGTATAAAATGTAAGTTTTGGAAACCAAGTCAAAACACAAAAACAGCAAAAAAATCACTTGAAAGCAACAAAATTCATAACAATCAAATACTTTCTTGATTACTCATTAGTATCGGTGATGGACAAACCTCTTTCTATCATACAAGGTAAAATACTGATAAACACAATCATAAATCTCTAAGGGGTAAACATGAAAAACCAATTAATGATTTATTCCACCAATTGAGAGAAAACTTTTCTTGTAAATTGCAAGATCATAAAAATGCGCTCCTTTAACACCAAGTTCTTCAGTCTTCTGAGTACTTAAACTGAAACAGACTAGCTTACCATCTTTTTTTTGGAAGAATATATCACCATTCTTTCCCGCTCCAATAAGACGATCAATGTAAGGAAGTGGTCCAACAACAAATAGTTTAGTCCATGATTCTTTCACGCCGAGTTCACCCAAAATTGATATGTAAAAAATAGTTTTATCTAATAAATACCATGAGATCGAAGCAATGGATCTATTAAGCACCACCAATCGTCTATACACAAAACCAAGATGAAAATTTGTATCTATGTCTAACGGTATGTCTATAGGTATGGTTGTCGTAAAAAACATCTCGTTGCTCAAATCAAATGAAACTAAAAGATGTTCATCACAATTTTCACTTACAGACCACCAATGAGACAATCCATCAATGTACAATGGTTCATATGAACCACTACACCAACGCTTAGGCATATTAACATCATGTTTCTTCCAAGAGTTGCACCTTAGGCTGTAAATCTCCCACTCAGGTTCATAGGATATTTCATTCCATGACACATCTTCATGTTGCACATTGAGACGTTTAAGACGCCCACTACTTATTGGAGTAAATTGTATATACCTAATAATCTTAAAGTCATCTTTAATATAGTCATAACCAAATCCATGAACATCAACTGAAGCCTCACGATAAGGTGGGACAAACTCAATGGGACTGAGTGGAATGACCTTGAATTCATGGGTAGTTAGGTTCCACAATGAAAGTGTGTTTCGTTGTTTTAGACAAAGAGTTCCAGTAAAAGTATCACACCCATAAAAATCACAATTATAAAAATCACTAAAAGGGTTGTCCTCTTGAAATGGATTTGGAAAGTCTAATTTGACTTGATTCTCATACCTCTCATCAGAAAGTAAATAGAAAGAACAATGAAGAGAATAATCCAGACATTCCACAGCCTCATATAAGAGGAGCGAAGTACCATCGTAATAAGAGTGAGGAATAGATATGAAATTAGTTTGGAAGCAAGGGTTTTCTAACAAGAGAGCCCATGTTTTTCTTACGCATCCAAATCGCTTCAAAGGTTTTAAAGAAAGTTTTGACAAAATAGAGAATACAAGATCATCGGGTATGTGATTTCTAACCTTTTTTTCACCTTGAGATTTGGCCGCCATCTCCGAAAATGTGGGAGCAAAAAGATGATGAATTAGAATTTCGTTGTAAGCGAAACTGGCTTTGTAGTTAGCAGTGTTTTTAAACTAATGAGATTGTCTTTAAAATACTAAAAGATACTTAATTGCGAAGTAAATGTATTGTGATTTTTAACTTTTTTACACCAAAAAACATTAAATTTTTATATTTTATTTATAGACACGTTTAATCACTTTAAAACTTTAATAAGAATTAACATTGTAACCAAAAAAGAAGAAGTAACATTAATAAGTTGGTCCTTTTTATTCAAAAAAAATTAATAAGTTGGTCCTTTTAAAAAAACATTAATAAGTTGGATTTTGCATTTCCTATTTTACACGCGCCATGCACGGGTAAATATATACTCCCTGTGTCTCTTAAATAAAATTATTTTACAAAAATTAAAGGTATTAAGAAAAGTTGTTGGGGTAAGAAATTGTCAAAAAGGGTGTAACCATTTTTCAATTTCCCTTTATGTATAAATGGATTTAATATTGATATTTCATCTTTCAAGACAATTAGTAGTATTATAAGGGGTATAGTTGGAAACACCATAAAAAAAGGTATAATTGAAAAAAGAATAATAAATGCATCTAGATGGTCTTATATGTAGAAAAATAAATAAATGGTATTATAATTAGAGACGAAAAGTGTATCAAAGAAAATGAAGTTTTGGTTCTTAGTTTTTAATTTTTATTTTTGTTTCCCTTTTTTCTTGAATTTGGTTTTTTTTTTTTTTAAAACAAAAGTAGTGGAAAACATCACCAATATATTATAAACAAAAAGCGAGAGTACAAAATAGGGAGATTAGGCCAAAACCTCTTTAAAAAGTGACAAACCTAAAATTAGGCAGTCCCAATCTATTCCTAATGTACTTAGATCTGATGAGTAAAGGAACATCATATTCCAAATATCCACAGTATGGGGGCCAAAGAGATGACTAGAAAAGCTAATTTATCTGCTCAAAATTTCCCTAAAAAGATATGAGTGACCATGAAGTTCATTGTTTGAGTGAGAAACAAGTAGTTAAGCTATATGTTTCTTAGTGATCAAGGAACCAGAGATGGGTTAGTGAAAGGTAACATTACTAATTGTGAATCAGTTTCTAACCAAAAGTCATTCCAAACTTTTTTTCTAGCAAGCTCAATTGTAAACATAACTACAAAGAGTTCTGCATAAAGAGTTAAACCTGGACCCAAATGTTGAGCAAGCAATATAGGCAAGTACCTTAAGAATTATGAAATCTTCCCCCAACAGAAGCAGCAAATGAATTGCTGATTGAGGTACTGTCAACGTTACCTTTGATCCAGTGTAAGATTGGAGGAGACCAAATAAATTCCTTAATAATTGATCTTCTAGGAGGGTGTTGTTTGCCTGTAATTTCAACAGGCTCAATTAATGCAGTCAATGAGGTTTTTTAGCATAAAACTTTCGACATGGTCTGAGACTTAGCATCTGGAAGAATTCAAGATCTTTGAAGTTACGTTCGACAAGAGGTAGTTCAGAGAGAAGAATGGTCGAAGCCAAGCAGCTGTTGTCGAAAGGAAAAGAATTCAAATTCAAAAGCAGTAGTTTCTTGTGGAGACGTGGGAGACATGCAGTTTTCGGTCGAGGAAGTGCAGCTCGTGTCAGTTTAGTATTTTTTAGTTATTTCTTCTAGGTATAAATAATAGTTTTTCATATGAAAAATTGGTCGCAAATCATTTATAGAATTCTAGCACTCAAAGTACTAGCGTCTAGAGAAAAGAGTCATACAGAATGTATGTAAACTGATTTGTCAAACCACCTTTACGTTGAAATGCAATGCAATTTACATTTCTATAAGTTTCTGTTTTTGAACTTTTAAGTTTTCTTACTTGCATTTTTCTTTATTTCTTTCTGTCAAAAGACATTTACTTTCATACAAAATATCGTTGTATTCATAAAGCAACCTATGAATATGATGAACACTCATGTATTTTCTGGAAAATGATTGCACAATATGTCATAGGATTTTTGGTTTGATCCTACTTGTAATTATCAAAACTAGCTCAGTTGTTTACCAAAAACATCGGTAAAGAGGTGTATGTCAACTCTGAAAAATTTCAAGATGGAGAATTCAGACATGTTGATAAAATGCAGCCTTAGATTTGTTGCCAGAAATGGCCACATGAGAGATTCAGGAATATATTGATGGCATGATTTTTAGTTAATCATCTCATTTTTCGATCATTTTTTATGATGTGGCAACATTTATTAGAGTGCCCTGGATATTCATATCAACACAAATTTGTCTAATAATCTCTTCCTTGTCATAAATGTTATTAGATCACCCTGAATACTTATATCAACAAAAATTTATCTAATAATCTCTTCCTTGAGATAAATGAATAGACCTCTCTTTGGCCTCTTTAAAAAAATAGATTGCATTTTTTTAGATAAACAAAATGACAAAGTCGTTATAAAGTCACACACACAAAATGGAGGAGCCGGGTTCAAACCCCGATCATGATATTCGGCTTAAAAATTTTGGTATTTTTGCTAGTTAAGTTATGACTTGTGGACATTTAAACCTTATTGAAATCATGAAAGAAAAGAAAAGATTCTCAAATACACACTGTAAGTTTTTTTTTTTTTTATTCCTTAAAGTGGTGTCAATCTCACTTGTATATTTTAATTGTGAGAGTATAGAGAATGGAGCGAGTTGATGGTAATTTTACGGGATTGATTTGTTGAAAGATTTGAAGATTTTGGAGTAAGATATTACCAAAAAACTAGAGCCGTTAAAAAAAATGGTACATCAATTTAAGCGTATATTTTTTCATCTTAGTAGAACACGTCTGGATATTTCCATAGTCAGATTCTACCAAAGACCAAAGTCAAGATATTTGAAATAATGGAGGTTGAATGAAAAAAATGAAAGCGAATGACATCCAATAACTAAAATTTAAGATAAAAAATTAAACAAATGACATTCAAAAACTAACAAATTAAAGCAATTCATCATAATTTTGGGACTTCCTAAGGATCGTACTTAGTTTGATCACCACATTAGGTTAAGAGAAACCACACAAGTGAGATTGATATCACATCTTAATAAAAAAAAAACTTAAAACATTAGGTATACGGGTCATCTCACTTATATGTTGTTCAAAATGTAATCTTCCATCCAATATATAACTTTAACTCACACTTAATACATTAATATCTCTTAATCAAGTGTGAAACTCTTTGCGTCCGTAATTACATATAGTCAAATATAGTCAAACAACGCATAACATATTCAAAAAGTTGGTTGGTGGTGGTTTTGTGGAGGGGGGTTTATTTTCCTTTCTTTCATGAGAAGACAGAAAGGCAATTAGAAGGAAACAATGTATGTTAAAAAGAAATTTGAACATGAGAGAAGATAAGGGAAAAATAAGTATTATGTGTTTTATTCGTGAGAGTATATGAAACAGTGCGAGTTGTCGGTAATTTGATGAGTTTGTTGAAGGAGTTGAGATTTTTGAGTAAATATTTTACCAAAAAAATAAGATTCAATTAAAAACAACGTCACATAATTGTAAATCTCTAATAATCGTGTATTTTGTCAACTCAGCATAACACATATACAATTTTTTATTATCACTTGCCACCAAAAACCAAAAGATAATAAATTTGAAATAATAGAGGTTAAGTAATTCACATTAAAGATAATGACATCTAAAAACTAAATTTAAAGATAAAACAATTAAACAAATGACATCGAAAAACTAAAAAAAAAAATTCATCATAATGTTGTGACTTTCGGAAGATCATACATTGAATTTGATTATCACATTACATTAAAAGAATCCACACAAGTAAGTTTGACACCACATCTTCACCTAAACCATGCATAAAGTTATGATACCAGTGTGGAACTTTTATGTTGCTCAACATTCACTCTTGCATCCAATGTGAAACTTGTATGTTGCTCAACATCCACTCTTGCATTCAATAATATGATACTTTAACTCATATTTGACACAATAACGTTTCTCCCTAAATTATGAAATTTTCTATATCTGAGATCTACCACCAGGAACCACTTCTGCTTGCACAGAAAGTAACCGGATTGTGATACCACTATTGAACCTTATAGGGTATTGAAGAATAGACCCATTGGACAGAGAACACCACACAAATCAGAATGATAGCATATTTTCATCCAATATTGAAGAAATTATAACCATTACTTGACACGGGTATCCATAGTAGTAAAAATATAGAAGAGAATAACAAAATCCACATAATGTAAAATTCGGTTGTGTTAAGAAATTGGTAAAAAAAAATTATAAACAATTGAGAGCTTTCCTACATACATAAAATTAAATGAAAAATCTCTCAACTTCATTCTAAGCAAAGCTTGCCTAAATGGCACTCTATTAACAATCCTACAATTTTCAAAACAATTCAAATAAAATAAAATTAACATGGTTATGAATATTAAGGTAATCGTATGTTGAGTGGATTGTTTGGAGGGAAAGAAATGCTCAGGTCTTTCGTGAAAAGAGACCTCTTTACAAAAAAAAAAATCGACAGTAAACTTCAATCTTATTGATGACTGAAAGCGAATCGGACTAATTATGATCTTACTTATCACATGTGGTGGCTTAATCATTTAACTTGTTTGAGAATCATTTTCTAATTAGGATGCTTAAGCCTATTTTCATTTCGCTTTTCTTTTGGTCACTTGATGTAACTTGATACTTTCTTTCCTGTTTTTTCAGCTGAAATTTTCATGATTTTGAGTCAATATATTCCACTTTAGTTTCTTTAAAAAAAAGGTAGTCTTTTGTCATTGATTTTCTCTTAAATGACATTGATTTCTCACTTTAATTTTTTTTCTTCCATTTTTCACAATATAAATCAACCTTCCAACACTATGTTCTAGTTGTTTTTAGTGAGAGAAACTCCAACTTCTCTCTAAGTTTTTCTTCTCTTTCACTCATCGAGGAGGGGTGGTTTTAGGTCATTCTTTGACCTAAAATTACCCCTCTGCATCTTTTTTCCCCTTTATATGGATCTAAATAAGTGATTTTCACAAATATCAAGCGTTTTCTTTTGTGATTTTTTGTAATTTTGTCGTCTAAGTGCAACCTTGTGTTGTTCGTCGTCTTGTGCGGCGTAGTTTGATTTGACATCTTGTTGCGGTGTTCGTTGGTTCATATTGAAAGATCAAGTTCAGTCAATCACAGATTCAATCAATGATTTGGACGTCAACGTTGCAGATCCAGAAGCAAGAGTATTCTGGTGATTTAGATTATATCATATTATTTGTAGGCATTTTGTCGTTGTATGCTATTAACTTGGGTGCTGTGAGTTTGTTCGCAGATTCATCCTTTACGTTTTTAGCGATCTTTTGATTCTGATGTATTCTATCAATTTGAATGAATAAATATCATTTTATTTTTGTCAAAAAATAAATAAATCAACCTTCCAACTTTCTTTCTTCCTTCATTTTATTTTCTGCATTATTTAACTATTTGTTCATCTCATGATCTAATTTTCTCTCACTTCTTTCTTTTTCAGAATAATTTTTATATGAACTACAAAGGGAAAACCAAAAGAAAGTGTGTGAGGGTGAAACCAAAAGATTATTTTCACATCATCATATTTTTTTATACTTAAATGAATCATACATGGTATATCAATGCTATAACATAATTTATTAATAGCATCACAATAGAGCTCACATAAAATAAAAAAAATAAAAAAATAATTCACATCCATTCTCACTGTAGTGTTTCTTCATCTATTTTCCCTTTGTTCATATTTTGTCTTCATTCACATATTTATTTTGTTACTAAAAGATCAATTTGTTTAGTTGATGTTTAAAATTGGTTTACAAAGCTAGGGAAATATAAAAAATTATTGAAACAAAATAATTATTATTAAGGATTGTAGTTTTATATTTGTTATCAGTGCCATGGTATATCAATGCCTAACTTTGCATTGTAAATCTAATTTTATAGAAAGGTAGAGAACATGAAAATTATGTAATTTTTTTACTAAAGGTGGAGGGATGGAGCAGCTGACGGCCATAAAAGTGGTGGTGGCGGCTAGGGCTAGGTTTGTAAAGGGAGAGAGAAAATATGAGGACTATAGAGAGAGAAAGGCTTTTTGGTAGAAAACTCAGAATAAACACTAGTTAGTTTTAGTTGTTCGGGCCCAATTTCCTATCATCGGAAAACCTGTCAAATAGGATTTTGCTTACTTGGACAACCTTAAAAGAAACAGATGCTTTAGAACTTTGAACATTTGAAATAATTCTCACATGTAGATCTGTCAAAACGGGCGGCCCGGTCCTAACGGGCTTCGGGTTTTATCGGGTCGGGCTCAAAAGCCCGGTTGATAAAACGGGTTTGAAGTATACTACCCGAGCTCGGCCCTACACGGGCCGCGGGCTTAACGGGCCGGCCCGTATTAAAAATTATATATATATTTTTTTTATAAAAAAAGTACTATAAATACTCCTATAAATTTTTTTTTATAAATAATATTTTTAATATGTTTAAATAATGCTTAGAACAAAAATAAATTGTAAACATTTTAGTATAAACGTCGTAAACTAAACGGCGAGGAAAGCAATTTTAAATAAATTAGATACGTTATGGTTATATATATTTATATATTCGATCTTTAAATTTATAAATAATGAAACGAGTAAATATAATTTTATATTACATGTATATTTGTGTTAATTCATTGAATTTTCACTTTTATTTATTACTTTGATAATCAACTAAGTATAGAATTATTTGAAAAATATATATAGTTTATAGGATTTTTTTTTTGTTATGCGTGGTACCGGTGGATTTAAGTTATCCCTCACTTCTAATGATGGCCAATCTTTGTTAAGTTGATCCTCTCCCACTTTATATACCTGATCAAATAAAAAAATATATATAATTTACATTTTTTAGATCATGGTATAATCTATACAATATACAAAAAAAAAAAATACTAATAATAGTTAGACAAGTTATTTTGATCCAATTAAACAAGTTTTGTCCGAGGAGAACACATTTTCGTAACTCGGAGTGTTTCTTGCTTGGCCAAAAACCATGAAGGGTGAAGTTTATTGGCAGTGATGCGATACATTTTTTACCCTTATAAGGTGCATCCTTGCAAAATGTCGGTGGCCATGTTTCAACCAACATAAAATGATCAAATGAAGGTAAAACTGGAGGAGGTGGTGGTAATTGAGGAGGTGGTGGAGACCTTAACCTACTTCTTCCAAGTGTTTCCGCATAAAAGACGCGGATCAGATGGAAGAGGGTCAGCAGCCAACCCAACATTACATGAAAGAGCAAGAATGACTAATATAGTTGAAATGGTGTTGGACATAATCATAGGAATAGCTAGTATACTTAGGTATTTTGAAGGTTGGGAGTTTGTGATTTTGCTAAACTTCCTAGCAAGTCATTTTATAGGTAGCTAGTATAGTCATAGTCATTTTGGTTAAAGAAATAAACAACAATTAACTCGAGTTAACAAGTTTTTAAAAAAATTAATAGCAGTAATTAAAACCTTAATTAGATGAAAACAAATAATGGAAAATAAAAACACTATAATCTAAATGTGTCAATTTTGTAACACTAAATTATCAAAATGCAACACTGCTACCTTGCCATTTCGTCGAATTGGATGAGCGTTATTTTTTACAACACTGCTAAGTCTAAGTGGTGCGACTTTCCCTTTCGTCGAATTGGACGAGCGCTGTTTTTTAATCCACTAATTTGTTTGGTTTATATTGATTTTCACTTTTCTTTGCACTTATTGTTTTTTTAAATAATAACTTTACTAAACAAAAGGCTAAATATTTTGTTTTAAGATCTCAGTTTTGTTGGATGTTCTCTTTGAGAATACGTCCATCGGATCGATGTGATTCTATAAATTATTTTTAGATTTTACTTTGGTCTCCTTATTTTCTTTGTTCAATTTTGTCATTTAAGTTATGAACGTTATACTTTTTGATCTCACAAGTTTTTTTTAATCATTTTGCTTCTTTAACTTATAAATTTCGGACCCTTTAGTCTTAAAAATAACAAAAATTTTACATTTTGCTCGCTACAAGAAATCTGGTAATTTGCCAGGGGCAGAAGCCTTGGCAAAATGCAGAAAGCCTTGGCAAATGGACGTTTGCCAGGAGTTTTGTCAGGAGCAGAATCACCAGCAAATCTGCTCATCGCAAATGACCCTGCCAGGGATTTAGCTCCTGGCAAATGAGCTTCTGGCACAGGCCCTGGCTCAACCCCTGGCAAATTGTGTTTGCATGATTGCAGGCTTTTCTGACGCATTCTGGTCACATCAGTCCTTTTCAAACCATGCCAGGGAAATTGCCAAGGATTAACCGCTGGCAAAATGTGTACAAATATTTAAAAAAAATGTATTTTAAATGTTTAAAAAATCAAAATATTAAAATTTAATAATTAAAATAATTTAAAAAAAAACATTTTAAAATTAACTTCAACAAATTATACACATTAACTTCAACAAAACAAAAACACAAACCTAAATACATATTACAAAATTACAAGATATAAATAATAGTATAACATCATTTATGAATAAAACCAAATTATGGACAACGAAGACATCAAACATAGTCAATTTTTTTATATATGATTGCAACAACACAAATGTATGGGGACTATAGAACTCCATTGGTAAATAACAAAGTTGATTTATTAATTGAAATAGCTACATAAAAAGAAAGAAAATATTAACTCAAAATCATTGCCTTTGGATGTGTACCAAATCTAGGGCTTCAACTCTTGAGTAGTAGATGTCTGTATCAGTCCAAGCTTGAGAAGTTAAAAATGCGAAGATACCTAAATCAAAGACAAACAAATGAGTCAATTTATATGAATAACAAATAAAAGTTATAAATATTGGGGGTGTTGCATTCTCCACTCCATTTAAAAACATTATGTCCTAAAAATTGAATTATAGCTTAACTTAAAACATTGTTTCTAAAAGGTTCAAGAGCAAAGGAACTCTAAATCTCAAAACTAGAGTTTGAAAATTTAAGAATTACAACTTTGCAGTTCTTCTAACAATATGATGATACTTGAATTTTCGTGACTCTGTTACTAACTACACCAAAGTTCCTCTCAAACTGATGGTTCATGGATCCTTAGCTAAGTTCACAAATGACTATACTGGCATCTAAATGTTCCAAGTGTTTGAAGCAAAGATATGAAAGACAATTACCTATAACAAGTTTTGTTCTAAATTCACATTTCTCTACATAGTCAACACTAAAATCAAACAGAGTCAACACTAAAATCAAATGCTACTGAAAGATTTCAAAGTATGTGCTATTTTAATCCATTTAACAGAAATGCAGCCACTGTCCTATATCAATCAAATGCTACAGAAATGCCACTGGGCTGAAAGCTCCATCAGACCAGATGCCCGGTCAGACCATTTTAGACCAAACCAAAATACACAAACATGGCATCCCAAACCAAAATTGATGGAAAAGTTCACAAATCAGAGTATAGGTGTGCCAATTAACACATAAAAGGCTAAGTATTAGCATAATCAAAATGTGTCAGTTCCATCATACTCTTACCTTACGTGCTTAATTAAATCTCATTAAGGCTAAGTATTAAATGGACTATCATCGTTTGTTTCTCATTTGAGCTTGTTTCCATAAGACATGCAAATGTTGATGTGTTGCATCTTAGTTTAATAAATTCCAAGAGAAATTAGAAGATAAATCCGTGATTCCATGTAATTTGAGAATTTGCACAATATTAAAGAAACAGATTCAATTACGATATTTAAGCAAACATTTAGGCCATCAATTGATTAGAACCGTAAATCATGCGTTTTTATACGGGGTTGTTAACTTACACCCACATAAAAACACGTGCAAGTTAGCCAGCTACATCCATCTAATTATTAAGGTGCAAGTTAGCAACTTACACCCACTTGATTATTTATACTCATTTTTATAAGTATTACTTCTTTGTCCATATTATAAGAGGAAAAATCAAAAAACATCAAAATCAATGTTATCATTAATTGTTGTAATTTTTTATACATTTTTACAAATATAACCTTTTAGAATGTTGCGAAACATTAAATACATCCACTAATATTAAAAATACAATCATTTTCATTCCAAATATTGTTTCCTTAAAAGTTTATCTTTATTACATGTTTGTGTACCTTTGTCCATTTGAGCTTAGCTCACTTGGTAAGGACAATGCATAATATATGCAAGGTCCGGGGTTTGAATCTCAGCCACCACCAAAATAACATGTTTTGTACCTTAAGCATGTCATTGTCTTTTTTTGTTTCTTTTTTTAAGGATATTTTTTAACCTAGTTACAAAATTGCCCTTCAATTTAATTTTTTTTTTAAAGACATAAATATATAATATATTAACATCGACAGTGATCCACATCAGTACAAGGTGTACCAAAGGGTCACCCCTATAAAAGTCCAGTCATACAATATTTACAAAACCAACAAAGGTCAGTCGATACCCAAACAAAGCATAGGGTCCGACCACCATCTCTTAGTATCGTACACAAAATTGGTGTTATTAGCCTTAAGCCACCAAAGCGAATGAAATTTAACTTTCTCTAAAAGTTGATCTACGGTTGTTTGGGTATTATTAAATATTCTATTGTTACGAGCATTTCAGATCACCTAGACACCAAGTAACCAAATGAGCTGAAGAAAGGATGTGCGTTTCTTCGAGGAACCTGTATAATGCGTGAACTGCAAGAAATGATCATTAATCTCATAGGGTCTACACCTTCAACACCAATCCAAGACCGTATGTGCTACGATAACGAACCAAAAGTATCACAATGAAAGAATAAATGTGTTTTTGATTCATCATGACCGCACCCAGGTACACAACTAGCTGCCGCGGCAGTGATCAAGCCACGCCTAACAAGATTCAGCTTAGTTGGCAGCCTGTCCCGCAACAATCGCCAAGCAAAAATGGAGACCTTCATGGGTACCTGTTTATGCCACATAAGAGCATTCAACCCGACATCTGGAGGATCGCTTTGAACAGTCAGAATGTGATAAGCATCGCGCACAGTATAACCCCCAACAATGCCAGGGTCCCATAGCCACCTGTCAAGAACGTCAGTCTGCAAAACAACATTATTAAGAATGTGACTACACTCCACAACCAACTCCTCCTCCCACGCCCACAATCTCCTCCGCCACCTCCACGCCCCACCTCCAACCTCCCAACCTAAAGCAAACATATCAGCCACCGTGTCGTAAAGGAACATCGCCTAGCCACCTATCGTGCCAAAAGAAAGTACTAGAACCATCCCCCACGCTCTTCGACACCCTTTCCGCAAACCGGCCCCCCGCACCTTCTCCTAACCTGTCCCTAATCTTCACTACTTCCTTCCACCAAAAAGAACCGCTCCGGCCCCCAACCTCCCTGCCTCCTCACCATACTGCGCCCCCAACACCCTATACCATAAACCATCTCTATTCACCAACATCTGCCAACACCATTTACCTAGTAAGGCACTATTAAACTCCCTCAACTGCCTAACCCCCAGATGTAACACCCCGTTTTCCCAATATAAAAATTTCTTAAACATTTATCAGAGTAAACAGCATAAACGGGATATCACATACAAACTTAGTCCAAAATCAGTTAAATAACAATTTAACTTTCAACAAATTACTTAAACAATGCAGCGGAAATTATTTCATAATCCATAAATCTTTTGGCACGTAGGCCCCATCAAAGTATTTCAAAAGTTAATCAACATTATAAAGATAACATAAATGTTTCACGTAATAGAATGAAGCATGCATATCAAAACCCCATCTCGTTACGTATCAGAGCGACCTAGACGACTCAGTGAGGCAAGGCCACTCACAACAGCAAACTGCACACTTAAGCACGATCACCTGCAAGTTACTCATACGAAGAGCAACATTTTCAAGCAGAAGGGGTGAGATTTCTTAACACAATATTATTAATCAATATAATACAAATCATAATTAACATCATAATCAGTCTTAATCAACATTGTATCTTTAATAAACATGTATCATATAATCACAGCTTATTCATCATCAACAACATAAACATCTTTGAAACTCGACAAATGCGACAATGCAACTTAGACACTTATATGCATGTGGTACCAATCGTCATCATAAGTATTAATATACTTTCATCGTGCGGAGGACAAAGCTCCTAAACGTGCGGAGGACAAAGCTCCTAATCGTGGTGAGGACAAAGCTCAATGAATGCTAATGCATGGACTCTAACAACAAAACATCTTAATCAACTTATCACATATACATCCAATAATTTGGAGTTCATCATCAGCTTATACATAGACATGCAACTTAGTTAAATAACATTTGCAGCATAATCAAATCACAACAGGTTTAATAACAATTCATTCTCAACAATTTCTTGATCATTCAACAATAATTCAAGTAAAGGCAATCAATCCATATTTCATTTCATTATCCCTTAACAGTTATAAAATCTTCATAGTTCACAGTCATTATCTCTAATAGGTCTCATTAGCACCTAAAGTTCCTTTTCTAACCAATCCAAACAGCTCAGGTCTCACAATCCTCAAAAGCACTCAGTTCTGGAAGTGCTCGCGAGGCGAGAGCATCTGCTCGGCATGGCGAGTACAAGCCAGAATCCCAACTAAGGTTGTTCTAGGTTCAATCTCGTTCTAAATCATTCACTAATCAATAGTAGGTACCTAAAGGTACTCAAAGGCATCTAAGGTTCAACTCAAAAGTCAAAAACTCAGAAAATGACATGCTCTCTGGTTAAGCTCGCTATGGCGAGTAGGGTTGCTCGTTGTGGCGAGCTACGTCTGGTAACTCGCGAGGCGAAGGGAAAGGGCTCGCGTGGCGAGCGATGAACTTCATCCCTCGTGAGGCGAGGATCATAGCTCGCTATGGCGAGCGATGAACTTTGGCTCGGGCAGAATGCAGTTCTGCACGAATTTCATCATCTAACAAGGTTCTAAGCCTAATTTCACATCCAGAATTCATCCTAAACATATTCTAAGGTTATAGGACGGTTTCTACATCAATCTAACTCAGTTTTACCATTTGATCATCAATTTTAGGGATTTGACCTAATTCCGAAACTTTTCTAAATCAATCCTAACTTTGTCAATTATTCATCAGAACTATATCAATTAACAATACTGAATTAATAGTCTCACCCTTACCTTGTTTGAAGAAAATTGCAGCACTCTAAGGTGGTTCTCCCTTCTCTTGGCTTTTTCTCCCTTTTTCCAAAGACAAACGTACGTGCAATAATTTTTCTAAAACTAGGTCTATCTCTTTTATAGCTCTTCCTAATATCTTATCTTACCTCACTTTCTCCCCAAAAACTATCTAAAATCTCAAAACAGCCCTCAACTAAATATTTTTCATACTTTTATTTTCTTATCAAATCTTATTTTATTATCACCAAAACACATCAAATCTTCCAAATCAACTTAAATCATATTAAATCAACAAAACTCACACATATATTATATAAATATAATATTATCGCCTAAACTCGATTAAATAAATAATTAAACGAAAGTGGGCATTACAACTCTCCCCCACTTAAAATATTTTCGTCCTCGAAAATTTACCTCAAGCAAACAACTCTGGATAAGACTCCAGCATCTTACTTTCAAGCTCCCACGTCAAGCTTTCACCAGTCGCTCCAGCCCAAACGACTCTAACAAGGGATATCTCCTTGCCCCTCAACGTCTTCACTTTTCGATCGTCCATCCTCACCGGTAGAGTTTCTACCGTAAGGTTGTCTCTGACTTGCACATCATCACTTTGGATCACATGAGATGGATCCGAAACATACTTCCGAAGTTGCGACACATGGAACACATCGTGCAAATTCGAAAGATGCGGTGGTAATCCCACTCGATACGCCACCGTTCCAACTCTTTCCGATATCTGATACGGACCAATAAATCTCGGAGTCAACTTCTTTGACTTCAAGGCACGTCCAACACCAGCCACAGGAGTGACTCTCAAAAACATGTGGTCACCTTCTTGAAACTCAAGATCTTTCCTACGCTTATCATGATAACTCTTCTGTCGACTCTGCGACGCTTTCATCTTCTCTTGTATCATTTTAACTTTCTCAGTAGTCTGCTGAACAATCTCTGGTCCTAAGACCACTCTTTCACCTGACTCAAACCAACACAACGGAGTTCTGCATCTCCGACCATACAAAGCCTCAAAAGGTGCCATTCCAATACTAGAATGATAACTATTATTGTATGTGAACTCGATCAACGGAAGATGACTATCCCAAGTTCCTCCTTGCTCAAGAACACAAACTCTCAACAAATCCTCTAGCGACTGAATTGTCCTCTCCAACTGACCATCTTTCTGTGGATGATAAGCCGAACTCAATCTCAACTTCGAACCCAAAGCCTCTTGCAAACTTTTCCAAAATCTAGAAGTAAATCTTGGATCTCTATCTGATACAATACTCGAAGGAACACCATGTAACCTCACGATCTCTTTGATATAAATCTCTGCCAACTGGGCAACAAAAAAACTAATATTAATCGGTAGAAAATGAGCCGACTTCGTCAATCTACCAACGATTACCAAAATTGCATCATTCCCTCTAGGAGTATTCGGCAAACTCGTCACAAAATCCATGGATATACTATCGCATTTCCATTCTGGCACATCTAGAGATACCATCATACCAGCAGGTTTCTGATGCTCAATCTTTGACTTCTGACAAACTAAACAGGAATACACGAATTATGCCACATCTCGTTTCAAACCAGACCACCAGAAAATCTTTTTTTCTAAATCGTGATACATCTTCGTAGCTCCCGGATGAATACTCAAGCTACTTCTATGACTCTCTTCAAGAATCATCTTCTTTATTTCTGCATCATCATGAATGCAAATCCGACCTCGGAATCTCAACACACCGTGATCATCGACTTTAAAGTCACCGTCTTCAGTCTGATTACTAGCAACCAACAAGTCTACAAACTTGACATCTACTTTCTGTGCCTCTATAATACTCTTCAGAAATTCACTATCAATCTTCAGCATTCCCAGTTTCACTTTCTGAGGTGACCATTCGCAAACCAAACTCAAATCTCTAAATTGTTCAAGTAACTCGAACTCTCTAACCATCAAAGCGGACATGTGCAATGTCTTCCTGCTCAAAGCATCTGCAACAACATTAGCTTTACCTGGATCATAATTCAAACCAAAGTCATAATCTTTCAGCAACTCTAGCCATCTACGCTGTCTCATATTCAATTCTTTCTGATCGAACAAATACCTCAAACTCTTGTGATCGCTAAACACCTCAAACCTTGAACCATACAAGTAATGTCTCCATATCTTCAATACAAAGACCACAGCCGCCAATTCTAAATCGTGCGTCGGGTAATTCTTCTCATGAATTCTCAACTATCTTGAGGCATAAGCTACCACTTTACCATCTTGCATAAGTACACCGCCTAAACCCAACTTGGACGCATCACAATACACCACAAAAAGCTCATCGGACTTCGGCAAAATCAAAACTGGAGCAGTCGTCAAACGTTTCTTCAATTCACTGAAACTGTTCTCACAATGAACATCCCACACAAAAGTTTTACCTTTACAAGTCAACTGCGTTAACAGAAGTGCTAACTTGAAAAATCCTTCAATAAACCTTCTGTAGTAACCAGCTAAACCCAAGAAACTTCTAATCTCTGTGACTGACTTAGGAGTCTCCCATTGTGACACCGCTTCAACTTTAGACGGATCCACTGCAATACCATCACCAGAAATAACATGGCCAAGAAAACTTACTTCTTTCAACCAGAATTCACACTTAGACAATTTAGCATAAAGTTTCTTCTCTTTCAACACTTGCAAGACAATCTTCAGATGCTCAGCATGTTCTTCTTCAGTCTTGGAGTAAATCAAAATGTCGTCGATAAACACAACTACGAACCGATCCAAAAATGCATGGAAGATGTGATTCATATACTCCATAAACACTCCAGGTGCATTGGTCACACCGAAAGGCATAACTTTATATTCATAGTGACCATAACGCGTTCTGATAACTGTTTTCTGCATATCTTCATCTTTCACTTTAATCTGGTGATACCCTGATCTCAAATCAATCTTGCTGAAAACTTTTGCACCCACTAACTGATCCATCAAATCATCAATTCTCGGAAGTGGATACCTATTCTTGATAGTTACTTTGTTCAACTGACGATAGTCAATACACAATCTCATGCTACCATCTTTCTTCTTCACTAGCAAAACTGGCGCTCCCCAAGGTGAAACACTTGGTCTAACAAATTTATTTTCGAGCAAATCTTCTAACTGTTTCTTCAACTCAGCTAACTCGGAAGCAGACATACGATATGGTGCCATCGACACCGGCTTCGTTCCAGGAACAAGATCAATAGAAAACTCGACTTCCCTTTCTGGAGGCACATCAGGAATTTCATCTGGAAAAACTTCAGGAAAGTCGCACACCACTTGAAGATTATCAATCGCTGCTTGATTCTCAATAGATAAAGAAGCCATCAACGAAAACATCAAAATACCATCGCGTTCCATTTGCTTCAGCTGCTTAGTAGATAAGAACTCTGCACCACTTTCCTCTTCAGCGGAAGAGAAATACACTGACTTGCTAAAACAATTAATATGAACATGGTTGTACTCTAACCAATTCGTACCCAAAATCACATTCATACCGCTCAAAGGTAGACAAACTAAATCCATTTCAAAATCACGACCAAATATAGACAAAGGACAACGTAAACATACGAGAGAAGTAGTCACCGAACCCTTAGCTGGAGTTTCGACAACCATCTCTCCATTCATATCAGACAAATCAAGACCCAAGGCAGAAACATAATCGAAAGCAATAAAGCAATGCGTAGCACCAGTATCAATAATAGCAACTAACGGAGTATCATTAATATAGCAAGTACCTCTGATCAAACGATCCTCATTCTCTGTCTGAGTACCAGCAAGAGCAAAAACTCGACCCGTAGTAGGCGCCCTCTTCGGCTGCTTGCATTGGGAACCAATATGACCCTCTTCATTACAATTGAAGCACACAGTATCATTTCGCTTGCAATCAGCTACAATATGACCCTTTTTGCCACACCGGACACATTTCTTGATCTCTTTAGGACAAACATTACTCTTGTGGCCTTCTTCGCCACAATTAAAACAAATAATCTCCGAAGGAGCATCCTTCTTCTTAGGCCGCCTATCATCGACCATTCTCTGCTTGCCCTTATCGGCAGGGGCACTATAAGGCTTAGGGCGACTCTGCTGGCCCTTGGTCTTCCGCTCATTCACAACCTTGTAATGAGCCTTACTATCTTCCTCGTAGATCCTGCAGCTATTCACTAAATCAGGGAAAACTCGAAGTTGTTGGTATCCGATCGCCCTCTTGATGTCGGGCCTCAAACCATTCTCGAACTTGATGCATTTCGAGAACTCAACAGTCTCAGCAGCATAATACGGATAGAACTTTGCCAACTCCACAAACTTGGCAGCATACTCTGTCACAGACATGTTTCCTTGCTTCAGCTCAAGGAATTCGATCTCCTTCTTCCCGCGAACATCTTCCGGAAAGTATCTTCTCAGGAACTCTCTCCTGAACACAGCCCAAGTCACAGCAGCTCCATCTTGCTCAAGGTTAGGTAGCAGACTAACCCACCAATCATTAGCCTCCTCAGCTAGCTGATGCGTACCGAATCGCACTTTCTGAACCTCAGTGCACTGCATCACAAGGAAAATCCTCTCGATCTCCTTAAGCCACGTCTGGGCTCCATCAGGGTCATATCTTCCTTTGAAGGTTGGAGGATGATTTCTCATGAAGGTCTCCAACATCCTAGTCTCAGCATTCACTCCAACATTTGCATTAGGTTGTTGTCCCACAGCTTGGGCAACAGCTTGTAGAGCAGCAGCTAACGCAGCAAAGTTCCTTCCAGCCATTTTTGATATTCTACAACAATCAGCAACAACAACATAAGATAGTAATACAAATATTACTAAGACTCAACAAGACTCTTCTAATTGACCGGACGGACCGACCTGCTCTGATACCAATTGTAACACCCCGTTTTCCCAATATAAAAATTTCTTAAACATTTATCAGAGTAAACAACATAAACGGGATATCACATACAAACTTAGTCCAAAATCAGTTAAATAACAATTTAACTTTCAACAAATTACTTAAACAATGCAGCGGAAATTATTTCATAATCCATAAATCTTTTGGCACGTAGGCCCCATCAAAGTATTTCAAAAGTTAATCAACATTATAAAGATAACATAAATGTTTCACGTAATAAAATGAAGCATGCATATCAAAACCCCATCTCGTTACGTATCAGAGCGACCTAGACGACTCAGTGAGGCAAGGCCACTCACAACAGCAAACTGCACACTTAAGCACGATCACCTGCAAGTTACTCATACGAAGAGCAACATTTTCAAGCAGAAGGGGTGAGATTTCTTAACACAATATTATTAATCAATATAATACAAATCATAATTAACATCATAATCAGTCTTAATCAACATTGCATCTTTAATAAACATGTATCATATAATCACAGCTTATTCATCATCAACAACATAAACATCTCTGAAACTCGACAAATGCGACAATGCAACTTAGACACTTATATGCATGTGGTACCAATCGTCATCATAAGTATTAATATACTTTCATCGTGCGGAGGACAAAGCTCCTAAACGTGCGGAGGACAAAGCTCCTAATTGTGGTGAGGACAAAGCTCAATGAATGCTAATGCATGGACTCTAACAACAAAATATCTTAATCAACTTATCACATATACATCCAATAATTTGGAGTTCATCATCAGCTTATACATAGACATGCAACTTAGTTAAATAACATTTGCAGCATAATCAAATCACAACAGGTTTAATAACAATTCATTCTCAACAATTTCTTGATCATTCAACAATAACTCAAGTAAAGGCAATCAATCCATATTTCATTTCATTATCCCTTAACAGTTCATAAAATCTTCACTGTTCACAGTCATTATCTCTAATAGGTCTCATTAGCACCTAAAGTTCCTTTTCTAACCAATCCAAACAGCTCAGGTCTCACAATCCTCAAAAGCACTCAGTTCTGGAAGTGCTCGCGAGGCGAGAGCATCTGCTCGCCATGGCGAGTACAAGCCAGAATCCCAACTAAGGTTGTTCCAGGTTCAATCTTGTTCTAAATCATTCACTAATCAATAGTAGGTACCTAAAGGTACTCAAAGGCATCTAAGGTTCAACTCAAAAGTCAAAAACTCAGAAAATGACATGCTCTCTAGTCAAGCTCGCTATGGTGAGTAGGGTTGCTCGCTGTGGCGAGCGACGTCTGGTAACTCGCAAGGCGAAGGGAAAGGGCTCGCGTGGCAAGCGATGAACTTCATCCCTCGCGAGGCGAGGATCATAGCTCGCTATGGCGAGCGATGAACTTTGGCTCGGGCAGAATGCAGTTCTGCACGAATTTCATCATCTAACAAGGTTCTAAGCCTAATTTCACATCCAGAATTCATCCTAAACATATTCTAAGGTTATAGGACGGTTTCTACATCAATCTAACTCAGTTTTACCGTTTGATCATCAATTTTAGGGATTTGACCTAATTCCGAAACTTTTCTAAATCAATCCTAACTTTGTCAATTATTCATCAGAACTATATCAATTAACAATACTGAATTAATAGTCTCACCCTTACCTTGTTTGAAGAAAGTCGCAGCACTCTAAGGTGGTTCTCCCTTCTCTTGGCTTTTTCTCCCTTTTTCCAAAGACAAACGTACGTGCAATAATTTTTCTAAAACTAGGTCTATCTCTTTTATAGCTCTTCCTAATATCTTATCTTATTTTATCTCACTTTCTCCCCCAAAACTATCTAAAATCTCAAAACAGCCCTCAACTAAATATTTTTCATATTTTTATTTTCTTATCAAATCTTATTTTATTTAACAATAAAATAAGTCTCATAATCTTATCAAATCACCAAAACACATCAAATCTTCCAAATCAACTTAAATCATATTAAATCAATAAAACTCACACATATATTATATAAATATAATATAATCGCCTAAACTCGATTAAATAAATAATTAAACGAAAGTGGGCGTTACACCAGATCTCCATACTCCTTACATAAACAGATAGAGCTCCAAGCAACCCAGGAAATTTTCATGTTCTCCTCACTCCCTCCCCAAAATTTTTTATTAAAAATAGATTCAATGATAGAAATGATACCTGACGGAGCTTTGAAGAAGGAAAGAGCATAAACAGGCAGAGAGGTCAAGACAGACTTTAGAAGAACATGAAAATTTTTGATAGAAGCCGCCTCAAACCACCAAAACTCTTGAATATTAATACCCACTAACATGCTTTTATTAAAAATTAACCCTCAAACCTGCCATCTCCGCGAACAGAGTCAACACCGCACGCAAGGCCCGCACGTTAGCCCAGCTCTTTGTACCAAGTAACAGAATGTCATCTGCAAATTGCAAATGAGACACCACCACCGAAGATGATGTACCAACCGAATACCCTATGAACAAATTATTTGTGACCGCCGACTGCATCATTACATTCGACCCCTCGACTGCTATGAGAAATAGGAAAGGGGAGAGAGGATCCCCTTGACGCAAACCCCGGTGCATAGAAAACTGATCAGTGGGGCTACCATTAACTAGAATAGAAGCTGTAGCAGTTGTCACACATTCCTTTATCCATTTTCTCCATAAAACCGAAAAAAGCCATCTTTTCCATAACCGCATCCAGATACCCCCAATCCACTGAATCGTAAGCTTTTTCGAAGTCTACTTTAAAAGCATCAATTCCTTATTAACCTTTCGAGCCTCATCGACCACCTTCTATTTAAAATTAATTAGAATATTGGGCTTAGGCCCCTTTGTTTCCCAAAAAAAAAAAAATTAATTAGAATGTAAATAAAATGGTGTTTTAGTAAATTACAAGTGGGTGTATGTTAGCAGCCCCTTTTTATATTTATAGTGTAACTAAAAATAATTTCAGTGACTGAATGGGGTATCTATTAGCTATCAATGTTTACGTTGTTTGGGTATCGACTAATTGCTGTTACTGTTATTTGTACACAGACAGTTTGTAATTTTAGGGTGACCTCTTGAATACATCTTGTGCTAAGGGGATACACCGCCGTTGTTAATATATATTCCATTTTTTATTCTTAAAAAAAATGTTTATGAGGTTAATTCTCCATTGAAGATGGTATTATGGTTAATGGTTCAGTTTGGTTAAATTTTTGTTAAAAAAACATTTAAAACATTTAAAACATTAAATAGTTCTTTTGAGTTTTTTAAATATTCATTAAAAAATAAACTTTAAAGGAATATTCATAAAATGAAATAAAATTAAACATGAATCAACAACCACAAAAAGACATCTAGTTTTATTTTAGTTAATTTTAATTTTCATTAAAAAAATTGAAAAAACAACGGTTTAAGAGTTTTTTTAACAAAAAGCTAAACACAAGACGACAGAACTATAGAAATTCTTATGATATCAAATATTATATTTAACCTTATTGAAATTTACTGAAAAAAAGTTCTTCAATCAAAATCCTATCAAAAAAGTTCTTCAATAAAAATTTAATTAGTGCAATAAAATTTGGTATTATCCTATCATTTAGTGCCATATAATTAATGGAGACCAAATCAAATTATATAAGATTAATTGTTCAAATTGATCTCCAATATACACGAAGTATGAAAGGTGACAACCATCTAAACAAACAGATTCTACCCCTATAGTTTGAAATTTATGTTATTTTTGCCCTTATCTTTTCCCTTTATAAGATCCAGAATAATGATTTAGAGGTTGAATTTTTTTTTTCTTGATTTTTTGTCGGCAGCATACTTAGAGAGTTAGGGTATTAAAATATTGGTTTCCATATTACATTAGAATTTTTCGACAAAGACAGATTAATTATGAATTTTAAAGCACATAAAATTCTCAAAACAAAAAAAGAAACAGTGGAAGTCTCGACTTAGAAATTGAATTTCAAGATGATTGTTTGTAGAGGCATAAAAAAAAATACATGGGAAGGATCTGCAATATTTCATAGCATTTTAAAGAAGCCTCTATTTATTTTAATTTTCCAACAAAAATGTGCAAAATTTTAATTTTGTTCACATTAAGCATATACTCAGGAGTCAAATTATGTTCCCTAATTTTGTATACATGGTTAGAACATAGTAAGAACCTTCACCATTAAATTTGGGAGTTTCTAAACAAGAGACGAATCGATTATGAATTGTTTAAAAAATTCATGATTAAGGGGAACGGAATTCATTATTAATTTGTCCATTGTTTAAAAACTGCAAATACAATCAATTAAAACATTTAGAATTGCCACGTCAATTAAAATTTTTAGTATACATGTGGATGGCAATGGGTACCCAATAGGTAGGTTACTATAGTACCCTTCCCCATTCTCGCGTTTGTAAAAAATGTTTGTACCCTCATGGGTAACAACTTTAGTGTCCTTCTCATATCTTATGGGCACCTAAGTGCCCATACCCATACCCATTACCTGCACTTTAATTATAAAAAGGCAATAAAAAAACATCACAATTAAAATAAAACTAAGATCCAATTTTTTTAAAAGCAACTCATAAAATAGTAGAAATTGTAGTATTTAGCCAAGTATAAAAACATCCAAAATATTCTTCGAAAATTTAAATAAAAACATTCAAAATACATATAAAAAAGTGCATGCTGAAATAAACATCAAATTGATTTAAATCATAAATTTGTAGCTTGTGAGCTTATGAAGGTAAGGATGAAACGAATATCGTATTAGTTTTTAGATTTAGGTTTATGCTTAAATAACTAAATAAATTAAATAATTGTACACCAATAATAAATAAAATATTTATTATATTATATAAATATGTATAAGCGGGTTGTGAGCCTGGGTAGCATAGTGCCCTTACCCGCACCCATACCCATCTAAATTTGCGGGTAATTACCCGGACCCAAGGCCATACCCATAAAAGCGGGGTTTTACCTATCTATTGCGGGTATTTTTTGCGGGTGCCCATCGAGCCTGGGTCCAATTGTCATCCCTAAGTATACATGGAAATTCTGAATGTTTTGATTGACTGTATGTGCAACGTTGTTTTAGATTGTCGACCCACCACCATTAAACTCAACTCTTTTTTTTTTTAAGTAAATGGAACGCAGATAGATCTTTGTCACCTTAAATAGATTAAAAATAAAAACAAAAGAATGACATAAATGATACATTAACCACAAATCACAATTAAGAGTGAATATCCGCACACAAATGCACAACTCAGCAAGACTGTATACGGTCTCGAAACCAAATTTAAAAAAAAAAAAAAAGGGTATGTGAACTTTTAGGAACACCGAATCCAGCTCTTCAGAAACATGAATGGTCCAACTACCAACACGAATACATATGTTGAAACAAAAAAAAAATTAATGAATGTTTTAATGATAACAAATCTTATAAAATGAAGACTAAGTTTTATGAATGATGATGTATTGATGTTTGCACATAGAAAAACGTGTCCAATAACTCTTTTTATGAGCTTATCATCAAAGCTTCTCATTTTATATAAATAGAGGAAGACATGAGTGATAAATGAAAGAGTTTGAAAACAAGAAACATTCCTACATAGTGAAATCATCACTATTCATAAACTCTTCACAAATAGACAGACAAACAAACAAACTCCAACTCTCTCTTATTATATATTTGGATCATAATCAATCATGACTTTATTTATCATAATCTCAAACATGAGTTAAGAAGCCTTTGAAGCTAATAGATTGGTTTCAACTCTAATCCACTTTTAAGTGCAAATATCACAATTTCTTCATCTTTATCACACTGCAGCTCATAACTTTTGTAGATCACGTGTTCTAAGCGTGTTCATATCATTATACCCTCAAACGCGAGTCAAGTGTAAATTTAATCCCAAAAACTCTCATCGTAATCATTGTACCCATCTCTTAAGTCTATTTATAATAGTAGTTTGAGGAGATTGTACCAACCTTTCCTTGTGAGAAAGTTAGATAACCGGTACAAAATCACACACAATCACATTCATAACATTGTCTTTATACTATCCAAAATGATCTGGTCATTATCAATTTAACTGTCTAATATTTATCTTTATATTATCCATAATGATCTAGTTCTTATGTATTTAATTGCCTAATATTTATCATTATACTATCCAGAACAATTTTATCCTTATTAATGATCATTATACTATCCAAAACAATCTGGTCCTTATATATTTAATTTGTTGATGGATAAAAGCGGAATAAAACGAATTTTCCATATAATAAACGCAAAGAAGTTATGGTGAAGATCCTTAAAAAATGTTATGGAGAGACTCAGTAACATTTTCCATTCATATTTTATATCTCTTAATGTTCCGGTTAAAATTTGATTTCTTTGCGTTAACATTATAAGACAATCTTTATCTCTTTGCCTTAACATTTTCTTTGGTGGGTTGACTAAGGTCGAGTCTTGAGTGTCTCTACCTCATTATTGTCTTTTCTCTCTTTAATTCTGATCCAAACATCATTTTCCATTTTATCTTTTTATATATTTTCTCTGTTTTTTTTATCTCCAACTTGCTTATTTCATTTGTTCTTTTCCTTTTATATCCCTTTCTTCTTCGCCTCTTTTGCACTCCAATAGATAGTATAAGACAATTTTCATCTCTTTATCTCAACAATTTGCTGACAAATTTGTATATGAATATAACGTCTTTAACATTTTAGAATCAATTTGCATAATTGCATTAGTTACAAGGCAAAGACTTTTTGTATTGAATTTGAAATAAAACAACATAACCTATCAAATAATAAAATTATTTCAGCCAGCTCATAATCCTAGTTGATCAAGACATGATTAGTTGGGAAAGTTTTGAGTAGCATATCTATGGTTCAAAAACTAGTTACTGAAATTACATAGTAATTAAAAAATAATATTTACTTATAAAAAAAGAAAAATCACATGATGCATATAATCTTCCTATGCCTTCTGGTCATGTAAGCAAATAAATTAGTTGGCAAAGTTTGTCCATTGTATGACATAACAAGTACATGGTTCATTCTTATAATCTTCGAAATATTATAAAAACATTTCCCACTTTCATTTAAAAAGGTGAATATAGAGTAATATAATACTCTAGTGTTTTGATCTGAATAAACCAAGACCAAAAAATTTCTTCAACTTCCTTGAGATAGGAGTGCTCTTTGCTGATTTTTTATTGACGATTGATTCCAATGCTTCCTCCCCTGCAAGTCAATTTTAGACTTAGGACCCAATATTCATAGACAATAGTTGTCATATTTTGTTGGCTTCAAATATAAACTAATCTATTTATAATTAATGTCATTGTTCGAATGCGCTTATTTACCATTACCATCAATAACATTATCATGGGAAGATCCATTAGGGCTCAAAAGATGATTTTTCCTTGACCAGTACTCTTGAAACCTTTGTTTTGCATACTCCTTGTAGTCAAAATCAATTTTGTTTACATGCTCCTGAACAAAGTATTGTGAACATAGTTTAGATAAGACAATAGAGGTTAAAATGTTTACTCTCCTATGTTCAAAATATATGAAGGTTAGGACTTGAAGAATAAATGTTAGAGTGAAAAAGTAAACATACCGAAACGATTCCCCAAAGGCCCCATAAGAGATGACTTGCAAGTGTATACTTTTCAATTTCATCAAGTAGTTTCTGCACTTCATTATCACTAGGTTGCTCTCCTGAGTTCAAAACCAACAACTCATGATAAGAACAACAATATGCATGATGAATTGCAAAGTTACATGTATACTCACTATTTGTTAATTTAAACCATGTATCAGTATTTTATTGTACTATTTATATAAAGAAAAAAAATAGAAAATTACAAAAAAATAAAAATTGCTATGTTAAATAAAATGAACCATGTAACATAATCTTTTAACATACAAAATCTAAATTGTTACCTGATGAACTCAAATATGTATGCACAAATCTTTGACGTTCCTCCAAATCTATCAAGAGAAGCATATACATAAAAGTAATATTTGAATGGGGATATAACGAAAGATAATGATGATGAGAAGTTTTACTGCATACCGGGATATTTACTATAGTCGAGAATATGTGGAGTTTCGGTATGATAATTTGCAGCCATTTCAGAGAAGTGGTTTGCTATATCATATGCAACTGGATTATAACTTGCATACTCATAATCCTATTACAAAAGTGCATTTTTGAAATTTTCACTTTTCAGCACAATTGTGTCAAGAATAACACTATAAAATAAAATTCACTAATTAGCATAAAGAGAAACTCACTATTATGGTCACAGAATTTGTTACTTCATCAAGCATGATGTTACCATATTGTAAATCATTGTGGCAAAACCCTATGCGTTGAGGAGTTATCGACAATTCCTTTTCCAAAAGAGAAATTTCTTTGTCCATTGTGTTCAAATGAAACATCTCAACTTCTTCGGGTGACAACAAGCGCCTCGCTTCAATAAGCCAATCTCTGAGTCAATAACATAAAATTTTATAGCAATGGTCAAATTGTGTTCATATTTGTCACACAAACATATTCTTCTTTCTCACATTTCTTGTTAAGCGGTGTTTTCGAATATCACATACCTTAATCTTTCCCAAAGGTACACATTCTTGGAACCAGGCATGTCAAGATCATGGAACTCCTTCATTTTGGAGGCTATAAGAGCAGAAATAGATGGATCGCGCATATCGGGTGCTGATAATGTCTGATAAAAGCACATATTGCATGAACTCGTTAAACTCGTTGATAGATAGTTAGTGTGAAATTAATTTGTAGACAAATAATTTACAAAATTGAATAACCTAACTATAAAGCAGAAAGTAGCTTTTACCTTAGATAGAAAAAATAACATCAAGTTTTATATCATAATCACACCTTTCAAAGTAAAATTTTAATAGGTTATGCTAACAGGTGTCCTTACCGCATTAGTTAAGAACTAAAAAATAGAAATAAATTATAAATTTGATGCAGAAAAAGTTCATTTTTTAAGTTTTAAGATGTTGAATATATCAATTCCAAGAAAAAATTTCTCTTTTAAGTTTCTTAACAAGTGCCCTAAGAGCACTTGCTAACATTTCCCAATTTTCCCCAGAGCAATTATAAAATAGTCATTAATAAAACTATAAAATGAAGAAAATATTTAATGAATCACTTAAAACAAAATTTTAATTAAATCAATTTCATTCTAAATCATGTTTGGAAAAGGTTCATCTATGCAAAGTTTTATTTTGGCATTTATTCCTAAATTTCAATTTACCAATCAAGTCTGACAATAACAATAAGCAATCAAATCTAACAATAACAATATTCTCGAAGGCTTTAAGTTGTGAAAATTTAAGATGAACAAACAATGAAAAAATGGCAATACTACCCTTGCACGGATGAACTCTTCAAGGCGACCTTGAGCAAACCTTCCTAGCAAACGAGGTCCCTGTCCATTCTTTGATATGAATGCGAATGTTCGAATTTCGTTTTCCCTATCAAAGAAAATGTCAGTACCTTCACCATAGATTCTAACAAGAACCTTTCTTGACATTTCACCTTCTGTTGTTTGCCATTTTATCTGGAATACCTCATTGGTCATTGCCCCTTTAAGAGGAATAACTTCCAACTCATTTGCATCCAATACATTTTCCCATTTATTTGCTAATGATTTCAATATCTCTTTTGCTTCATCTGGAAGATAATCTAGATAATTTACTTTATTATTTACATCATTTTCTACAACAATTTGTGTAGCACTACTTTCTATATTGTTTGCAAGATCTTCTGCTTTATTCATTGAGAAACTCTCCACAATAATTCCTCCAAAATTTGTTTAACTCAAAATCTCACAAGTTCCTTTGGCTTCAAAATTTTAAGCCTGAAAACGCAAGGATAATACACCAAACAAATAATATTAATCATACATGTCATTCAAAAAATACAAATGATATATAAATAAGATATGTTTCAACATTGAAATTGGCAATCAATAACAACCATAGTCTTTATTTAACAACCATATTCTTGTTCATTGTCTGTTTTGTTAAATTTGATAGATTGATTTATAAAAACACAAGACAATGTGCAACACAACTTTTTTGACAGCAACAACATGCAAAACAATTAAAACGTGTCTAAAAGTGAAGAATCATTAACATGAATCCAACCCATGGATTTTTATAACAATATACAAACTAAAATCAAGACATTTTGTTTTGAACTATTGTAATTTTAATCCTAGTAATTTCTTATTAAACATAACATGCACCCTCTCGTAGCTCCATTTTGTTGTTTTCTTTTCTTCTAAGGATTGAAACGTAACGAATATTTTCTATTCAACTCATTATGCCACAAAGTTTCAAATAACATGCAGTTCCTTTTGTTTTTTTCATCAAGATTCAATTGGGTTTTTATATTCTATAAATTTGCAATTAAAACCTTAAAATTATGAAAATTTCAAATTACAGATCTTTATTGACTACTCCAAATTCATGACAGACGCACGAACCTCAAGAGGAACAATGTCTGGGGTGGCGCAACGGTTGCCGGCGACAAGATTATTTGCCGGCAGGAGGAGGGAAAAGGTGAGCAAGAATATCTTGTACTTTCCAAAGAATTAAGAAAATTGTTTTTTTAATTTATATATATAAGATTGTTTCCACTACCAACAAGATGATGCTAAAAGTGGGGTGGAGATGAAGGGAGGGAACAAACTGCTAGCTTGGTTTTAAATTTTTGACACAAGAAAGAGAGATATATGGTTAAAAATAGAGGTTGTTAAAAAGGATTTATTTAATGGTGGATGAGTTGTTTATTGTATTTTGGTTTTAAAAATTAAAAAGATTCTAAACTGTAAATTTGTCAAATGTATAATTTGCTTCTATAATTTTGTACAAACTATGTGCCAACCTTGACCACATAACTACTACATTTTTCATAAGGCAATTTTTTTTTTCCATTATACTCTATTCGCAAGCGCCCTACTTAATTATGAAAATACTCCCGTAAGGATTAACCTTTTAAGGTTTTTGATTATATAATCTAAAGTGAGTTTTTCTCCTATATTTTTGGTGGAAAAATACATTCATCACCAACTCGTATTTTAAAATATGAAGAAAAATAAAACAAATCCTTCAAATTTTATAATCTGAACACCCCTATAGACCATACTTTGAAGCATGTATGTGGCGTGTTCTTTGTTTTTTTTTTTTTACGAATTATAAAATCTGAACATCCCTTATGCATCGTCTTGTGCTAAGAATTCAGGGAAAAAACAGGTTTAGATTATATAATCTTATTGTATCAACACAAAGACTGAGCTTGTTTGTGATAGGGATAACCAATTCAAGAACCATATTAACCATCCAAATCCTTCATCCTTGTGTTTTAGGTCATTGTTAGCTTTTGCCACCATGTCCCAACCAAAAATCCTGTTTTCAAGTTAATTAATTTGATTGCTTTGAAACTTGTTCAGAAAATCAAAAGAAAAAAAATCAAAGAACAAGATGTAACTCAGGGTATTTTAGGAATTTTAGGAATAGGGGTATTATGATCATTAGATGAGTGAGGGTATTTTAGTAATCTTAGAATTGAATGATATTTTAGTAATTTTTAGTGTGGTGATTTATTTTAGTAGATTTAGTAGTAAGTGTGGGTAATTAATTAAGATGGTGGTGTATGAGTATTTAATGGGAGGTTTTAATGAAGTAATTTTGTAGTAACAATTTAATGAGTGGAGAAAAGTTACTAGGCTCATTAAGAGAGATGAAAACCTAACCCATTAGTGAGACTATATAAGGATAACACTAGTGGTGAATTAAGGTTGTGCATTCATTTCATAAATTTTACCAAAGGTGGCCAGAGAGAGAAAATAGAGAGATGGAGAGAAGAGGAAGATAAAAGAAGAACTTAGAAGAGGAAAAAGAGGAACAAAGCTAGGAAGCAAGATAGAAGAGGAGATTGAAGCCCGAGAAGGAACACAACAACTTTGGGTCAATTGGGATCAAAAATGAGAATTTTTTGGTGTTTTGGTGTGAGTTCCCGAGAGGAAACACATTTTATGGGTTCTCTGTTCTTGTTGAACTCGTTGGGCGAGCATCTCTATGTCGTGGTGAGGAGTGCAGAACAGCACATGCTGTTCTGTGCATTTCGGGCCTTTGGGTTTGTTTTTGGACATCCCCAAGTGTTCCTTTTGTGCTGTTTTGATTAATATAGGTTTTGGAACATATTTTACTTGGATTTGAAATGGTTTTATCAATTTGAGACGAACTTTGAATGAGAAATGAACATGAACTTGAAATAATCTGACGATGATTTTTCTTAAATGAAATGATGATGTTCTGACTGATTGTAAATGATTGTTGGCTACTGCTTAGATGATGGTTGATGATTGTTTTAATGATAAAATGTATTCTGGAAACGTGGATTAACTTAGAGAAATTGATTGTTCGTCTAAAATGCTATAAATTGCTAAATAATGATGAGTTTTGGTGATGTTGACGTGTTGATGTATGGATGTAAATACTTGATGATGCAAATGGTAGGTTTTGGTGAAGATATTATATGATGGTGGAAATTGTATAACATAGAGTTGTGAATTATGCATTCTCGAGTCTTTACTTGAAAGTCCATGCATTCATAGTCATGTTGAGTCTTTTGGTGAAGAACGTAATTGGTGGGGATTACGTTAGTTGGTGAAGAACGTAATTGGTGAGGATTATGTTAGTGGATCAATCGGTAATAGTTACTTCTGACATCCAAATAGTACCACATGCATGTCAAGTCATGTCTAAAGCATTAATGCATATGAGTTATGTGAAAGGTGTCATATGTGATTGTGTGACTTGGTGCATTTTGTGAATTATGTGACTTGGTGAGTTTTTGGTGAATGATGTGACTTTTGTGAAGTTCTGTACTCGAATGTGTTTGCTCGATGATGCTTGTATAATTGAGACGGTGTTGTTAATATGAAAATGATGTGACTATTCATTGACGATGATATAATTTGTGGTATGATTGAATTGAAAATAATATTCATATGATAGTAATATCCTATGAATGATGAGCATGTATATATGTGATTCTTGAAATTATAGAATGCTATTTTTGTGATTATATATTTTTATGTGAATATTATATAACCTCTTAGTGGTCGTTTGGTTGACTGTCTCACCATTTATAAAAATTGTTTGGACGTGCATGCTTGAGAACGTTCGTGGAGACGTGAGTACCCGAGGTTTGCATGGTGCATTTCTCGTTTTTCTTTTGCATAGAGTCTAGTATAGGCTCTGATTAGGATTGTCGAGATTCTATGTTTATTTATCCTTGAGATTATGTTGAGACCATATTGTTTATGTATTATGAGATATGAGATAGGTTGTTGAGATTTTGTGATTCATGCACTTTGAGATTCTGGATGTATCCGAGATATTTCAGATATTGTTTTTATTCCGCTACGAGTTTTATGAAAACAGGATTATGCATGTTTTGAGAAAATGATGACGTAACATCTTGAACTCTTTTGATTAAATGATTTATTTGCATTAAATATTGCTTGTGGGGGTTCAAGGGTGTTATACAAGACTCCCTTGAAAGAGATGTCTTACAAGACTTCGACCCTCAAAATTAAAATCACATTGTTTTTTTTTTTTTTTTTGGTAAGGAAGCTAAGAAACAACAGAAAAGGAAAACAGAAAACAGGAAAAAAAAAAAAAAAACTTAGGCTCTAGGGAAGAAAGTTCCCATGGCATCAGTTCTAAGCATGTCGAGGAGATCCTGAGGTGCGGTCGGATGGAGAACAAAATCAAAATCTGATGACCCTCCTAGCTTGGTCATGTAGTCAGCACATTGATTACCCTTTCTAAGTGTGTGTTGTATAGTGAAATTGCGAGAAGCCATGACATCTTTGATATCTTGAACAATTAAATCACATCGTTTAGACCTTTTTTTTTTTTTTCATATTCTCAGAAAAATTCAGAATTTTTTTGCATTAGGTGTATTTGATTTTTAGAACTTTTTTACTTTATTTTTTTGTTGCTTTTAAAAACAAAATTCTCATTTGCTGAAATGTGAAGGGTTCTAATTGTTTCTAATACATAAACATATTTTGGATTATATAATCCAAAAATCACCAAAAACGAATTCGAATTATATAATCAAAATGGAGCTACTTTAAAATTTAGTAACACTCGTGAGAAGAGAGTATAGTGGAAAAAGAAATTGTCAGTAATTATTTCAGCTATGCACATTGACTAATTGGAACATTCTTTTTACTACATTCCATATTTGAATCGGCCCAATGCAATTGTTTTTCGATAATTTATTTTCACATACTCCATTCTTCTTACTTGTCTCCAAAGTTTTGTTTTTACCCATACCGTACAAAGCTAGTTTTAGGAATTTTCGGATTATATATCCAAAATCACACAGAGTCCAACCAACGACGAAAAAAATCATTTATACCTTTGCATATTTAACAAACTTTCATAAACTATAAGATTTGACTAACATAAACATATAATTATATTAAAAAATCATAATATGTGTTTGCCTCTCTAATGATATACTCCATCCGTCTCTAATGTAAGAAACAAAAAATAAAATTGGTGATCTCAAATATAAGAAAAAGTATAGTAAAATGAACCTATTAAATGCAACAATTCCAAGTTTACCCTCATTAAACCCACCTCATTAATGTCTTTACTACTTCAAGACAAGGGTAAAATTAGAAAAATATCACTTTTTACAATGACTTAAATGTGGTCAATCCACTTTCTTAATATGTGTGTATTTTTTTTTGTTTCTTACATTTGAGACCGGAGGGAGTACATTTGAACTAATTTTCTCCAAGGTCTATGCTACCCCAATCATGAATTCCAAGTCTATCATCTTCAACTTTAACTCCATCTACAATCTTTATCATCAATAACTTTCTTAACATCTTCATCCTTCTCGAGGTTTTCAACTAAAACAACATCATAATCTCAAATTATCTGATTACCAACAACACGAGTTAGTTTATTGTAACTAATCATCTTATGGATACATCTAAACTCTTAGAGAGTCATGCATTATCTCTACCGTGGCGGTCCCATTTTATAGATGTGGGTGGAATCAGACACCTAGCCTTAAGATATACCTGTAATATAAGTTATAATGGCTACACACAAGAACGGTAATATGAAATACAAACTAAAACTAAAGAAAAAGTTATTATTACGAAGGAAAATATTAACCGGTGCTCCCGAGACACTGGTTAAGGAAGCAAATATAGTAACTTTTGCATTGAAAATTGTATAATCAATGCTTCTAAAGTCAAAAAAGTGTCATTTGTAATTTAATTTTTCTTTTTTTAATACCGAAACACTGGTAAAAACAACCCTATTATAAAATGGTTGTCACTGCCATGAGAAAGACATATTAATTAGTCTCTAAATAACGGTGCACCCACATAAGGGAAATAACGTTTCCGGCTTCCCTTTTTTGATTGATAGTAGAAATATCACATACTTATGTTTATGTTCAATGAGAAAGTCCATGTTTGACATAGTCATCCATTTATTCCGAGGTGCGGGGCTAATTGCATCAGGAGTCAAAACGTGTTTTACTTGGTTGAATCGTTTATGTGTCCCAATTAGTTGTAGATAACGATCACAAATATTGGTTAGCTCTCATAAAAGATCAAGCTAGATAATGTGATGATCATCAATAGACATACCATGTAAGCTTTCAACAACACATAATCCACAATGACCATCACCTTCGACATTCACCATGTTTTAAAAAAATTAATGCATGAACGATGGCATTTTGATCTTGTGTAGAAGTCAACTTGAACCAGATGAGGGTTACTCGCACACACACTTTTCCTACTTGAGCATGTTGACTTCGACTGCGAAACATGTGTATCTGGATGATGAGCACCGACATGCTCCTAAAAAGAAGGTTATCTCTTAGTTGACCTTACAAAATGTTCCACCTTCTTTGGTGCACCATTTGTATTTACCTTGAGGCGCATGAGAGTGCTAAAATCCACCCTTGGCGGCGCCCATGTCATGCTTGGGGCGCATGCGTGGTAGACAAACTCGCGATCTGGACCGTAAAATCGTACGGTTCCACGATCTTGCCTGGCCTCTTCGTGCTCACAGGTGGCCGGAATCGGAAATTGGTAAGAACGGCTTGGATCGCCGCGCAAAAACGTGGAAGCGGCGGAAATGCAGATCCAGCCGCGTTAGGTTGAAAACCCAGAAATCAGGTTCGCGGGTCGTTTTGCGACCCGATTGGTGTTTCGTTTTCCAAAAATCCGGGTTTACCGAGTTGGGTTCGTGACCCGGTTCGCAAAAATCGCCTTTTTTCAATCAGAAAGTCAAAAAACATGTTTTTCACCCTTCTTAATCTCTAAAACTGTTTCAAATCCTATCATTAAACCCATTGATTATTGAAGATCTTCCCAATATACCACTATCAATAATTAGGCTAATTTTCCAATAAACCCATCAATCATGGAACCCCTTACCAATGCAATTTCCAGCACTCAACTTCCTCTCTTAAGTTGCTTATTTAATCAGTCTTGTACGTATTCCTTCTGCACAACAATCCTTCATTCTTACTTTCAAAAAAAAAAAAAATCCTTCATTCTTAGCCCCTCTATTTTACCTCTCTTCCCCTTGTTCTGTTCTACCATACCAAGTATCAATGGCATCAAGTTCTACTATTGGAACTCTAGTTCTTGGTGCTCTCTCTGCTCCCCCTGCAATTGCACCAAGGCAGAAAAAATTACCCAAAAATGCTGCTGGTAACAGAAGTGATGTAGCATGGAAACATGGTGTTGCTGATCCTTAAAATCCAAGGAAAATAACATGCAAATACTGTCAAAAAACAGTATCTGGTGGTGTTTATAGACTAAAACACCACTTGGCTGGAACTCAAAGAGATGTAGAACCATGTAAGACTGTCCCAGATGAAATCCAGAAGGAAATGTTGCAAATTTGTGCTATTTTGCAAGAAAATTTGATAAAAAAAAAAAAAAAACAGAGGCAATGGCGGAGGAGGAGAAGGCAGGGGTTGGTGAATAAAGAATGAAAAGCAGCAATTCTGGTAACATGTTTAAGAAAAGGTGTTTCAGCTCACAACCTACCTTCAATACAGTGCAAAAAAATGGGTTTAAGAGATGATGCTTGTCAAGCAATTGCAAGGTTCTTTTACAACAATGCCATATCATTCAACGTAGCAAGGAGTTCAATATCATGTGTGATATGATTTCAAGACATGGTAATGGATTCAAACCACCGTCTTATTATGATATTAGAGTTAAGTTGTTAAACCAAGAAGTGAAGTCGACAAATGATGCTTTGGAAGAACATAAGAGGGAATGGAAGAAAACCAGCTGCACAATAATGACCGACGAATGGACTGATCGTAGGAGGAGAACCATTTTAAACTTTTTGGTGAATAGTCCAAGGGGTACTGTTTTCTTGAAGTCTGTTGATGCATCCAATATATGCAAAACATCCGAAAAAATATTTGAGATGATAGACGCAGTTGTTGAAGAAGTGGGGGAGGATAATGTTGTTCAGGTTGTAACTGATAATGCAGCGAACTACAAGGCTGCTGGTGAGATGTTGATGCGAAAGAGGAAAAAATTATATTGGACGCCTTGTGCCGCACACTGCCTTGATTTGATGCTTGAAGACTTGGAAAAGAAAATACCGATTCATGGAGAGACAATTCCGAAGGGTAAAAAGATTACAACTTTTATTTATGCAAGAACATCTCTAATTTCTATTCTGCATAGTCACACAAAAAACAGAGATTTGGTTAGGCCAGGTGCTACTCGCTTTGCCACATCATATCTTACTTTAGGGTGCTTGTATGAGAATAAGGAAGCTTTGATAAGAATGTTTACTTCCAAGGAATGGAAGTCCGGCAAATGTGCCAAGTTAAGAGATGGGAAAGCTCTTGAAGATATTATTTTGGATAAAAAGTTTTGGAAGGATATTGTAATTTGTTTGAAGGGTGCGACTCCTCTCATGAAAGTGCTTCGTTTGGCTGACTTAGATAAAAAAACCAGCCATGGGATTCATCTATGAAGCAATGGATCAAGCAAAGGAGCAAATTCAAAAGAGTTTTAATGGTGTCAAAAAGAGGTATCTTTGTTTGGTTTAATTTTATTTAGTTATTATCTGTGTGTTCTGGTCTAATTCCAGAAGTTAAACTTACTTAATTCTTTTTACTTTGTAGTTACAAACCTGTTTGGAACATCATTGATGATAGATGGGATAGAATGTTACATAGGCCTTTGCATGCTGCAGCCTATTATCTTAACCCACAACTTCATTACCGTCCTGGATTTAAAGCTGATATTGAGGTGAGAAAAGGCTTAATGGATTGTATAACTAGGATGGTGGAAGACCCTGAAGAACAAGCTAAGATTGAAGTTCAAATGCATGACTTCAAGAAACAAATAGGGTATTTCGGCACAAAAATAGCCAAACTAACACTTGATAAATCCACACCAGCAGATTGGTGGGAGTCAGTTGTGTTTGAGTACCTTGAACTTCAAAGGTTTGCAATCTGAATACTCAGCTTAACATGCAGTTCTTCCGGGTGCGAAAGAAATTGGAGTGCCTTTGAAATGGTTCATACGAAAAGAAGGAATCGTTTAAAACAAAAAACAATGAATGATGTAGTTTTTGTCATGGCAAATTCTAGATTATCTAAGAAAAAGAAAGAAAGGAAAACTCACGAGATGGAATTTGATGACATTAGTTCCGACGATGATTGGGTTCTAGATATGAATGTAGAAGATGGTAGCACGGATAATTTGGATGAAGATTTTGTTTTAGTGAACGAAGATCAGAATGAAAAGGATGAAGATGTTACCATTGTTCATAATTTGGAAGAACATGTTGGTGGCAGATATGAATATGAAGGGGAAGATGAATTTGAAGATGAAAATGAAGATGAAGATAATGGAGAAGATAATGAAGGAGGAAATGATGACCCATTGGGTGATTATTATGACCTCCTTCAACATGAATTGTTTGGAAATTATTAACCATCAAGATAATTATGATTAAGTTTTATTGTTGTTATGGAGTTGTATCATGTATGAGTACTGTTTTGAAGTTTTTAAGTGTTTTTTTTTCTTTTTCTATTTAATGAAATGAATATGAGTTTTATTTAAAGTTTTTTTTTTCTATTAAATTATGTTGCTTCATGAGTAAGTATGAATTCATATGCAATATATATGAATTTCTAAATTTGGTAGGATCTTACGATCCGTGTTACGATCCCCCGATTCACGATCTCATGGGTTCTACCCGATCTTACTTAGGATCTCGAGTTTGTCTACCTTGGGCGCATGAACCATGCTCGGGGTGCATGTGAGTGCAGTCCGGTGCATAAATGCATGTTTCTTCGTCCTTTTTTGTGTTTGCTTCCATATAAGACATCTTGGGTCCAGAGAACAGAATTTCTCCCTCTGTACTGTCTTTCAAATCCTCTTGAACCTTCATTCATGATCTTCCCAAAGTCTTCACGAGTCTTCGGATGTCTTGCTTTGTCGATTGGTTTCTTCGTGAATTACATCAAAACACCCTAAAATTACTATGGTTCGGGAAGAATAGAATTACATGACTCAAACATAGAAAACCTTACAAATGTCCCGAAAATCTCTATTCTGGATGAAAAACCTACTGAAAATGACTGAAAAACAGACTAAGAATAATGTAAGATGACATGTCAACTTGGTAGTAGTGACATCGACATATACGAGCAACAGAAGACGATATTTGTTGGTTTTATAGGATATGAAAAGTGATAAACAACTTGATGGAATCCGGATGATCCCGAAAAATACCTTTGCCGTATCAAGAACAGAAAACTTATTATAGCTAGTGATACATATACTTATCTTCAACCAATCATTTCATTAGATGTTGGATTTGTGATCATGATATTAGTTTAACTCAGACCATATCTATTTCGCAAAGTGGTAAGAATAATTTTTGGAAAGACCATTGAATTTGTTAACTCACGAAAATATTCTCACTTGTTGCTCTTCAAATGTTTTTTATTCCTAAAAAAATATGAGAGGTTGCTCTTCAAATGTTTTTTATTCCTAAAAAAATATGAGAGATCAATCATCTTGTTTAAACGTAATTTCCTCAAACGGTTATTACAAGACGAAAGGCATTAACAACCAGCGATGTATGTGACTGTTAAACCTATATTTGTTCCTATAATTTATCAAGTTTGACAAATGATTGTCCTAGATTGATCTAAAAAGTAGTTCTAATAAAAAAATTAAAAGCATTAAGAGCAAGGAAAAACATTGATATTATATTCATGAATAACTAGAATATATATATATAACCCTATGATCAAAAGAGATACATAAGAGCATAGTAAATTACATCTACTCACAACAGAAGAGAGAGATAATTAGCTACTCATTTTGATGGTAGCTTTACACAATTGAGAATAAATGAGATGAAAATGCATCAAAGATTGTTTCCTCTTTGCTTGGATGCTTCTCTAACTTGAATCGCCTATTCCTATTATTCTATCAACCGTGAACATGCAAAATTTTAAGAGTATGGAAAGTAACATTTTACAAAGAGAAATTGTAGTTTGCTTAGCAAATTATCCTTTCTTCACCACAAAAAGTATTAGCCTGATGTTCATCATTGTCACTAAATCGCTTTAATTTGCTAAGTGAATTGTAAACTCTCTTAGTGAATGGTTCCTAATTTTACTCTATAAATCTATGTCTTGCTTCAGTAATCCAGCATATAGCTCACTTAGCGACTTGACTCGGCCTTGATTTCTTCATTTCTTCGCTCAATAATCTTGATACGGCCTCCTCCTTGAGTGCTCGCTCTCTTTAACCTATAAACCCGAGAAAAGATCTAAATATCACCATTCCCATACACTAAACAAAACATACACTACCGTATGTATTTTGAGTTTACGTACACTACCGTGAACTAAATTAACTTATGCACACTCGATTTACATACATTATCATAAACTCAGTATACATGACTTACGTAAATAAGTTTATGTTGACCCGTATTTTTTTTCTTCGATTTTAGAAGTTTACTTGAATGGAGTTGTCTGCGGACCACGGTATAGGGTATGTAAACTCGGTGTCGTACTCGAGGAAAAAGAAATAAAAGACAAGAAGAACAAAAAAATAGTTAAGGAAATCGGGAATTGGACACTTCTAGTCGTCCCAAAAAAAACAAATTGTTTCTTGCATTTATCTTGCTACTAATCAAGTTGTCTCATGTTATGGCAAGCAAGCGATGATAAAGTGTCTTCCTTTTTACTCATTCCGTCCCAATTTAAGTGAGCATTTTGTTCATTCACATTTATTAAGAAAAATGTATTAGTGAAGGAGAGACAAAAATGATTTTAAGTGTTCTTGTCAAGTATTGGTGTATTTACCATTATCATAAATGCAAAGTAGAATATATTGAATTAGGAGTGATGAAAGTGGTATTAATTAGAGTTATAATCAGAAAAATAAGTAATTAATATTGCGTTGAAAAGTGAAATGTGTTCGTCATTTTAAGACAATATATTTTTTTACAAAAGGTTCCCTTATTATGGGACGGAGGGAGTAATTTAATTTATTGACCTTGATGCATTTTTGGTGGCCCTATAAATTTAGTGAAAACAATAACAATTTGAAAAAAGTGTGTTAAACAATTTGTTTCTTGCATTTATCTCGCTACTAATCAAGTTGTCTCATGTTATGGCAAGCAACCGATGATAAAGTGTCGTCCTTTTTTTATTTAATTTATTGACCTTGATTGTTTTCGTCTGCTAGCATGCATTTTTGGTTCATATCTTAAATTCAACTAGCACACTTGTTCAATGTTAAATGCAAAATGCAGGCACATTTATAGAAAAGATTTTTGGGAAAGAATGCAATGCTATTTGTCGGCTGATAGAGCCCCAACCCAACAGGTTATGTCCTATACGTGAAGAAATGAATCTTTGACCACAACTTTTAAAATATCTTATTGTCCTTGAGAATCTCATCAATGGAAGAACTTTAGGGTCAAGAGAATAGGCTTTTTAACAACAAGATGATCTTCCCTTATAAATTTAATCTCTTAAAAGAAGTTGGAATTAGGTGGAAATGAAGTAATTTGGAAGATAAAGAGGCTTTATTTTGTTTTGGAGCCATTGAAGCAAACAAATTAATGATCATGCATATGGATGAATCATTGATAGAAAATATGATTTCCCTTAGAGTGAGTGTGTATATAGCTAGGCCATATTTGGAAAGAACTACACAAGATTGGCTAATGCATCTTTCTTTCAAAAAAAATAAAAATTGGCTAATGCATCTTTCCCTTTTTATTTTTTTTACTTTTCCTTAGACAGAAATCCATCTCAATACTTAAGGAAGGCAACTTTATTATTTATTTACTAAGACTTGCTATTTAATTGGTTATGTGTACTACAAACTCTTAGTTTCTTCATATTTTTCTATTAATTTGATCTTTTCTGTTGAAAATATATTAAGACATGTAGTTTGCAGTCAAATTTTGCAAAAGTATGAAAACAATTTATATTTGTGTAAGAAATCATAATTATTTTTCTATTTTAAGGTCTAACAATTGGTATATAATGTTTATATTAAAATTTCAACATGTATTAGTAATTAAATTAATTTTTATTATAAAAAATAGTTCTTGCACTAATGAAGTTGAGTCTAACAAAAGGGTTAAATTCTCATAATGTGACAAACTTAGGTTCGAATTACAATTGAGAGAGATGTCCATGTTTAATGTAGGACATGCCTCGAATGGAATTACTTTCAATCCAAAATTTGGAAGGAAATGCCAGTTTTGGAGATGGTTACATGCGACCAACAAGAGTTAACGTCGCAGGAGGCTGACAGTGATGCATATGATAGTCAACATCTTGTTTTTATTTTTTAATAAGCATTGTTGTCCGAATTTTAACAAAGACTAAGATATCATTCAAAAAGCTTTAACAGACTCAAGTAGTAATTCAAAGGAGCATTTCACTCATCATGTATCCAAGGCGCAAAAGAAGAAGGCAAACCGAACAGCTATTAAAACCTGGTCTGAGGGTCCTCCAACTCCGAATTCCCAATGAAGATTTCCTTTGGAACATTTGTGGCATAGGGAATTTGTTGCGAGTAAACACGGGGGGTAGCTTTGGATTGAGGGAGATTCTTCTAGCGCTCTTCTTGCGTTTAAGAATCCTGAATTGGGTGTATGGGGAAATAGATGGTATATTGTTTCACTTTTATGGTGGGATACTTTGCCTGATTTTATTAGGGAAGATTTCTTTAGGATAGGTCTAGCATGCCAAATTATCGTTTTTCATAATTTTGTTTGATTTTTATCTTTTCTTTCTCTGTTGTTTTTAGAGGGTTTTGGTTTGGCCCCCCTCTCTTGTACATATTTTCCCTTTTTTTTTTAATAATATTTATATGAGTGAGTGGCAGAGGATGAAGGTTTCTTAAGGGGTGTCGACCTAGTCAGGATGTCTAAGTTTCTCCTTGATGTCCTCCACACTCTTAGTTCAGTAAAAAAAGAATTACTTTCAATATATCGAAGAAACCTATTGAAAAACGTTCTTAAATTTTAATTTATTCTCTCTCGACACGCTTAAAAGGCCTCAATTTTAAACTCACTTTGTTGGGCTGCTGGTGTTGGCTTAGTCATTATAGTGTGCTCATCTCAAAGTTTTAGACTCAACTGAGATGAAAAAAATCAGTACTAAAAAGGTGGCTTGCCACATGTGTTAAATACTTTTTTTTTGTGATCTGTGCTAAAATACTTATTTGTAATAAAATTAGCTAGTTAGATTATCTGATATGTATTATTCACTAATAAACTTTGATCATGATAAATATATCACACTTTTTTTAAGGATAATATATCACTTATAATGTAGTTTTTTTTTTTTGACAAATCACTTATAATGTAGTTAAAAAGCTTTATTATTTACTTATTTATTATTTATTTATTACATATGAGCATATTCGTAGGGGGTATAAAAAAAACTTTTGTGGTTGGTTGAATTGATAAAGATGGAAATGGTTCGATTATCACCAACAAAAACTTCCCATTTTTTTGTTTTGAAAAATTACAGTATTAACAGTTACGGTTTTTTTTTAAAAAAAAAAACAGCATATTTGTTTCGGAAAATGCTATTTATCTAGAAAAATAGCATCAAGAATTTTTCAAGATACAGTTGGCAAGTTTTAATTGTATGATTTATTTGTTCACTTCCTATTTTTCAGCCACACCTCCTTGAATTGTGGCAAATAATGCATTACGATTGACTGTTATTTATTCTTAAAATTTTTTTGATGTTATTTTTCTTGAGATATAGAATTGCTCATTGCTCGTTTGTTTTATTCCATTTGGAAATGTTTCTGTGGGTTCCAAAAGCATCCACATAGCAGCATTATCTATTTATTAATTATTTTCCCAAAACAAAAGCAAAATAAAATTATACTTCAAGAACAAAAGCAATTTGCATTACTCCATTTGGAAATGTCACTATGGGTTCCAACACATCCACATATTTGTGGTTATTTCACTGCTTCCCACAATCCCACTGCTTCCCATCTAAACCTAGGTGGCCTATACACACCACAGGTGACTTTCTAACAGGAACCGATCAAAAACCATCTAAATTGAGTATATAGAGTAATTGCCTAACTTCGTCTTTGAATTTTTAAAAATCAGTCAAATTCGTCCTTAAATTTTGTAAAATATCAATTTAGTTCCGAATTTATAAAATGTCAATCAAATCAGTCCCTCCGTTAAGTTGGTCTGTTAACGGAGGTGACATGTACTGTTAAACTTACCCACGTTAGATGCCACACAAGAAGGGATTAATTTGGCCGAAAATGATGAAATTACCAACGACCAAATTGATTGATTTACAGAAAATTGCAAATTCCTCAACATTTCTTTTTCCCCCAACGTCTTTTTCTTCCCCAAATATATAAATATGGAACCCTAATTTTATAGTTTATCTCCTAGAGTTCAAAATCCCCAAAATTTCTTCCATTAATTGATGACACAGTTCTTCCCCAATTCAAAAAACTTAAAAACCTAATTTTTTTGATTGAATTTGAAATCCAAAAATCCTCAAAAATTGTTCAAGCTTTGGTGTTCAGAAATCACTGGTGTTTGCTTATGCTTGTCATTTGAAATCACTGGTCCTCTCATATCATATCTCCTTATACTCATTCCCTGAAATAAAATCAATCACATCAGACCTTGAATTATAACACTATTCATCAAATCAATCCTTAAATTATCACAATAAATATCAAATCGATCCTTATTTTGACAGCACCCAAATCAATTGAGCTACTCAACTATTTGCTTAAATGTGGAAGCTTAAATTAAAAAGTGCATTTTTTATCCAGAAATCAAACTAAAGGGTGCTGCCAAATGACGTGGGGCTGTTCTCATCCAAAACTCTATTATCATAATAAAGTTGTTAGCTTTTGTTTGGTTCTTTATTTTCAAATTATTAATCCAATTGGTAATTCCTATAAAAATGTCATACATAAATATATTTCAAGACTCTTATTTTAATCATTTAATATTTTCAAGTTGATCTTTATTGATATTTATATAAGTTATATATCATATATTACTTTTAATTTTATTTTATTATGAGATAAAATAGTATGAGTTTGCAAGTCGAGTTTACAAATCGATTTCACCTAAGTAAAATGAGTTGAGATAAAAACTCAAGTTTGACAACTTGATCATAATATGTACTATGTTAGTATAGATAAAGTTTAATTAATATACTTGTTAGTGCATTTTATCATGTGTTGTCACATTAAATAATGACATATTATATACGTGTGTAAAATAATATAATTTTATAATGACAAATATACTAATTAAATTCCTAATAGAAATATTGTCAAACAAAGCATTCTATTTGATAATTTTTTTACACAACAGAGTATCAAATCGGAAAGGGATTGTTCGATTGGATTTGTTTTGTTCAAATGAATTGTCTTGATCAATGATAACTTATTGATCATAATTTATTACAATCAAAAGATTTATATTACTAATGCTAAATTATATCATGGGTCTTTTAAATTTAAGGTTTGTAACAGATTAATTTTTAAGTTATTTTAGTCACACATAAGTCTTTTAAGTTTGAGGGTTGTAACATATTAATACTTAAAGTTATTTTGGTCATACATAAGTCCTTTAAGTTTCTAAACGTCTTTTGCCACATCTTTGTTTTTGTAATGTTTAGTTAACAGAATAACTAAATTAAAAACGTTACAAATTTAAAGGACTTATGTGTAACAAAAATAACTTAGAAGATCAATCTATTACAAACTTCAAATTTAAAGTATCGTGATGTAATTTAACCTATTACTAAAATATTAGATTTCTTAAAAAAGGAATATAACTTTTCAAAATCAGAGAAAAGGATAGCATGATTTTATAATCACTTGTGGTAGAGTATATTCTATTTACCAGGACAATTCTTTTTTATCGTGCTTAAGTTGGATTATTTTGGGGGCTTTGGGTTTTATACCACTTTGCTATCACTTGGATGACTCAGGTTCCACAACAGTCATTGCTACAGTGACACGTGTTATCCACTGCTCTCTATCAATCTCTAAATCTAAATATTTAACTGTAATAATTGTGAACAACTATATTCCAAAAAAATATAAAAAAACTGTGAAACTATTTCATATTAATTTTGTTCCGTGGAAATGAATCTGGTGGGTTACATCACATTAAAATAGAGTAAATAGTCAATTATCCTCCTGAAATTATAAGTTTCGTCAATTATTCTCCTGAAATTAACAAAACTTCAATTACCCCCCTGAAATTGCACAACGTTAATCAATTTATCCCCTACGTCAAATATTTCTGTTAGTCAACATAACGTTTTGCAAATACCCCCCGAAGTTTTGCACTTATGAGCAAAATGCCTCCTAGTTGAAAATTTATATTTTGTTTTCTTATCCTTAAAAGTGATTATATTATCACTGAATTGTGGAACATATTAGCTAAGTTTTGATGATATACAACCATATATTGACAGTATTGTAGAACAAATTGGCAGTATTTGATAAACCCAACAATAATGTTCAAAATTCAAGAATATTTACAAAACAAACATAAAAGTATTTCTTTGTTCCAACATCAGATGTTGTTTTTTTTTCTCTTCAAGTTGTCCTTAACCCCATTAGAGATCAAAAGGATGGTGGTTATCATGTTTTTTTATTCTCTTAAAAAAACATAATGAAATATACATAATATAATATTATTACCATTCCTTTGAATTCTAATGGGGGAAGAAGATCATGATTCCTTCAAGATCCTTTATAAAGTGAGAGAAGTAACAAATTTATATATTTTTTCTTGAAAGTGAGAGAAGTGTGTTGATAGTGTGCACCGGTCACAATATAAAGGACGTGTAAATTTTTGGTGTGGTTAAAATTAGCAATAGCAAAGCCATATACTTTGACATCTTGGTAATTCTTGGTTATGCCAATCATGTATTATTTATGTGCTTCATTATGTATGACATGTATTAGTTTTCCATCTGACAAGTGTGGTTGTACTTTACTATGCTGACTTTCATATCGTTAGACTCTAATACATGGTTAACGTTTGATCGTTTAAAGGAACATATATGGTTGTATACCGTCAAAACTTAGCTAATATGCTCTACAATTCAGTGATAATGCAGTCACTTTTAAGGATAAGAAAAAACTATATAAATTTTTAAGTTGAGGGGACATTTTGCACATAAGTACAAAACTTCAGGGGGGTATTTGCAAAACGTCATGTTAACTAACAGAAAAATTTGACGAAGGGGGTAAATTGATCAACGTTGTGCAATTTCAGGGGGGTAATTGAAGTTTTGTTAATTTCAGGGGGGTAATTGACAAAACTTACAATTTCAAGGGGGTAATTGACTATTTACTCCATTAAAATATATTCCTGTTGGATCTATCGAGAGAAAAAATAGTTAAATTAGATGATTGGAATCTGGATTGTTAACATAAAAAAAGACGATAAAATAAAGTTTCTCTTTTACTAACGTAAATCTTAAGTTGATAGGGATATTGAATAATATATAAATTGTCGGAGTTCGAATTTCGAATACTCCACTTATTTATCTTAAAGATAAATTTATAGTCACTAGACTACTATATCATAAAATAAAAAATGAAAAGTCTACAAATCATTGAGTCGTTTAATTAAAATCAAACCGCTTCAGATATATTGTTGTATTGTGGGATTTCCAATTATAGAAAAAGGATGATGCATCTCTAAAGTTAGCATCTCATTTTAAAGAGAAAAATAATATAATTTCAATAGTTTTAAATCACTTCATTTAATATATAAATTATTATTTACATTTGAATAGAATGCAAGCGGGCAACAAACTATGCCGCTAGACTTTTTTGGATGGCAAAACCATTATTTACACTTCATTCAATTGTTGTAAATTAATATTGTAAAAACACTGTTACAAATTAATTAATGATAGATAGATAATATATGCATAAGGAATATTTTTTTTGGTTACAGTATGCATAAGGAATATGAATGATTAAAATATTATCCATAAGCTAAAATTTATTAAGAAACAAATTAATTAAAAAAAAGCATGAGAGGACAGATTTATCAATCAAAGCAATTATATCCTATAGAAAATCCAAATGCAAATGATTGATCATTCACAAAAACTGCATAGTGCTTGTTTGTAATAGGGTCGACCTGCACATGTGATGTTTTAATTTTTTTGTCGCCTGTTTGAATCAACCTATACTTTTGTGTGAATTTATTGGATTAGGTTTATGTTCCCTCATTTTTTTTATGTGTTTTTTTTTTTTTAATAATATATGAGTACAAATTATTAGAGTCTAGTTTAGACACCTTTTATTTTCTTTTATATTTGTGCTCTTGATTTAGCAAAATAAACAACAATAAAATATTTATTATTATAATAAAATTAATAATAATAAAGTAACACTTTCATTAAAAAGAATTATAATCTCAAAGTATAAAGTGAGAAAAACAAATATTGATAGGTTACAAAGAATAATACAAACCTTACAATAATTGGTTCAAAATTGATAAATGTTTATTTGACATACAAAATATCTACAACAAATTACTGTTAATATATAAGGAAATAAACGTCAAAGAAGAACAAATAAAAATAACATTGAACATTTAACTTTTTTTCTTTTGTTGCTTGACAAATGGAAATGTCCAACGTAATTTTTTATTACCTGTTGTTGCTTTTTCTGTATGTACATGCATTAAAAATAATATTTATAAAAGGGTGATATTAATGATAAAAAAAAATGTGACATTCTCTATTTTTTTATTTGTGTTTAAAAATGTAATCTGATAGAAAATAAGGTAAAAATAGTTTCAAAATTAATTTATACCCGTGCTTGTGTGTCTTTCGCATTTCAGCAACAACCCATCAGCTATAGACATTGGTAGCCGAAGGTATAGCACTTGATGTTATTGAACTAGAAGAACAATAATCTTAAGAAAGTTTAGTTGAAGATCCTAGGAATCTGCAACATACATATAATGAATTTTCTTAGCTAGCTCTAAACCCCCCACATCAACAAGGAATAAAACAAATTACCGACCCCGTAACTTCCCAGATAACTTTAAGTATTGTTGATTGGTTTTACAAATCAACACGAGTATTTTCAGTGTGTTTTATCCTCACTCGTATGTTTTTCGAAAAAAAATTCAGAAGGTCATCCATTCCAAAACTACTCCAAGTCAAACACGATTAACTGCGGAGTTCTTATGAAATGAACTACCAAAAAGAAGATGTATCTTGTTGGTATATGTAGTGTCAAACAATTCTTATAAGCCTTCCTTCCACCATGATGTCTAATACTTGCGCGATGTCAAGATCTCTCTCATTCCGATGTGATTCAGTTTGCTTATAAGTTGTCAAGAGCCGCTCATTGTCATGTCTTGTGCATCGCAATCACTCCCCGCCCTCGTCAACCTCGGGTGTTACATGGCCGCCAACTTGTTCTTGGTTTGTCCCCGAACCACATCGTACCGGGAGAGGTATGCTCTGACCACTTGTAATATCTCAGACGACTTTAAGTATTGCCGACTGGCCCCACATACTAACACGGGTCTTTTTAACGTGTTTTGTCCTCACTCTCACATTTTCCGAGAAACTTCCTAGAAATTCACCCATCCCAAAATTGCTCTGAGTCAAGTACGCTTAATTGTGGAGTTCTTATTAAAAAAAAAAAAAAAAGATGCATCTTGTTGATATAGGTCATACCAAACAATTGTTATAAGTCTTCCTTCAACCAAGAAGTCACATATTTGTACGGTCTCAGGATCTCTCTCATCTCATGTGATTTGGTTTGTCAAGAAGTTGTCAGGAGTTACTCATTGTCATGCCTTATGCATAAGCAACCACTCCCTTTCCTCGTCAGCCTGAGGCGTTACACCACCACCCCCGCTACAAACAAAAATAGAAAAAGATTTTAGAAAAGATTCTATAACTTATTTAATCTAGAAATTAAAGATAAGTCTTTTATGTCTTTTTCCCTTCAAAACTCAACTCTCAAACATTATTTAATAACTACATTTGTCCGTTTTTATATTACGTTTTTCATTTTTTTTTTTATATAGACTTGCCTATATCAATTTCTTGATTTTTTTTTTGAAAATTCGTATTGGACCGTCAATATATTTTTAAGGGTCTGAAAGCCTTTTAGAAAGGCTAAGGCGCTCTCCAGAAGGGCTCCTGAGGACTAAGCGCCGCCTTAGCAAGTTTCTAGAAGCAGGTAAAAAGACCTAAATCTCAGCTTGCTTGAGACTTAAGTTACGCCGTAACCAGCCCACAAGGGCTATAAATACCACTCATGGGATCACTCTCAGGGCATTACGAAAACATATTAAACTATAGTTTCTAATAGGGTTAATAGTGATTTACCTCTGTAATATAAGCTATTTCCGATTTTCCACCCTGTAAAACAAAAATTGGTTTTCGTCCTTGTAATTTTTTTTTTTGTTTTGGACCTTCATGGCAAATTTTGCCCCCTGTAATTTGAAAAAATTTCAGTTTTCCCCCCTATAATTTGAGAAAAATTTGGTTTACCCCCTGATAATTTGACCAAATTTCGGTTTACACTCTGTCATATTATCGATTTTGTACTGTTAAATTTCATGAAGGTCTAAAACCAAAAATCTTCAAATTACAAGAACGAAAACAAAAACAAATTATAAGGTGGAAAACCAAAAATTGTCTATATTACATGAGGTAAAATACTATTATCTTTTTTTAATATTGTACTCACTGCGAATACAAGTATCAATATATCTTGATTTGTATAAAAATAAAACAAAGCTAAAACATATGTATAAGGAAGTCAAATCCTATAATTCTTTCTCATTAATTGGCTAGTGCTTGCTTGCACACAATTAACTCACGCATCAAACTCCTAAACCTGTAAAAGCAAATTGAAAAAAGAAGAATGATCTTTTTACACGTAATGCCATGAAGAGATCTAAATATGAATCCCTTAAAAGTCCCTTTAAAATTTAAAGAAAAAATGGTAATTTCACATGCCATGAACAATAGTGACTACTACTACGTAGTAGGTTTAGGTTTTGTTAGTCATTTTGGGTTCGAACTCCTACTACGTAAGAAGAGACACTTTGTTCAACAAATTCTTTAAAGTGCCACAAAATCAGAACCTTACGTCAATCAAATTATGTAGTAGACGCCACTAAATTTCCATTATCATTAGCACTGAAAACTATCTTGGCTGTATTTGTTATCGTTACAAATTGAACAACCCTGTAAAAACATATGTCTATAATATTATTTAGTTAATTTCTATGATCCTAATAAGTAATAACTATCACACCATAATTGGTTAATGTGATTACCAAATATATAGTATATACGCTACATGTATGCAAAAAAGGTTTTTATCATTAACATATTATCAGAAAAAGTAAAGTAAAGCAAAATTAATAATTTATGAAAATATTACTTTGTGTTAGTGCAAATAATATATTAATATATCCGAGTTTGAATTATGAGTAAAACAATACTTAATCAAAATTTACTTATTTTTCCGTCATACATTGAATTTTCATGGTTCTCATCCTCTTACAATTGAAGGGTTATGACCAAAAAAATATTAAAGGGTTAAGATCAAATAAATAATAGTACATTAATTTTTTTTTGGTAGAATGACAAAGGGGAAAAAAAAGAAGAGAAGGAATCCATTTCTACTCCCATGAAACGTATGTTTAAATTTCAAAGTTTATAAGTGTTTCAAATCACAAACAATTTGTACACTATGCTAAAAAAAGATTGAATTAGCAAAAAAAAAAAATAAGAAACCAAAAAATAAATCAATTTATCTATAACTCTCACTATATATGTGTTAGGAATGTGAATGAGCAGAACCATTTTTTTTTTTTTACGAAGTTTTCACCACAGTTTTAGAGTGATTAATCTCCATTGAAAAATATATGGACACAAAGTCGGTTCTCCTTTTTCAACCAGATTATTTCAGACACAAGAGCGTGAGAGATTGAAGTCATGACCATTTACTTAAAGGCTTGAATCCCTTAACAATTTCTTTTTTACAAGAATCCCTTAACAATTTAACAATCCATTGTTGGTATTTCTTCTTGGTTACATATTTGAATTTTACTTTAAAGTAGTTTAACTTTTTTCTAATAATTGATACATGTGTCATTATTTACTGCTATAATTGGGTTCCTGCTAGACTGTGAGATTTAGTTGAAGAAGTGGGATGCCTTAAAAAATGGATTAATTAATTCAAAGTTAGAACACAGCAATAAAATAATTTTTTGGATTCCATTGGAAATTATGAAAGGTAACAGTTCTCATAAAGAAGCTACATTCATGCAAATGAAGCATATTATTGTGCGTTCTTTTTAAAAAAATATTATTCTATAAAAAAAATCACTTTATGTCATAAATAAAAAACTAACTTTTTTTATGCAAAACAATCATTTTGCATTCCATTGTTGTTTCAATATTTTTACCTAAAGCATTAAAATATATGCATTGTCGAGTTGCCCCCTATTACAATAAATCCACCAATGCCAACCCCACTATATTAAATGCAAATTATACGTGTACAATTATATGACGTAACCAATTAAATTCCATGTTGGTATAAATAATAGAACCCTACCCATGCTACTCCTTAGGAAGAAACACAAACCTTCTTGCAAGTGTTCTTCCTCTTTTCTCTATACTACAATATTACTCTAATTTGCTCAACTCTCCTATCTAGTTTCTTCACAAATAAATAAAGAAAAATGGCTATGGAAAAATCAAATTCCTTTGAGAACATGAAACATTACACTGCTATGATATGTTTACAATTTGGCTATGCTGGTATGAACATTATCACTAAGGTTTCCCTCAACCAAGGAATGAGCCACTATGTCCTCGTCGTTTATCGCCACGCTTTTGCTACTGCTTCTATAGCTCCATTTGCATTCATGTTTGAGAGGTTTGTATAAACATGTTTTAACATAAAGTCACATTTTTATTGCAAATTAATATGCTAACTCTTAATGTTTCATTTTTGTAGGAAAGGTCAACCTAAGATAACATTCCGAATTTTCTTGCAAATTTTCGTCCTAGCTCTTCTTGGGTTAGTCTCCTCTAGCTACTTTAATTCGCGTTAAAAAAGTCGTATAAATTTTACATTTTATCTATTTTGTCTCTATATACAATTTTTAGTTCTTCCAAATCTAAAACCTACATGTTTTTTTATCTTTGAAGAGGGACTGAAAAGTTAATACATGGACCACAAATATAGCATGAATAATAAAAGTGTAAAGTTAAATTAAACTTGCATATACTAAATGTGATTATTGTATTTGATCAATAAATTACAGGCCAGTGATTGATCAAAATTTCTATTATGCTGGGTTGAAGCTCACATCCCCAACCTTCTCTTGTGCAATGAGCAACGTGCTTCCAGCCATGACTTTTGTGATGGCAGTTTTATGCAGGTAATAACCAAAATTTAGATTATTTTAAGGGTATGAATGTTTGGTGACAAGATTATGTAGAAAATGGAAGAAGGAATACATATCTTATTTTTATTGTAAATCAAGATTATATAATTTAATTAAGAAGTTTTAAGCATGAAACCAATTAATTAATAATCTCTTGTTTTATATACTATGTAAATCATAACTTAAAAATAGAAAACATAACCTCTCATATTTCCTTTAAGACCTCGTCGCTAGAAAAAACAATTAGTGGCATAAACTAATGAAAGAAAATATTAATTCACTGCTAAAAAAATTAGAATAGGGAAGAAAATGTAAAAAGGGAGAACGTGGTCATTGTGAGCTTAGCTCAGTTGGTAGGGATAAAACATAATATATGCAAGATCCGGCATTCAAACCCCGGCTACCATAAAAAAAAAAAAAGGAGAGCGTGAAATTCATTCTTAACCCGTAACTAAATTTAGCGACGAGACAATTTAAAAAGAATTATATTTTTTTCTCAACATCATTAATTTATTATTTTTAGTGTATTAAATTGTAACCATAAGTTCTTTTTACTAGTCAATTTACACTAAAGTTTATTTCTTCTATTTAAGAATTGCTCATTTTTGTTTTTAAATATGAAAAGGATGGAGAAGATAAACATAAAGCAAGTGAGATGCCAAGCAAAGATATTGGGAACAATTTTGACAGTGGCTGGTGCAATGCTAATGACATTATATAAAGGTCCTATTGTGGAAATGGTATGGGCCAAAAATAGACATCCTCAAAATGAAACACATGAAACATCAACCACAGGATCTTCTGAAAGAGATTGGATTTTAGGGTGCACTTTTCTTATCATTGCCACCTTTGCTTGGGCTTCACTCTTTGTCTTGCAAGTAAGACATTAGGTCAAAGATTTAAAGTATATAGTAAAAAAATATGCACTAACTTTAATTATCATACTTTTTTTTTATTGAAAAAGAGTGTGTTTGATTAATTATAACATATTTTTTTTGTGCAAATTATTAATTGGGTTAGGCAAAAGTTATAGAGACGTACAAGCATCATCAACTAAGTCTTACTTCACTTGTGGTATTCATTGGTACTCTTCAAGCTATTGCTGTTACTTTTGTGGCTGAGCATGATCCTTCTGTATGGAGGATTGGTTGGGATATGAGTTTACTTGCTTCTGCCTATGCTGTAAGAATCTTCCATGTTTTTAACTTACCTCTCAAAAAATGTTTTTATCTTTTACTATTACAATATTTTAATTTTTGATTCGCAATGTCAAAAGTTTTACATTGTCAACAAATCATAATCGTTCACATGCATGCATGAAGTTAAAAGTAATTATAATAAAAGTTAAACTATTTTTACAATTCGACAGTTAAAATTTATTGAATATGTAAAACAATGTTCCGTATGATTTAAGAGAAATAATATTTGTACCATTTTTTAACAATTTTTGGAACAACTCACGCATGCGCTTATTGTATACTTACTCTCTCTATTATTTTGATTTTCGTGTCAGTACTTATATTTGAAGGACTCAAAAGATATTTAATTAATTACTATTGTAATTCTTAGAAATTATTATTTTTCTAATAATTTAATTTATTTTTGTTAGGGAATTGTGACCTCAAGCTTGGCATACTATGTACAAGGGCTAGTGATTAGGAAGAAAGGACCTGTCTTTGCAACTGCCTTTAGCCCACTTATGATGATCATTGTTGCAATCATGGGATCCTTTATCCTTGCAGAACAAATTTACTCTGGAGGGTAAATTTTGCATTATATTATAAAATTGATTATGAATTTTTTCTTGAATATTATTCCAACTTGTAATAGATTTTGTCATCATTCAAATGAATAAAGCTATGTGACTAACTAAAGAATTTGATTTTGGACTATGTGGGTGCAGTGTGATGGGTGCCATCTTGATTGTTATAGGCTTATATTCTGTTCTATGGGGAAAGCACAAGGAAGAAATAGAGAGAAAAGTAGATGATATTCCTTTGCCAATAAAGGGTCCTCAAATGAGTGGAAATTCAGGTCTAGTGATTGATGACACAGATCAAGTAAAACATGGTCAAGTTGAAGATACTAACAACATGCTTTCTTCAGTTGCAATAAGCATTCCTACTAATAATGTTAACCAGCAATAAAAAGTTTTAAGAGAAATGGAATGTGATTAGGAATGTATGTCATTTACTTCATCTTCCATCATCCCCATTTTGTCCCTTTTTATTTTTAGCAAGTTTTCCTCACCCCATCACCCCTTGTGTTTGAGCAAATATATTATATATAATTTTGTAACAAAATTCCAACTAATCCATGTAGAAAAGGGAATCATAAAGTTTTTCCATCTTATCTCTTTTCTCTCTCTCTATCTTTTTATTGGTATAGATGTTGTGGTCAAAAAAATATGTGGGATTTCATTCATTCTATTTTATATTTTTAATGAAGCCTGATTCAGATTCCACTAGGTTGGTAGTGATTTGTGTTTTCTCATATAATTGTGTCACACACATCAGTATAGGAAAACAGTGTGTTAAACCATTTTACTTTGTTTGGGAATCTTGCACCAAGTGTGCTTCATCCTATTATTGATCATATTTTTAACAATTATAAAGTCAAGTGGAGGCATTGTTCTAAATTATAATTGCATTCTTTGTATTTGCAGTCACAGTCGTGCTTTATTACAATTGCATATCTTCAAATAATGCAACAAAAAATGTATAATCCTATGTTTTTTATTGATATCTTTTCATCATAAATTGGTGTGGAATATATTCTGCAATATGTTAAGAATTGTCTACAAATTAATTTGTGAAAAGATAACATCTTCAAAATGTATCTAACCATTTGTGTATACTTTTTCAAGATCAAAAGTTGTTTCAAAATAAAAGAAGCCCGACATAATATAATAACAAATATCTAATAAGATAGCACTAAAACAATATGCACCCCAATAGCTCATCAAATTACAATGATACATCATCCAAATAACCTGATAAAAAACTTATTAAATGGAAAATGTTTTACTAAAATAAGATTTATCAAATGAGTATCGTGGTTGTCAAGAACAAATCCTACTTTGAATTACTGAACAACTTTTCTGTTGTAGAAGATGCAAGTGATAGATACTTCTTTCATATGTTCCAACTCTAGTAAAGTTGAAACAACATGCCTTATTCCAACTACTGCCATGAATGAGTATGAATCACTTTTCTGTAATTTATTTTTATTAGCTCACAACTTATACAGTCTTTCTGTATTGATCCTACAAAAAAATTTGTCATCTGACATGTAAGAATTCACAATCAACACCCCAAGTTAACATCAATCTCTACTTTTAGAGAGCAAAGCTTTCGTATAAAGTTGCAAAAAGAAATACGATAACTAGAATAAGCATATTTACAGATAAAACTGATGATTTACATGAGTCAAATTTGAGGGGCAGCTTTAACTGCCCCTTGAAACAGAATCATCTTTCGCAAGAGCAACATAGTTCACTGGAATTATGTTATTCACTCTGCCACTTTCCCTACGATCCTTTGCACCCGATGTTCCATAACGGCCTGAAGGAGTATGCATCCGGCGCCCGTTTGGTGTCCCAGCTAAAGTGTTAACATGACTGCTCTGGTTCAGAGGCTTCTTTGTTGCAGATTTTGAACCAAACATTGCTTCTTGCTCTACAGCAAGTTGTTCATTAAGCCGCTTCTGCTCCTGTTAAAAAGACCAGAATGAATAGTTGCGCAATCAAAAGTTTGAAGCTGACAAAAACAATCAATTACCATCCAAATTAAATTATGTGACAAAAATAATGTAAAACTTGATTATTTGTGAAGTGGTATAGGACATTTTTCAATTTTTTCCATCATGTAAGAAGTTACAAAATATATTTTAAAATTTCATTTCATCCCTCCTAGTTTCTATTTCCATTTTAAAATAACAATCATTTATATATATATATATATCCTCTGTCAACTAAATTTAATTGACCGCATTGGCACTAATGACTTGTCTTTCTGTGAGATACATCATTATTTAACTGAGCGGTGTCAGGGTGAGGGACTATAAGTGGTGTACTTCAAAAACTAAGGATCAAAATTGTACTTTTTAAAAAGGGAGAATTAAAAGCAAATAATCATATTTATAAGGACTAAAACCAAATTCAACCTTCAAAACTTATTTGCTGTGTTTGTCATTTTTGTTCATTTCATAGTTTCAGCAACGCATAGCCATAACATAAAATGGCTGTAATAATCATTTACTCAACATTATTTTGTCCAATATTTGCATAAAATTAGTAATTAAAAAAATTCACATGATTATCGACAATGTTCAAATAAATTTTTGAATAAGTCAAAAATAAGATCACCAGGAATACAGATGTGCTTGATGGAAAATGCATATTAATTTTCATTCCGCACAGATTTTAATTTCAATGATATAGAAGTAAGATGTAAGAGAAGGACGATAGAGGAAGAAAAAAATATTATCACTATAAGTCATACCCGAGATTTCCGCTTCTCTTCTTCTCTCAGTTGTCGTTGTACGTTGTATTCATCCAAGCTATTCAACAACAGAACCTGAAATAATTTTGAGTCAGAACCTGACTAATCATTCTGCATATTATAGTCAATAACATAGTATAGTCATCATCACCTTTTCATATAAGAAAGGTATTCCTTTTTCCGTCTCCCATGCTTTCACTTTTGCAGTCAAATTCTCAACCACAGCTGCTCAGTAAAAAATTGGAAGGAAAGTTACTTTTAAACAAATGAGGAAACTAGCATCATGATAATACTACAAGTTACAACCTAGGACTAAGCACTTATATAGGTTTTTTTTTCTCAAAACATAACTATTTTAAGTTTGCCAGCTATTGAACGTAAAATAAAGGTTTTCACTTATTAACTTGACCAATTTCTATTCCAAATCCAATAATGGAAATTTGAAAAATAATTAAATTGTAACTTTGGCGCTGCTTCTTACTAAAATTCTACAAAGAAATCCATAGCCTAGTTGACCTTAATTTACTATTTTAATCCGGTGAGTGTAAACACTTTCTATCATCAAACAGAAAATCTTCAGATAAAATGAAATATCAAACTTCAAGCAGACACGAGCTTCAGAAAATCTTTTGAACAACATACATATATAAAATGATGATCATCTTGTATCGGATAAAGCTAATCTCATTCTCCCCACCTTTATTGAATTCACTTCTTTCAAAATTAGATAGTACTATATAATGCCATTAAAATTATATAGATTTTGATTGCCAACACACCCCATATGAAAAGCTCTTTGTCAGTCAAGCAAGGTTAGAAGTTTCTAATTGGCAAAGCAAGGTTAGAAGTTTCTAATTGACAGTTTGCAGATCGCATATTCAGTAGCTATAGCAAACGGAAAACCTTTGTGGCCTCACTAGTAAGATTTCTTAGATAAAGATAACAGCAGCTAAATCGTATATTTTGACAGTTGTCTAGCTTCCCAATTTTGACCTCTGACTATGTTTTGCTAGTTAACTACTTAACGTATGGTTTGCACTCAAAGAGCTTTCCATTTATATCTCACCATCTCAAATTAGTACAGGTCAGATATGAGTGGATATTCCAGTGGCTTCTTTCACTTAAAAATTAAGGTAGATAGTTACCAACTGCTTGAACTAGGAACCAGCCAGCTTGCCAGTTGGTTAAATCTCGTACTTTAATGCTATTTACTTTTTTATTTATTTATTAGTCATCCAGTTAAGCCATGGATGAACTAATTAAACCATGATCTGCAGGTCTCGCCAGTTTGATCACTGGTCAGATTTTTAAAATATTGATTATCAGTATCGCATAATCAAACTATATATGGCCATACTTGGAATCACTCGGTATGTTTCAAATAACACTAACATCTTAACAGCATTATGATTCAAGCATAAACAGCAACTAGTTCACAGGTTTCCCTTAACATGAAGACAAAAATATCTATCATAATAATCAAGATTCTCTAGATCAAATATAAATGTAAAAATTAAAATAAAATAATGACTCACATGGAATCTTGCTGACAAGAATCCGTGCTTTCTCCGCACGCTTCAAATTTTTGTGTGCTCCTTTTACTGCACTATATCGATTTTGATCCTGGTATAAGGGTGAAAACAGATTATATTTTGTTATTTTTCTCAAAATAGATCTACTAAGTAAAGAAAACAAGAGAAAGCTTATCAAAAAAAATTAATTCATCAATGGAATATAGTAATTTGGTTTTGCTTACAAAATTCATCAACCTGAGACTTAGCGAAAATCTTTCAAGCGTAACATGTTATGAGACTAAATCATATAGAACGAAACAACAAGAAATTTCATTGCATCCTACACAACAAGGTATTTTTGTGCCAACAAGAAATTCTCACAATGCATTTATCATGGTTTATATTTTTATATGTTCCCAAAATAAATTTCATTTTACTAGATAGAATTGATGAATTAACTTCGGATATCAAAGTCAAAGTTCACAAATGCCACGAATAACCATCACCGATAGCTTAGTATTGCTTTCAGTAACTTTTATGATTTCATTTTCAAGATGATGCAAAATAAACAAAGCAGAGAATGTTTATGACTTAAATCTAATATTTTTTTATGCACCATAGACATGGTGAGATAACATTACCACATTTACAAGGAACACAATCAAGATATTGAAGCAAATTCAACAACCAAATGTTCAGAATCATCAAATTCCTTATATAAAGAACCTATAAGATATTATACTATCTACAAACTGTCAACGATCAATTCTCCTGATAACTAAATTTACGAGTGAATGCTTGTAGATAAATGATTTTATATCACATGTAACGATAATTGAGGTTTTAAGTGAGGAATGCACAGGACCACCCTGCCTGGTGCTAAAAATAAACTTTATTTAGAAGAGGGACCCACAGCTTGTGAGTATCAAAGTTTAGATGTTGTAAAGGCTCAAAAATAGTAAATAGTTAAATATTAGAAAGGAATTTATTCAAAAAATATATATATTAAAGGGAAACCAAATAAACTCAAATTGAATTACCAATAAACGACAATAAACTATGGTAAATTATGTGCATATGACAATCATCAGTTTCCCTTTTGACAACAATAAGCTAAATATGTGGGTTGAAAACAATCATAAAAACATTTGCATATACAAATGATATAAAATAGCATTTGTTGTAATCTGATGATAAATTTCAACTGCATCAATTTATGGCTTATTTAAGAATGAAATAAACTGAAGAAAGTTATCTACCCTTTCATATTCATCTAACCACTTTTCCTCCTCAGCAGCAAATTTCCATTTCTCCACCCTGTCTAAGATATCTCTTCTGCTTAGAGCTTGCTCTTTGGCCTTCCTGATTTGCTCATCCATGCTTTGAAGCAATTCAGACATATCAACATTACCTGCAAAGCCGAAATGCTTATGTAATTAAAGGAAAATAGTAACTAAGAACGGACATTATGGATGCACACATAAATATGTAACCATGGTTGTCAGATTGAGATCTTGCATCAGATCAAAAGGAGATAGCAAGATCGTAAAACATAAGATTGCAACCAAGATCGAAGGATTATGTTTGTCGGATCAAAAGGGGATAGCAAGATCGTAAAACATAAAATCGCAACCAAGATTGAAGGTTCCTACCAAAACAAAAAAAAAATACTAAATATATATTCTATAGTGCATAAACTGCTCAAAATTTCAAATCTTAAACAAACATAATAGTAAAATAACCAAGTCTCAAATCTTAAACATATAAGACTCGAAGACACAAATCTTAAACATAAATGACTCGGTCTCAAATCTTAAACATAAAACAACCTAGTCAAAAAGCTTAAACATAGACGACTCAAAGCCAGGATTGTTAGAATCATATGGCATTGCACGATTTCATGCCAGTTTCATGTGTTCATGCAATTTTGCAGGAATTTTACTCAAATCAGGATTCTATTTACGATTCGGATTGGTAGGGGTGAGTTAAATCGCAAAATCGTTGGTTTTCACGATTCTGAATAGGATTCTGACAACAATATCTGTAACATCAGGTCCAGAGAGTATTTCAGAGGGAAGAAAATGGAATCTAAAGGTAAATTTATAAGTAGCCACATTGAAATTTCAAGAAAAAAATTCAATGACACTTTAGGCATAATTTTATGTACCAGATTCTGTGAGGCTGGTCAGAGTCTGTCTAGCAGCTTCACTATCCATATCCATGTGAACTCCTCTGTATATTTCTTCAAGTTCATTCTGTCTTTTAAACACTAATTCCTTCATCTTACTGGCTTTCAAAACATTTAACTGCTGAACTTCAACCTCAACCTACACAAATATAAATAACCAAGCAATGAAAATTCAGACTATACAAATAAATTGCAATGAGAGTACAAGTCGTTGAAGGTTTCACCTGCTCAATGACATCAGCAGAAAGGCCACCTTGGGTTGACACTTCATCAACTGATGCTGAAATTAATCTAGTAACATGGCTAAAGGCCTTTTGCTCATCAATGGGTATCTCCATAAGATCCCATAACTCTACCAAAAACTTAACAAGTTCTTGTACCTGCAAGAAAGTAAAATTATATTCATAAATCTTCAAGAACCTATTGGAAACAAGTGCTCCGTCAATAACAAAATTAGAAAAAATAAGCAAACTCATCTGATACACAATAAAGAAAAGAAAAAATATGACTTCTGTTTCATTCATTGCATCGAATGAGATGATCCAGATGTGTTACTTGTAATAGCAACAGTGAGACACATACATATACATGCAGCAAGACACATACATATTCATTTGCAGTAGTTCAATCCAGATCAGAAAAAGTCACCTTTTGTAGCCTTTGTTGCTTTTCCTGCTTTAATGAAAGAACAACCCCAGTTAATCTAGCAAGAGTGTCATTACTAATGCATTGTGGTGCACCATTTGATGAACCGCTCAGGCTTGGGTGGATGTCGTTTAAAGTCTTCCAAATATCAATTGACATTACAGCTGAAATCTCACTGATAGTACTGATGTGACTTTTCACTTTCTGCTGGCGTAAGATCTGAGAGAAAAAAGGAAGCAATATTGAGCTAACACTTAATAGGAACTAAAAAAATATGGATACTAATATTATGTGACTATATTTCGAATTTGGTAGCACCTTTTCATTTTGAAGTTCATGAAGATGCGATTTAAGTTCCCCCAATTTCTCCATGGTCAGATCACATTGATCAACATCTTGATCCGTGACACCTTTGGACTGTCCACAGCCTGCTATTTCAGCACATATCTGTGATATTTGGGACTTTATTTCTAAAATTTCCTCAACTCTCTCAGCCTTCCTTGACTTCAAGTCCTCTAATACAGGTCTAATGTTAGCTAATTGCTGCTTCAGAGTACCCTTTCCCTGTTAAAAACAGAACTGAATTGAATGAATATTTATCTAGAAGATTCAATTAGCCAAATTATAATTGTGAAGATGAGCAAACATGAGATTTGGGAATCATCAAGTGTAAAGAATACAGTCTTCTATCTAACTAAACAACGAGGAAAATAAAAGTAACTAATAAATGCTAAAATTATGTTTTGATTTGCATAAAAGATTCAAGAGAGCGCAAACAAAATCCAACTATGGAAAGTTTTAGGTTCCATTCCTAATGTTTTATTTTAAGGGAATCACCAACTTAGTTATTGAAATTGTAAGATAGGGTAATTTGGTTTCTGACATTAACCCAATTTCAGAATGATCACAATTTAAAATCGTCAAACACAGTATTAGTCTTATAAAGTTAGCCAAGTTAACTCTAGAAATGGTCACAAATGCCGAATATGATTGAAGATATTCAATTAATCTTTTCAAGTTTGTCAATTTGATCCTTGAAATTGTCACAGAATGACTTAATGATTGAAGATATACACCTAGATTAGGGGATTTACTCTTTCTGCAGAAATCTAATGCAAAATGGTACTTAAGGGTGTCGTGTTAATGGCAACAATAGCGGTAGTACAAAACAGGATGTCAATGGAACATACCCGTGAGATCGACACACAATCATCCCCAAGTGAAGAAACAATATCTGCGAGTTCAGATTCAGCATCATCCAACCACTTATTTAAGTCAGCTTTGTGCTTTCTGGTTTGCTCAACCTTTCTGTAATAAATGTCAAGGCACTCTTGCTCCAGTTGAAGAAGCATATTGTCTCTATCAGTGTCACTCTCCCCAATCTCATCCCATATCACCTAAAAATCCAAAACATTAGATCATTAATGCATTCACCAAAGGTTGCATTCATATATCCATCAAAACTTGAGCATATCACCCCATCAAGGCTGATTCTAATGTGTTCTTTTGTTGGATGGTTACACCAAATTATAATAAAAAATTAAAGTCGATTTAGATCAAAAACACTAGTAAGCTTAATCGCTACTACGATTCATTCTATTTCTATTTATGATAACAAATTAACCACCAATAAAAAGGAATTACCAGCATACCCTTTTTCAATTGTTCACACCACTTTTTTTTTTTTGGTAAACCAAGATTTTTCTAAGCGCACAATTAAAGAGACTAGTGGGATACACATACGATAAGATATTGACCGATGTTTCTTCATACGTAAAATGCTGAACATTACAAAAACCATTTTCGCCAAGAACGAATCAGTATTTAATTGGCTACCACACCCATGATTTTCGCCAAACACACGCTGAACCGTTTCAAGATTTACTGAAAAACTTCGACGTACTTATTCAAGATTAACTCTATTTCATACACACCAGCCAGAAATCACACAACCAAACATTTCATTAAGAAACCCTTAGATTAAGTAATCACAAAAACAACAAAATTTGACAATTTTTTATAATTATTAGCCAAAAAAAAAGAACTGAAAATGAAAACAAAACACAAGAAAAGAATTGTGATAAACCTTACACGAGGCAGCATCAAAATCTCTACTTTATTGGTTCAATTGAAACTGAAAATGACTAATTCGCATTTCTATCATTTCCGCCACTCAAAATTCATAATATCAAAAATTAAAAAAAAACAAAAACAAAAATTGAAAGAAAAAAAAACTTTGAAGTGGATGTGAATGAGTGAAGAACCTGCAATTGACGGAGGAGAGAAGCGCAGGTGGTGCGAGAAGGAGAGAAGGAAGGAGGTGTGGAAGCCATTGATGCGGAAGAAAGAGTGAGAAACGAAACCCTAGAAAGAGAGAAATTGGGAATCGAAAAGACGAAAACGGAAAGCGTTTGAAGCGTTGTTGAAATTGATTGTAATTGTAATAATAATGATGAGCGAAAGAAAATCCCTTGATTTGAGTTTTTCTTTCAAAACTGAGAACTTGTACTACTTCACTTGTGTTTTGCTTTTGGATTTTGGCGCCAAATTCACACTTTAATAAATAAATTAACCATAATTTATTTTGATTAATTAAGTAATAAGTTAATTTATTTGACCCATTCAAAAAAAAAAAAAAAGTTGACTAAATCTAATAATAATTCATTTATTTAATTTTTACTCATTTAAACATGGGTCTGATAACCGATATCCTGAAACATTGATTAAGAAACCCATAAATAAAAGTTTTGTTTCGGAAATATAAATCTTGGAAATATAATGTGTTGCTTTTGACCAAATAATAATTATATCACTTTTTTATCTTCAAAAATAATTATATCATTTTTTGTAAAAGCTTTATTGTTTTCGATGTTTAATCAATATTTTTGAGGACACTCTTTAACATTCCCTTTTAAACATTTTGTACTTATAATTTACGGTTTAACTATTTTAAATTGTTTTGGATAAAACGACAGTGTTGATGACTCCTCAAATAATCAAATTGTAGATAACCTATGTTCCTTTATGCTTCTAATTGATAATGTAATATAGAAGTTATTGATGTTAATTTTAAAAATTATACTCTCTTCATTTCATAATAAGTGTCTTCTTTCTCAAAAAAAATCTCAAATTATTTGTTCCTTTTACAATTCCATTATAATATTTACTTATTTTCATTATTAATCATTATCTTAATAACTATGTTAAACTCAAATAAGATACATATCGTGAGTCGTGAGTCGAAAGAAGCCAAAATTATCAATTTTTTAATATGGACAAAATCGCCTAAAAATATACTACTTCCCGCATATTTCGAGAAACCAAAATGGAATCCGTATCCCAAAAACGATCCAAAGGATTAAGCTGCTAAGCAACCAAAATGGGAATCTCCATGCTTTGAGAAGTGGACATAACGTGTAGAATACGTGGCTTCGAAATTAAGCAACACGTAAGCAAACCAATACATACGGCACTTACACACAAGCACTTTCCTTATACACACTGCTGCGTTAAACTAAAGCACATTTCCTTAGTGAGTAAAGTAAGAAACAAACCGAATGAGAGCAACCATTTATATTCTTCCCTTCTTAGTCTTCTTCTTCTTCTTCTTCGCTCTCTTCATTGTTCTAGAATCTTCCGGTGACTGCTCCGATTTCGATCACGCGCAAATGGCCACTCCACTCGGAGGTATTCAGGATTCCCCCAGCTCTGAAAATTCTCTCGAAATTGAATCTCTTGCTCGATTCGCTGTTGATCAACACAACGCCAAACAGGTTCCTTTCTTTTCTTTAATTTCGTTTTATCATAAGAATTGTGATTATAATAAGGTACTGTTTGGATGAACAACTAAAGGAAGGACTTATCATATAAGTGCTTATGAATAAGCTCTTTTTTTAAAAAAAAAAAAAACCGTATACGCTATTTCTATACAAAATTGATATTGCAACAAAACTATGATTTCTTACACCTGTGCATTAAATATCAACAAGTTAAGATTACACACTTTCAGTGTCTAAAGTGAATTGATGAATGAAGTGATCATTTCATCGAAGCTAAATGAAGTGGTATGTGGTTTGATTCTCTAAAGACCGTTTTTATGTGAGCTAAAACTGTTGACTTTTTTTGAATCATGAAGAATTCACTTCTGGAGTTCGCAAGGGTGGTGAAAGCACGGGAACAGGTTGTTGCTGGTACACTGCATCATCTTACTCTTGAGGCTATTGATGCGGGTGAGAAGAAGATCTATGAAGCCAAAGTCTGGGTAAAACCCTGGATGAACTTTAAAGAACTTACAGAGTTCAAGCATGCTGGTGATGGTCATGCACCATCATTTACCACTTCAGATCTTGGTGTGATAAAGGGTATGCCATTTTGTGTAAACCACTTATTTCTTGATATGATTAACATGCTAGCCATTAATAGGGGTGTTTGAAGGGGTGTAGTCAAGTACTCCCTTTGTCCCTTTCTAATTGTCAAATTTTATTTTTTAGCAAATATTTCTTTCTATTTATCATTTCTTTTCAAATTTCAAGGTTATATTACTATTTTTATTGTTTAATTATACTCTTACTTTATCAATTATTTTACAATTAAATTAATGAAAAGAGATTAAATTAGTGACTGGACCAATGAAAGGTAATATTATCTTTTAAATTTGTTTTTATCAAACATATTTCTTTATTTGTCACGTCAACCTTAAAATCCGTGCTTTTGAGTGATCAGAAGAAGGCCTGCATATTGCCAAAATTGCTGCGCATCATCATAAATCCTGCTTTAAAGTGAACTTGGAGATAAGCAGGGTAGTGAATTTATGATATCATATTTAGTGCAACATCAGGATGCGAGCATTGGTATTTATCCATGCGCCATTTCCATTGGAAATGTAGAAAAAGGCTTGTAGGAGTGAGGCCTAAATTTTATCTGGAATTTACCGTATGGTTCCTGTTATTTTATAAGTAAAAAAGACAATCTAACCATTATAATCATAGTTATTAACTGATAAGTGATGCATTGAGTTCCTGGACATAGGTTATGATTGCTTAATTTGTCTTGTATTTCTTGTTGAACATTTGAACTTCAGGTGTTTGCTAATACCATCTTCTGCTGTTCTGTTTTTGTTATTAGATGGCCACAAGCCAGGGTGGCAGTCTGTTCCAGCACATGATCCTCAAGTTCAGGATGCAGCAAATCATGCTATTAAGACCATCCAGCAGAGGTCCAATTCACTAGTGCCCTATGAGCTCCATGAGGTTACTGATGCAAAGGCTGAGGTCAGTGCCTTATTTCTAGTTTTGAAATGCCACATTGTTGAGTTTTTGGTTGTAATTTGATGTTTATATTTTCAGCTCTAGGAAAATGTCATATAGAAGGTCTCATTTTTTCCAAGTTTTGTAAAATGTTAATAATAAAAGTGAAAATTCGGAAAAACGAGAAACAATAAAGAGTTGTTTTCAACCATGTCATGATTTTGTCTTTAGTATTATTCTTCTATGTTTTTGCTCTTTCTGTAGGAGTTCTACTAGCCGTTTTTACTACGTGTTAGCACGTTGTCCCCTTTATTTTGTATATTATCATTGTTATTTGCATAGAGATAATGCAAGCGGATGAGGTTTTTTTGAACAAAGAAATGGCAAAATAGGGTAAGGAGAAACAGACTCGTGCATAGCTGGTTTTCTTAATCTAAGTTTATCGGTTAAAATTGTTTGGTTTGACAATGGAACTTAAAATAATAATCTATTGAAATGCTCATTTGTTACACTATACCTGTGCGTAAGTAATCAAGTAAAGAGTTATATATGATTCTTTTATGAAGTATGGGGAAACTGTAAAAGTGTCTACAGTCTAGACTCACAAAGATTGACAGACGGACAGGCATACATATACATTTCAAATCTGTAGAGAGTTATATTTGTGGTGTTTCATCTACTGCACACTGAATGAATAGATAGAAAAGGTGTAATGAAACAACAAATTAAAGAACAAGTTGCTTAAAATAAAATCATGGATTAAAGTAGTTAAAGCTAAAAAGCTCACATGTGAAAATTATGTGCATCTCTATCTGTGACCTCTTTCTTTGTTTATTATTACTTTTTATATACAGGGTTCCGTTCTGTTAAGGAAGAAAATATGTTACAACTTGCCAGATTCCGTTAAATGTGTCATTTCTCATCAAAATCCTCTATTTTAAACATTTGAGGTTAACGTAGATGATTTTGTCCAATATGTGGAAGAGGCCTATTGAATATTTAAATAGAGAAATTTTAACAACAGGCCTCTCCCATTATCATGTCTCCTTAGTATAGCATGAGACAACTGAATATATCAGTTAGTGTAGCTATATGTTCTTGCTGTTAGGACATTGTCCCCAACGATATAGTTTATTTAGTGAATAAAACCAAACATAAGAGAATCTGCATTTGGGCTGCTAGTTACAAGCTTCTCGGTTTTTCATCACTGATGGATGTCTAAATTGTTGTGCAGGTCATTGATGATACTGCCAAGTTTAACTTGCTTCTCAAGGTCAAGCGGGGACAGAAAGAAGAGAAGTTCAAGGTAGAGGTGCACAAGAATAGCGAAGGTAACTTCCATCTTAATCAGATGGAAGCAGATAATTCCTAGTCCTACTATTAAGCTTGGTCACAGTAGCATTATAGGCCTGCTTGGACCCTAAATTTGCACTTTTTATACATGGGATGTATCATATATGACTCATACATAACTAGTACGTTACGAATATTGCCCTTGTTATATATGTCTAAACAATTATATCAGTGCTTTCTTTATGCCTTGGCCTAGTTATTGTTTTGCAACTTTTGATGGTTTCATTTATAACAAAGAAACCCCTGATCTTAATTACATTAGTGTGTCTATGAAAATGTGTGTGTTGACTTGGGATTACAATGTATATAGCCTGTGTTAGGGAAAAATATTGGGAGGCTTGTACCGACCAAGTTCAAGTTCATGGGTGTAAAGGACACTTGCAAACAAGAGCATATATAGAATTCAGAGTTTTTTGAAGGAATATAGAATTCAGAGTTAAATATAATTTTAGGCCCAATAAGGGTGCGTTTGGCCCTACTTTTTTTAGGTCTAAAAGTCACTTTTAGAATAAAGTTGAAAATTAAAACTTTGAAGTTGAAGTTAAAGTTGTTTGGTATTTGTTGTTTTTTTTAACTTAATTAGTACTTTTAAGTTAAAATTTGTTTGGCAAAATACTTTTAAAAGAACTTTGAGATTTTATTACAATTATCATATATAAAATAAAAGACGTTTTTTTTTTATAAAAATTTAAATTTTGTAAAGACCTGGTTATTTTTTTACCAAATGAAAATTTATAAATTATTATGTAAAATATTATCATAAATTAAATTGAAAGAGTTTGGAAATAATCCAATATTAGAATATAAAGATGGTAAACAATGACATTACCAAATAAAATATGGTTTCTGCGGGAATCGATGCTGGGGCGTGTGAACAGTAGTTCCGAAAAGTTGTCTAGAAGTTTAATTTTACATCTTATTTTAAAAGTCATTTCTATTTGATTTCTTTCCTTTTAAAAAAGATACTTCTCTTATTAAGAACTTTATTAAAATTGTGTTTGACCCTACTTCTCCTTGAAAGTAGAAGAGAAGTGAAAAATAAGCAGGGTCAAACATGCTCTAAATATCTTTTACCCATTCTAGTCTTTACATTTTATAAAAATAAGTGCTTTTATTCACTGTATATGGACTAAAACCACCCATATTTATGTATAAAAGGTGAGACAAAACACTCGTTTTTGTAAAATATGAAGACAAAAAATTGATAAAGTTTTTGTAGGGACTAATTTTTTTTTCATAGAAACTAAAAATATTTAACCCTAAAATTTATATTAATTAAAATAAATACGAGCTCAATTAATATTTAGGACTTAAATAAAATAATTCAAAATTGAAGATCATGCCTCCATGATACATCCTCATCCTCACGTCCAGTTAATGCTGGGCACTCTTTTTGTTTAAAACAAAGAAAATGTTGGACACTTTTAGTTCGTTTACAATAAGAACATCGTCTCTTGAAAAAAATCTTCATAAAATACCCTATAGTCTTGACTATATAGGATCACCAACAATAGGTGACAAGGTCTTATATTTGCCATTGTCATTTCCATCACAACACCTCTATTTTCTCACCATAGTGCGAATATTAGAATCTTTATAGTAATCAACGTGTGTTTACAAGAAACATCAAATAGATGACTTAATGTAGCAAATTTTACCTCACGATAAAACATATTTGTGAAGAAGAGTGGAGAAAATGTTGTAATATTGTTTGATAAAGTGAAATATTTTTTAGAGTTTGTCACTTGATTTTTCTCTCATTAATAGAGGGTTTTTCAAAATAAATATTGATGTTCATTACGCCGTTAATTACGCATTAATATTCAATTCTTTTTAATTTTTTAGTTTTAATTTACACTTCTATTCCGTCCGTTTAACCCAACACATGTATTGTCAGTCATTCCAATTATTTTTATCACAACATCCAAGTCCTCTTCTCGTTCTCACTATGCACACCATTACCAACATTGATTTTTTTTTTTCCTTTTTCGGTAGATAGACGAGATGACAAATTCATCATAAACTCACACATAAAGTGGAGGTATAGGGGTTCGAATTCCGGTCATGACAACCGGCCTATCAATTTCGTCATTTTTACCAGTTGAATCGACTTATGGGACCGACCAATGTTGAATTCTACATCCTAGGTATCTCTATCATTATCTTCGTTTGCTTCACTAATTTTAAATATTTCGATAGTATCTAAGAAGAGGCACAATCTAACAATAATCTTAATTAAAAATTAATTATAACTTACATGGATTTCAAAAATACACTAAAAGACAAAAGAATGTCACATGATGTACAAAAAAACGTCATGTGAAGTCCTTATTATTTATGTTCAAATGTATTTTCTCCACATTATATTATAGGGTTAATTGCACTTTTTACCCCCTATCTTTTTAAAAGTTGCGATTTTGACTCCCTAACTAATTAAAATACAAAATAGCTCCCTATGTATTAAATCTTTGGCAGTTTTGGCCCCCAAAGCCACTTTTAACTTAGTCTTTGCTGACGTGGCACCCACATCCCTTACGTGAGGTGCCACGTGTCGACCATTGTAGGTGTCACGTCAGCGAAGACTAAGTCAAAATTGCCTTGGGGACCAAAACTGCCAAAGATCCAATACGTAGGGGGCTGTTTTGTATTTTAATTAATTAGGGAACCAAAATTACAACTTTTGAAAAGATAGAGACCAAAAGTGCAATTAAACCTATATTATATTGATTACTTCACGCAGAGCTTAAAACTCTAAAAAGCACAATGTGAATTAACTTATTGTGTAAAACAAATTTATTAATTAAACTGCTTTGATTTACATATTCTATGAGTATACGTCACCTTAGCACCTTTACAAAAAAATTTATAACCTTATCAAAAATCAACATGTTCCATAATTCATTGTCAAACTATTATAAGGAAGAGTTAACTTTTCATGCACCATCAATATAAAAAGTTTTATATTGTGGACACATCACAATTTTTTTAAAGCGATACAACACAATTAATCATGTGTGTAACTTTAAAAATAGTTATGAAAAAAGTTAATTGTTTCTAATGGTTTGACCGTTATAATTAATGATGGTGTAAAAACACTTCACTGATGATGTATATGAATTAAATCCTATAAATTAAAGTTGAGGTATTCAACATAACACATAACAAGATATCATCAAACAATAACTGAGATTTCTATTTTCAAACAGACTTTTAGCAAATGCGAAAGACCTTAGAGTACGACCGAAATGAGGTTAGAAAGAAGATAATCGAACTTTATGCATAGGAGAAAGGGGAAACGCAAAAAGTACATGTGAAGAGGGAACAAGATGTGTTTTTTTTTTTTTTTAATTGGTATTTAAGAATTTACCAAAACACTATAAAACTTAGTCACCACTCAATAAATTTAGTTGCACATTCATATACAAAATAACTTCTTTTTTTGATAAAATAGTTTATATAACTTAAAATCATTGAATTGAATTGGTTTCCAGATTTTGTTTTGTTATTCCACAAAGTAATAAATAAACCTTGAAATACATAATAAGTTTGATTAAAGGAGATACCACAGTTAAGTTTAACATGCCAAAAATTCCATATTAAAAGATGCATTGACTCTCCATCATGTCAAAAGATGCAACCAAGGAGCTCATTATCTACTCCACAAAAAATGAGGATGATTCATCAATGTCATGCTCTAAACATGTAAATTTTCTTCAAATAATTTGTCAAATTTGTTTACTACTTGAGGCTCAAAATATATGCAAACTAATATTGAACTTCCATCTTTGAAAAGGTTTAACAATCATGCAGAAATATTACAGTTAAGACTAGAAGTTCCAATGGTTTGGATGCATAAAATAAAATTTTACTACATATGGAACATTGATATACAATACACAGACCTAAGAGTACAACAAGCTAACATAACTGACAGATACAACAGCGAACATGTGCTAACATAGATAAACCATATTAAACAAATGGGACATTCAGAACCCTTTTTTTCCCAGTCAACATAAGACATGTTATGACGGCTAGTGAATACTTATAATCATAACACTAGTATATACTTCTTCTACACTTATAATGAGCTTTTAGCTAATCTAATCTCCCTCTCCTGAAGACTACAATTTACCCTTCCTCGTCATAATCTTCATCATCTTCATCCATTCGTGTACCAAGCTGGGCAAGCTGCATCGAATCAATGGCCATCTTGTCCACCTCAGAAAGGGACCAGCCCGGAATTTCTTCATGATGACTGCTGTCTGGTGGAGGAGGTTCAGACACAGGGGGATTGGCAGCTTCAGGATTAGCGGCTTCGGGAATAGTGACTGTGAGATTAGCAACTGTGCTAGCCTTTTTGTCATCATTTTCGTTCATATTGGCATTCAGATCAATATTAAGGAGTGAGTCAGAGTTATCAGCAGGAAGAACAACAACATTATTCTTTGGTAACTCGTTTGACTCTGTGCCATCAAGTATAGCCACATTTGTATCTGTAGTATTTTGGCTAACTTGCTGAACAGAAGGACAAGGCTCAGACTCAGTCTCCTGATGATGTCCCTCTCTTTGAATAGCTCGTCCTCGACCTCGACCTCGTCCTCTTCCTCTACCTCGGCCTCTTCCCCTGCCAGTAGGGCTAGTGTGGCCCAACTCAAGCTAAAATAGAAGGAAAAAAACACTAATCAAACAAGATATAGAATTGCTTTTTCCTAGAATAAGAAACGGCTAGAAATGCAGATATTCTTTAACTGGACATATTATACATTGCTACAAGATTTCAGGATTGTCTTCTGCTTGCACAAATGGAAAACAATGACGATAAACACTAGAGCATGTGAAAAGAGTACAAAATTATAAATCATCATTATTTTTAAATTCCAAGTATTCCTAAAAGTATTGTTGTAATTTGGGTGAAAACATCTGTTGAGAAAATAATATACAACCTTGTTATTTATGGAGAAAAAGGGACTTAGTCTAAGACATGTGATTGTGTGATTGATGCTGACCAAATGGTGCTGAGAAGTGGTTAAGAAATTAAAACACGGGGCTTTCATACTAATATAAGGAAAAGTACAATTACCATCTTGCCCCTCTTAGCTTCTTCATCACTGTCATTACCATCATCACCTGCAGCTTTCCTGCAAACATGGTTTAGGTGCATTAATAACTACATGTATATCAGAAAGGTAAAAACACATGAATTAGCAGATATAAGACTTCAAACCTTCTTTTAGGAATGGTCTGATCATCAGCACCACCAGCATCAGTATGGCCATGACCATGGCCGTAGTCAGGAACCTTGCTGACTACATCCTTCAGAAAGTCAAATACATTATAGCTTTGTACACAATGTTTTCTGCAGTTTACATTTGACACTCGTTAGGCTTGATTTTAGAGTTTGTTGTAGATAAAATGAGTTAGGTAGGAAGGAAGGCACGAGAAAAAAATAATAGAATACTCGAACAGTATCTGAATACTAGTTAAAATTAATCAGTTAAGGAAGATCCCAAGCCGTGCATTATTTGATCAAGCATTGCAGGACATATTGAGTAAAACTAATCATGTCTTAAGCCATACAAGAACAGATATTAGAATCACAGTGCAAACAATTCATAAGGATTTGGTTGGTTTTAAGTGAATCACGATTGCATGATAAAAGTGTCACATGAGACTACTCATTGGCTTCAGATATTGATTGTATTCCATTTTCACATGTTCAATAAAAGAAATCAAATCAAATTGTCTAAAAAGGAAAACATCTAAAAGGTAAGACAGAATAAGTTATTAACTTCCACTGTTGTAGATGATAATCTTGCAAAATAATCACACTGAATGTTAGTTTTTCTGAACATTCCAACAATGACCACGACGATTAATTGAGTTCATTAATTACTCTGGTTTACTTTCAATGAAACTACATATTCACACTTACACAAATGTGAGTTTTAAATCGAAGTTAACAACATTAAAATAAGTCCATTATAGAGACATCACTCTAATTTCTTGAGTTAGATCTGACTCACTAAAACGGAAAATCATAGAAAAGTAATACATAGCATGATATACTCACAAATGCAATGAATTCATGGTTTTCGCCCCTCTTTGAAGAGTTATTTCATAAGTGCGGTCACAAAGGTCTTGCAGAAATAGCTCCAGAGCTTTAGCTGTAATGAATTCAATAGTAATGTAAACAAAACCAACAAACAGCAGCTTAAACTTAACAACATAGTTAATCAAATTTAAAGCAACTCACAAACTAAAACAGGCACAGCCAATGCTATCTTTCCAACATCTTCATCAGCTTGCATTATTTTCTTTATCCGAGCCTGCAAATTTATGTTTCAGACACATCAAATAGTGTTTCTTTACAAAGCGCACACTACTTATGATTCTCAACAGATAAAGTTAGATGATTTGAACGTAGTTCAGATTACAAATCAATACTTCCGCAAACATAGTATAATTTCAACACAATTAGAATTTCATATAAGCATCCTATCTATGGAAGAAATCTAAACTGATGCATCCATCAAATAATTTAAATCATAGAAATCCAAACAAATCCAAAATTGGTCCTAAGGGTTGGAATCATAGACTATGTAGCACCATAGAATCCAACATGTGTCAGTGTTGGACACCTGGACACCAAACATGACACTGACACATGCAGTTATGTTGACTTTCTGTCTGGTATTGTGTTTGTGCTTCAAAGATCATATAACCTAAATTAAGCCAAACAGCTAAAAAAAAAAAAGGTAACATCACACAACTCCAATATGAAAGTTTTAGGTTCATAGACTATATAGCACTGAGGCATCCAACATGTGTCAGTGTTGGACACCAGACACAGACACGACACTAACACATGTTGTTACGATCAATGTGGTGTCTCAATGTTTGCATTTGTGTAAGTGCATCACAGATTCATAGAACCCAAACTAAGCTAACCAGCTAAAAAATGATAACATCACTCATAACCCATCAACTTCAATAATCAAGCATCATAAAACAAAACAAAAAAGTACAATCCCAAAAATTAGGTTAAAATTAAATTATGTAAACCAAAAATTTACCAAATAAAATGAAGCAAAAGTATATTTTCCATAATTAAGCTAAGCAGCTAAAAAAAATAACATCACACAACTACATAATACCCACATCACTCAAAACCCATCAAGTTCATTAATCAAGCTCAAGCATCATAAAACCCAAAAAAAAAAGTTAAATTTCCAAAAATTAGGTCAAATGAAATTATGTAAACCAAAAATTCTATCTTAATTGAGGTAAATTACCAAATACAATTAAGCAAAAAAACACAATTTTAGAAGAAAACCTACATAACAAAAATCATCAAAATACTCAATATAATTCCAAAACAGTACAAAATAACAAAAAGATCAAAACTTTAAATAGAAAAAAAAAATACTTACAGCAGGGAAACGGGTATCGAGCTTCTTCTTCATGGTAACGAAAAAGTTGAGAGAGATCAGAAGAAGTAGAAGAAAGAGAGTAAGAAGGTGAAATCGCAAGTTTTGAAGAGAAGAATTGCTCCCAAGGTCAACGCGATGAGATCAAAGGAACCCATTTTTCAGATCCAAAGGTACAAAACACACTTCATCGTTTCTGAGATTCGTTCAACGCAATGTGTGAGAAAGGTTTATGAGAGTAACACGTTGGTTACAGAAGTTTTGTGACGGACCAATGGTTTTAGAGCAGTGTGGAATGGGATCCAAGTTGTGAAATGAAATGAACTAATGAAGATATATAAAGAGGAATCGAAGACTTTATGTTTAAAAAAAGTTTATGTCTATGTTTATGTTTAAAAAGGTTAAACGTGTCCCTTTGAATACATCCGATAAAATTGAAATGATACGGAGAAAAAGTTAAACGTGTATTCAATCAAATCATTTTGTAAAAAAGTCAAATCAACGCGTCATATTAAAAAGTATTTTTTAGGATGCATGTGTAAAACCGTGTATTTTGTCAAATCAGTCACATTAAATACTTTTTTAAATGTATATAAAAAATGTTTTTTTATTAACAATGTTCATATATTAAATCATTTTTGAATTATTAACAATGTACATATATTAAATCATTTTTGAATAATTGCAATAACTTTTAGTCAACGCAATATATTTATAATAAGTATATACTCCCTTCGTCCCAAATTGTATGTCGTTTTAGGAAAAAAATTGTCTTAAATTATATATCGCTGTATAATACCACCAATGCAACTTTAATATTACTTTCCCTATTATAATCTTAACTATTTATAACTTTCTTTTCTTTCAATTCTTTCATTTATTTTTCTCATATTATTTATTAAGGATAATTTTGTAAAACAACTCATAATATCTCTCTCTTAAAAAAAAAAATTCATAATATCTCTCTCTTTTCCACACAATATTAATTGCATTTTTTAATATGTGTGAAATGTCCAAAACGTCATACAATTTGGGACAGAGGGAGTATGACATATGTTCGAACTTGCGATTCCTCCTTTTCCAAAATTTAATCTATAAGTTTTATTGTAAAACTCATTGCAATAATTATTTTAAATATATCATAAATAATATAAAACAAATTTTATTAATTTAAATGCATTTTTTATATTAAAATAAAGTCTATATTAAATATATTATTTTCATAAGATAGAACTTTATTCAAGAAATAAAAAGAAAAACAAAAAGCTGAAAAAATAATGTGAGAGTATCATGCTGGTTACCAAAATTCGCGTGACAAGCAAATAGTTTCAAAGCAATGAGGCATCAAAGTAGTGAACTTTTTTTTGATGTTCTAGAACATCGAAACTAGATCAACAAGACTGAAGAGCGGATTTTTAACCTAGTGATTCTAGGGTAACCGACATCAAAGTTGTGAATTGATCAAATGAAATGAGATACATAAAAATAATTGTGACATTATATTCGTGAAGATTTGGAATGTTATATTTTGGTGATTTTGTGACTAATGTGGATTGAACTGATATATATGTTTTTAAATTTTTTGATCTGTCACGGTTTCAATTTGATTTCTTTCGTGTCCTTCTCAATTACTCCCTCCGTTCCTTTTTAAGTGTCTCTTTTGGAGAATTTTTTTGTTTCTATTTAACTGTCACTTTCAAAGTTCAATGTAAAATTAAATGATGTTTTATCAATATTACCTTTAATTATTTATTGCGGAGAGAGAAATATATGAAATAAGATATTAAATGAATAAGGTTATTATAGTAAAAGTATAACTTATTGCATAAAAAGTAATAACAATTATTGATTATCTTGGTTTGTGTAAAATGTCAAAATGTGACAATTAAAAAGGAACGGAGGTAGTATTTTATATTGTAACATGTATTCAAAACTTACCCCTAGTTTTTTTTTTTTTGAGAGGAAACTTACCCCTAGTTGTTTGTGTTTGTTTGACTTTGCTCTATGCAATAAATACAAAGTTGATTGTCATGAAGTCCAAGTAGGGAGAATTCCACTTTGATTGTGAAAATTTAGGATGAGTTATACAGTCATGTATTTGATTACTCTATTATAGTTACAAAGTCAAAATTGTATTTTTAGAGAAGAAAAAAAAATAATGTTGACTTATTTTATCTTTATAACAAAGGTTTAATTTAATAGTATTTAATTCCGATATGAAAATGTAAATGAGATATATTTTTTTTTGACGAAAACAAAACGATATTCATTCATTCAAATTGATAGAGTATGTCATTCAACCCCGCAAAAAACGTAAACTTTAAATATGTGAACCAACTTACAACATCCGAGTTAATAGCATATATCGACATAATGCATACAAAAGTATATGAGAAAATTAAAGTGACCGAAATATCTATGACTATGGATCTACAACGTTGACGCTCAAATCTTCGATTGAATAACCGATCGTTTAATATGAATCAAATGAACACCGTAACAAAACGGAAAATCAACCAAGGCCTCACAAGACGACAAACAACACACCACTACACTCGGATGACGAAATCATGAAGAAAAAACCTAGATCTATGTGAAAATCACTTATTTAGATTGAAATGGACTAGAAAAAGATGAAGAGGGGTGATTTCAGGTCAAAAATTGACTGAAAACCACCCCTCAATAAAAATACTGGAAGAGAAAACCTATAGAGAAAAAACTAGGGTAAATCTGATACCTTGGGCCCTCTGTGATAATGACTTTAATAATTATTTTATATTTATAATTTTTTTGCTACAAAATGCAAAAAACTCCTCTAAGAGTAATTTTTTTGCAAAAGCATTTCAAATTTATTTATTTTTAGCTTTCAGTGTCACAGTGAGACCTAAGGATGATAGATGTAAGGAGGGCATCCTAGTTAAAATGTTTAATCAACTGTGGATGATAACGTAAGGAAGAAGGCTATTTTAAATTCAGCTAAATTGTCAATATTTATTAATTATAAACAAGAAGGTTATTTTGCTTGCTTAAGAGGTGTGAGACAAGAAGATCCACTGTCCCCTTTCCTTTTTTGTCTTGCTGAAGAAGTTCTTAGAGAGGGCTAAACTTACTTGTGGAAATGGATCAATTAAATCTCATAAGAGGAATAAGAACCACTTCAATTCCATCACATATCCTATATGCAAATGTTGTTATGTTGTTTTGTAAAGGAGCAGACTCAAATGTTGAAGTCCTATCAGATTTCTTTCAAAGGTATGCTCAAATCTCATACAAATTCTGAAGGTGAGAAAAACACAAGGGGGTTGTATTGTGTTAACTTTTTCTTCTTTTTAAATAAGTTAAAAGTTCAACTTCTAATAGAGTTCAGAACCTGAAGCAATGATCAGAGTTAAGTGCAGTGGATTATAAAGAGATAGATAGATAGATACATATACATACATACATACATACATACATACATACATACATATATATATATATATATATATATATATATATATATATAGAGAGAGAGAGAGAAGTAATTAGCTTGGTTGCTTCCATAATCCGGAAGTAGTACAGTTCCCTTGTCACTTACAAGAGATTTTTTTACTATAATCACACAAGATTACAATTGGTCAAGCACACAAGCAAGAGACTTATAACAAACAAGAATTACAAAGAAATAATTGTTTGGTTAAACACTTGATATACAATCAGAGGTGTTCACAATAGTTTATACTTCATTCTTAAGAATTTCTAAGATATGAAAGTTTATAAGAAATTCTAAGTGTTTGATGTGTAATGAATTTGACAGAGTTTTGACACTTGTAAAATATTGCAGAGTCTTGTATATTCTTCAAGTCTTCAATCCTTTATATAGAGGTAGAAAAGAGACGTTGGAGAGTGCCAGCGCATCAATTAGTCACCAGAGAAGCTTGATCATTCAACATTGATTTGTTGCTTGATTTTGTTAATGTCCTATGAAAAAATGAATTTGAATCCTTTCCCTGATAAGGAATTAACCGTTCTTTCGCAAAGAACACAGTTGTTGCTTCGTACACATTGTGCATGAGAATGTTGGAGGTAGTGGTCGTACAAATATTCCTTCTTGTACCTTGATTGAAAATGACATCCATTGACTTTCTTTTATCTTTAGAACCATTGTGCATGATCTTCAAAACAATTCAGGCCTGATCTTCAAGGCTTCGGCTCTTTTGTCCTTTAGCTAGTCCTGATCTTGTCTTTCAGAGTCTGGGAGATCTTCAGAGTCTGACTACCTTTAGAGCCTGGATGACCTTCAGAGTCTGGATGCAGCGTAGTTTCTCATGAAATTGCTTGCCAAAGGAGAAGGGGGGAAGATGGTGGGGAAGAAGAAATCAATGTTGTCTGATAGGACATAGCAGTAGCTTTGGTGTTGGAGGGGAGACAAAGGAGGTACATGGGCCTCTAGGGAACAAGAGACCATGATGGTCAATATGACACCCAGACAGACCAACCTCACACCCAGACCGATCCCTTCCCTATTGACCGATCATATGACCCCTGATGGATTTTCAAAGAGGCCTATTTCTATGAAATGCCAACGATGGAAACACATCATTGTAGAGGAGAAGATGAGAAAGAAGAAGGTGTGAAAATGTTTGAGAAAATGAACCATATTTATAGGGGAGGGGGGATAAAAAAGAAGGTGGGAAAGCCATCAATTCCGGTCAAAAAACGTGTAGAAACACGTTTTTCAACTTAACCACCGTCCAAAACGTTTGAAAAACGTTTTCTTTGTGGTACAAACCACCGACCAAAATCTTCTGGTGCAGTCCGGAATACGTAATCCAGATAAATGTGGATCTAAAACATGCTGCCAAACATACAAACAAACACACCAAAGATCCTTTCTGCTGTTGTTTTTGCAAATTTACATAAGTTCGTTCGATTACTAAATTTACATGGATCATGGTAGTTATTTATTGCATGCTCTCCTTTTCTGCTGTTGTTTTTGCAAATTTACCCAAGTACGTTCGATTACTAAATTTCCTGTTGTAACTAATATACAACTTACACATATAATTTTGAAAGATTGACCTAACAGTTAACATTACTCCAAGATTGACACAGCAACGGGTCAAAAATTATATTGATCTCTACTGCAATGGGTTTTCCATAATGTTCCTGTCTTTCATAGACCTAAAAAGATTTCTTCAGCTAATATTTAAGTCAAAATTCATCACAATATCACATTACATTCTAGCAGAACAGTCCTATAGATTCTTGTTATTTATACTTGTTTGCTTTTACATAATTTTTTTTTTTTAGATAAAAGCACAACGTAAATTGAATTCAATGTGTGTAAAACATAAAAGCACAACATCAGAACAATGAAATCAAGTAACAAGATGATGCAAACTAACACAACACCAAAGAAAAAAGTTAGTGCAAGTTGTTGCAATCTCAAATAAAGTCAAGAAATAAATGGTTATAACTTTTAAGCTTAAAATCAACAATAGAACAGTTACACTATATGAACAATTTATGACCACAAATAGATCAGTTTATAGATAGAAAGAACCATCAAAATATATGAAATTGATAAAGCAAAATTCATATGATCAAGCATTTTCTTAATTCAGCATGAGCATTTGACAAGCCACTTTAAGTACAAAGAAAAATCCTAAAAGCCATGTCATATATCTCTTGGGAGAAATCAATAAAAAGAAATTAACTATATCTTCATCCAATTGGAAGAATACTTTCTACATGGAATATGGAACAACTCTTTGCTCTAACACCAATCTCCTCAATCATCCTGGTACTTAAGTTAAACCAACATATTTCGCCGTCTTTTTTTCTAAATAGTATATTGCCATTCTTCCCCGCTAATAGGATACTCAAGGCAAGGGAATGATTCAAAAATAAAGAGTTTAGTCCATGATTCTATTACACCGGGTTCACCCAAAATTGAGATGTGATATGTAGATGTCTCTTCATAATTTGAGATGAAAGCAATAGACCCGTTCAACTTTCAAACCAAGAGGCATCCTCATCCAAGTCATATGGTGGGTCATCATTGTCCTCTTGAATAGGTTGTCTTTCATTCCCATCCACTTTCGGCCAATCTAATTTAACTCTACTCTCAAACCTTTCACTGGAAAGAAAATACAAAACATGTTCTTGGCCTCTGTCCGATTTAGGAGAAGAGACATATCGTGATAATAAGAATGGTCCTTTGATAAGAAATTATTGCGGTGCATAGTCATGAAATGATGGTTGTGAAATAAGAGAGACCATGACTTACGTGCGCATCCAAATCGTTTCAAAAATTTGATGGGAAGTTTTGACAGAACATAGAAGGCAATATCATCGAGTATATGTTTGCTAACCTCAACATTAGTCATCAGCGAAATCTCCATTATCTCCAACTGAAAACTTAAGTATAAGGAACAATAATCAATAATAAATTTGGATACAACATTCAATTACAGATCATCCACAAACCTAATTTATTCAATCATATCTGAGAAATCAAAGCCCTCTAATTGCCCAACCAAAAAATTAAAAATCCAAGTTTGTATACATCATCAATTTAACAACAATGTCTATCAGCTTCACCATAAAAGATAAATTTGAATACAACCATCAATTTCACAACATTAATCAATTTACCCCCTCCGTCAAATTCTTATGTTACATTTTGCAAATATTCCCCTAAAGTTTTGCCCTTATATGCAAAATAATCCCGAATAAATTTTTTCTTATCCTTGACAAATGTGGAAGAGGAGATGAAGAAATATCAATACTAGCTACTATAATCCATCCATGGATTTATATGCCTACCCAGAAATTAGATACCCATATATCAATAAAAATAGTTCTGTTTTTTTTTTTTTCTTTATGAATAAATTCAAAGTTTAGTCAATGCTAGTTGTAAGTTATCTTGAAGTTTACTTTTATTATCATGTAAATGTAAAATAAATCATGAAAGCAGATTGATTTACATATTTTATCCATTCTTTTTTAATAATATATCTTATCAAAAATGTAATTGATCATATAATATTAATAATATATCTTATTGAGTTTTCAAAAAAAATAAAATAATATATCTTATTAATAATATATATTATTGAAATAATTTTTTGTTTTGAAATTAATTGTTCGTAACTCAATTAGTTTGAAATAAAAAACAAAATAGCAATTCCCACTTCAACAGAAAGTATACAAATCTTACAAAACTGAAAATTCTAAGGTCCATATTTTAAGTCAAGGATAAGAAAGAAATATATATAAATTTTTAAGTTGGGGGGCATTTTGCACATAAGTGCAAAACTTCAGGTAGGGTATTTGCAAAACGTCATGTTGACTAACAGAAGAATTTGACGGAGGGGGTAAATTGATTAACGTTGTGCATTTTCAGGGGGTAATTGAAATTTTGTTAATTTCAGAGGGGTAATTGACGAAACTTACAATTTCAGGGGGTAATTGGCTATTTACTCCTCTTGAAATGGTAGTGGGACACGTTTTTTATATATGTCATTATATAAAACTTTAGAAAAAGGAGGAAAAAGCCATAGAAGGGAGAAGACCAAGAGAGAGCTGCGATTTTCTTCATACAAGGTAAGGGTGAGACTAATGATTCAATAGTGTTAATCTATACAATTATGATGATCAAATTAACAAGTTAGGATAGAATTAGAAAGTTTGTGAAATTAGGGTTAATAGGTGAAATTGATGATCCAATGATAATAAGCTGTTAGATTGATGCATAAAACGTCCTTTGACCTTAGATTATGTTTAGAATGAATTATGGAATTGAAATTAGGCTTAGAACCATAGCGAATGATGATCCTCGCCTCGCGAGTGATGAAGTTCATCCCTCGCCACGCGAGCCATTTCCCCTCGCCTCGCGAGTTACAAGTCGTAGCTCGCCACAACGAGCAACCTTACTCGCCATAGCGAGCATGACCAGAGAGCATGTTGAATTCTGTAATTTTGACTTTTGAGTTGAACCTTAGATGCTTTTGAGTGCCTTAAGATGTTTATTAAAGATTAGATGATGATTTAGAACAAGATTGAACCTGGTTTAGCTTAGAACAACTTAAGTTGGAATTCTGGCTTGTACTCGCCATGGCGAGCAGATGCTCTCGCCTCGCGAGCACTTCCAGAACTTAATGCAAGTTAGTATGTTGCGATCTGTTTCGCATAAGTTGATTAGGGTTGGACCCTTAAGTAGTAATGTGACCTATTTAAGATGTTAACTGAAATCTGTGAAGCTGTTTGAAACTGCTAAGTTGTCTGTAATGTGATTTAATGATTAAATGCATTACTTGAAATATTATTGAATGATCAAGATGTTGTTGAAATGAATCGATATTATGAAATTTTGCTGTTGATGTGATCTGATTATGCTGCTTTTGTTATTTAACCAAGTTGCATGAGTCTATACAAGATGATGTTGAACTCCAAATTATTGGATGTATATGAGATGATGATTAAGATGTCTTAGATGATTGAGTCCATGCATTAGCATACATTTGTTGGGGGCTCATGCCCTGGAGATTTCTACTCACCATGATGGAGCATTTGCTCAAAATAATGTTGGGGGCTTATGCCCTGAAAGTATATTAATACTATACATGCATATAAGAGGTTTAGGTTGCATTGTCGCATTGTCGAGTCAATTGATGTTATGATGTTATGTTATTTATGATAATTGAATGAAGTGATTACTTGATATTTTATTATCAATGATGCTATGATGTTTTAAGATGTTTATGTTGTTAATTATGATTGCTGTATTATATTGATTAATATTATTGTTTTGTGAAATCTCACCCCTTCTGCTTGGAAATGTTGCTCTTCGTATGAGTAACTTGCAGGTGATCGAGCTTAGTGTGCAGTGTTGCTGTCGTGAGTGGCCTTGCCTCACTGAGTCCTAGGTTGCTCTGATACGTAACGGGATGGGGTTTATGATATGCATGCTTCATTCTTTTACGTATTCATTTATGATGTTTAACTGAATTTTATGAACGTTTTAATGAGGCCTGCGTGCCAAGACTTATGATGATTTGAATTTAAATCCGCTGCAGTTTTGTCGATGAAGGATAAATTATTATTTATCTATGTTTTAAGGTTTTTAAGAATGTGATATCCCGTTATTTGTTGATTACTCTGATAATATGTTGAAATTTTTATGTTGGGAAAAACGGGGTGTTACAGCTGCCGGGGAGTTAATTAATATTGATTAACTTTTTAGTACCGGTTAGATTGAAATTTTTCTTTTTCTTTATTTTTCTACCTTCAATTGCTTTGATCGAGGACATGGCTCAAAACCACTATCAATGGATAAGTGAAAGAGCCATCAACGGTGTTGCTCCTTCACCCTCTAAAAAGAGGCAGGAATGTATGAAATTTCTGCCCTTGATCACTTGAATGCTAAGGTGGACGCACTTTTTCAAAAATTTGATAAGTTAACTATTAGTGCTGTCACACCTGCCCCTGTTTTACCACCTTGTGAAGTTTGTGGAATATTTGATCATACTGGTGTTGAATGACAACTAGATAGTGTTGTTGAACGATGCTTTGTATGTGTGGTGCAGCACCGTTGACAGCCATGGTTTATATGTGAAAGCTTTGGTTTTCTGTATGTAAAAAACGGGGAGAGCTTGTATTTCCCACAGACGGCGCCACTGATCGTACCTGACCAGAAGGTGGCTGTCGGCGCTGGGTTAAATGCAGTGGTTCACGGTGGTTGTGTATACTTCCATTGAGCGTAGGACCAAATGGAGTGTGTGCACCTGCATGCACTCTGACGCTCAAGTCAGTTGAGTTGAGAATGGGGGTTTGAAAGTATTAGAGATTCTACCTTGGAGGCTGCAAGGAGCCTCCTATTTATAGAGGTGGGTGAATGCAGAGCCGTTGTAAGGCACACGTGTGACCGGCAGTTATGAAATCGTAAGAAGTGTAACCGCCGGTGAGATATTCGCAGGAACTTGGGTAAAGAGACGTTGCCAAATGTTTGAGGAAGTTTGAACTGTTCTACTTTTCTCAGTGCACCCCCCCTCGCGGAGAAGGGTGTGTTGCGAGTAATTTGCCAAATGCAGCATTTGGGCTTGATTCGTTATTGGGCCTAAGTGACAAAGCCCAGGTCTTTGACCGGTCCAAAACAGGAAGGAAAGCTAGTTTGTGAACAGTGACAAATCGTCAAAGTTAAGAGAGCTCATGTTGTTTTTTACCTAATGGTGTTAAATAAAAAGAAGGTAGACATAGCAACAAGATACAAATAAAAAAAGAAAATCAAGTTATTCTACAATATGCAAATAAAAACTCGCTACGTTTTTTATGAGAGAAAGATGAAAATGTTGAAAAATTAATTGTCTATGTAAAGGGTAAAAAAGTCATGTATTAAATTTCAAATGAGTGTAACGAATTTTTTTTTCCAAATAAGTCATGATCCATTTTGATTGGCTCATAAAAAAAAATGAGTCATGATCTTTTTTTATTGGTTGATATAAAATAAGAGCAATGCTATGTAGTACGGGAATAAACAAACAGAAAACAACAAAATAGTGGTAGAGATGCATACCAACTTCTATTTAGCAGAAATCATGGGTATGCTATAGTATTATTCGTAGTTATTCGTAGTTTTTTCTCCGTACCATAACGTATTTCCAATAAAATAAATGTGTCAAAATCCATTTTGATTGGATGATAAGAAAACATTAAATGAGATGAGAAATATGAAGATGGCACATGTACTTTTAATTTGAAGGAAAGTAAATTTCAATCCATTTTGATTGGCTCATGAAAAACAAATGAGTCATGATGTTTTTTTTTATTGGTTGATATAAAATAAATGTGTCAAAATCCATTCCGATTGGATGATAAGAAAACATTAATTGAGATGAGAAATATGTAGATGTCACGTATGTACATTTAATTTGAAGGAAGGTAAATTTCAAATGAGTCATGATCCTTTTTTTATTGGTTGATATAAAATAAATGTGTCAAAATCCATTCTGATTGGATGATAAGAAAACATTAAATGAGATGAGAAATATGAAGATATCACGTGTACTTTTAATTTGAAGGAAGGTAAATTTCAAATGAGTCATGATCTATTATAATTGGCTCATAAAAAACAAATGGGTCATGATCTTTTTTTATTGGTTGATATAAAATAAATGTGTCAAAATCCATTCTGATTGGATGATAAAAAAACATTAAATGAGATGAGAAATATGAAGATGTCACGTGTACATTTAATTTGAAGGAAAGTAAATTTCAAATGAGTCATGATCCATTATGATTGGCTCATGAAAAACAAATGAGTCATGATCATTTTTTTATTGGTTGATATAAAATAAATGTGTCAAAATCCATTCTGATTGGATGATAAGAAAACATTAAATGAGATGAGAAATATGAAGATATCACATGTATTTTTAATTTGAAGGAAGTTAAATGTAATAAGAGTTTTCAAATTGTCAAAAAACAAATTAGGGTTTTCAAAGAAACCAATCTCACTTGCCGCTGCTACTTTCTCTCACACTATTATCTGCCACTGCTATCCCTAACTCTCTCTCACACTATTATCTGCCACCGCCGCTGCTACTTTCACCTTTTGTTCCTTCCATTCCACCAAAAAGCTGTCATGAGCGAACCTTTGTTATGTTTAACTACAAACAGGTATGCCTTAGATCTAATTCCACTTTCCTCTAGATTTTTTATTTTTTTTGTTGCTTGTAGTCAGTTTAATTTGTAACCTATTTTCCTCTAATTTCTGCTAAAATTGTTGCAGCTTCATTGTAGAGATCGGATGCTATTCCTTGATAATGATTTCGATTTCAACAACGAGTGTAATTTTTTTGATTAAACAAGTGAATGTGAGTCAACATGTCAGGAGCTCAAGAAGATGTCTGCATATGGTATGTTTCTCAAATCTGCTCTCTTTCTCTCACATCCACACACTGAATTAATGGCGTTTAGGTCAAAAATTGACCTAAGAGTGAAGACTGTTGTTGCCATATTGCCAATTGTCAAATTAGTTGTCTCAAACAAGAAAAAAGTTTTGCATTGTTGTTACTCATCAAAATGAGTGTGCTAGTGTGTTTTTGACCTCAAGCCAATGAGGTTAGGTCTAGTAGAAACTAGAAAGTACCAGTCTCATAACATGGTGAATCACAATTGTTGGAAGATACTTCGTATCTAGTATCCACCAAAAAAATATTAGTAGCCACCACCATCTTAATTTGTAGAATAGGCAAGAACTTTAACTTTTTGCAAAACTGTTAAGAATTGTGTGTTGTCTGAGTATGTTATGAGATATAATTTTTTTTAAAAAACATTTTTGAAAATTAGTTTTATCAACAAAAACTTATGCTAACGTAAAAAGAAAAAACTAATATTTACTAGTTAACCTTTGACTTTCTTTGAGTTATGCTTGAATAACATACACATATCATTTGTACTTTTCATATTTATTAGGTATTGACACTCATATTTATGTTTATCCTGAAAGAGATGAAACTCTTATCTACTATATAGTGTATCAAAAAGTAAATGTTAATAGTACCCTCTTTATTCACGAAATGTTGGCACTGAGGATTTTGGTACATGGTGATATGTGTGATGCAGGGATTACCAACAAGGTGGCAAAAACTCTCACCTCAAAGCTAAAAAACTCATTGACGAAATCCGTTATTGGTTCACTCAATCCAATGGTAAAAATCACTTAATTCCGGTTTATAACTCGAATTTTGTTTTATTCTGATTCTGTACATTGTTCCTTCCCAAAGCCACTTCATATCGATGACTTGAAAACCCTAATCTATGAAGGCATGGTTGCTGCTTTCGATCTAAAGATTTGTGATGAAAGCGATGGAGATGTATGTTGTTTTCATTTTAAACACTTATATGTGGCCTCGTATTATTGACTTATTAAATTATATGTTCATTAACCCTTCTAATCAAATATTTAAATCGATATCGAGTAAAAAAAATTCCTACATTTTTTAGTGTAGACTTAGAGAAAATTAGAATTTTCTGACATGAATCAAAAATAGTTTTTTTTCTTCATAATATTTAGGAATCAATATTTTTTCTTCATTTAGAGTTATACATTTATTGTGAGCCATAGTTGGATGCTATTCTCATTTTTGGATGTCATATTTACTGGTTTCCATTAGAGATCATACTCATGGGGTTGAGTTTTATATTTCAGGTGAAACAGTACATGATTACGCAATGTTGGAACGGAGGCAAATTAATGCCTCTAATAGGGATTTGAGCTATAGCCCTACACAGTCTAAGTTAGCAATGATAATGTCCCTGCCTGCACAAGAGGCAGCCACATTTAAAATTATCCTCTTGCAGCAGTTCCGGAGTGAAAATATTTGCAGCAACAATTCTACTTATAACTCTGACATAGAGAGAAAATTAGTTAGTATTCATGTAAAGAAATAATTATTTGAATACTCTCCACCATTGTATCTTTTTCTTTGAAATGTCTATCACTTGACTGTGTTGTATTTTGGTTGCAGTCTTATTATTGTCTAGATACTGAGCAACATATCTATACATATCCCATCATCATACACTGTGGAGTATGCTGAGAAAAACCGAGAAAACGGCCTAAGGTCTGACTACAGGAGAGGATAACGGAATCATACATGATTTCAAGTGAAATCAGACATTTGAAGTGTTCAAGAAGCTGTTCAGCCGCCATTGCTGTCTTTTTGGCTAAAAGAAATCTAAACCTAATCTTTGAGTTTGAATGCCACCATCGATCTCGTTTGTTGGTTCCATAAAAACGGTACTAAAAAATTATCATTTACATGGTTGCTGTTTCAGTTTAAATCATTTACGACTTCACATTTTGCTGCTGACTTTGTTTTGCTTTTCTGATTGGCAAGTAAATGTCTTTGTTATTTTTTTTACACTTACTAATTAAATGCTGAAAAATATGATCACCTAGTTTTAATTGAAAATACCTAATTGAATAGCGTGGCTTTGTTTCGATTGAAAATGCCTAACCTGCAACACTAGATATTGATACAGTTGCATTAAATTTTCCAGATCTTGTGTCCTCCTTATTCACAAATGAGTAGCGATATTTTTGAAACTATGTCCAATGATCAAAAAATTAATGCAAACTTACTTCATTTTGTTTTTGGATAAACATGATATTTTTGGATTCAATGTGTTTTCTCTGTCTATAATTAACTAATTGCATTGGATGAAAACACTTCTTGGTATGATGTTTTTTTTTGCTTTGACATTTTTTATGGGATATGGTTGTGTTAATTGTTTATCTTTGATGTTCGACTCTTGGTTAAACTTTACTATATTCAGATTTTAAGAAACTAAATAACTTTGTTGAATTTTTATCCATCATGGGTTTTTTTTTTTTTTTTTCTTCTCATTTTTCCTTTTTGTGTGATATTTATCATTCTTTCAAATAGTATTTGTAATTATTTATCAAAATAAAAACTATTCTCTTGTAGAATCAACAACTGAAATTATTGGCAGCAGCAATTCTATTTTATATCTTTGACAAGTTTATGAACATAAGTATTCATGTATCTTTTTTTTCTTTGAATGTTTCTCACTTTAATGTGTTGTATTTATCTGCCGTATTAGATACTCGGTTTTTTATTTTTCAACTCGTGTAGCTTATTGTCGTATAGTTTTTTCAATCTTATGTTTCTTTCTATTTCAGATGTTTAGAATGATCAAAAGGAAGAAGAAAGTCTTCCAGCTCAGGGAAAAGAAAGTCTACTTTGTGGGATGTTAAGTCAGAAGTTCAAAAGGGTGGCTCCATAAAAATGGAACTCAAAAATTTTATTTATTGATATTGATCATGTTTTAAATTATCTTTTACATAGCTTCTGATTCGGTTTATTTCATTTTATGAATTCAAATAATACTCTGATTAATGGATGTTTAAATACAATTGATGTTATAGGAAGTGATGTTATAGTTAGCTGATGTTATAGGAAGTGAGAGATAGAAATAAAATGGCATTTGAATGGATGTAAGAAAAGTTTTGGGATGTTTAAATACCATTGATGTTTGATCAAATTAGCCTTATTTTTTGCAATATGCAATTAGCAACATTAAAAAATGTGTGCAACACATACAAAAGGGTATTAAATTTCTTCTTATGTATCTTCTATATGTTGTTTTGTGAATGGCGTCATATATCATAGAATGAAGCTAGGTGATTGCCAACTGTTTTTATGGGTCTTTATTCTTCAAGAACATTTTTCTATTAAGAAGCTAAATTAGTTTAACCAATTTGACACCGGGTAGTATTGTTCAATACCAATGTTCAAAATTGATTGACCTCTTGTCTTTAAAGTTTGGTGTTATATTGATTAAAATAGAGAGCTTCTAATTAGATATTTGTCTTTCTGTTGACCTTTCATCATATTATATATCCTCCAAGTCTTCAGAAGTTTCCAATGTTTTTTTTAGTACCATAATGCTTTCATTGTGCTCATAATTTGATGTATCAGTACGAAAACTTGACCTTGAAGTCAGAATTTAATTAAATGGTCCTAAACATTTGAATACATATTAGAGTAACAAGTTGTTCTTACACACATTTTTATTATCAAAACCTTATAGACATTGTTCTAAAACCCACTTTGATTCAAGGGTTATATTTTAGTAGAACTTTTACCCGTGCTACCGCCCGGGTCATAAACAATGGAGAAGCTAGTATATTATATCCCAATATGATCCATTACATTAATAAAATGTAATGATATCTCTTATTTACGTACGGGTCATATCGACTATAATATATAGAAATCAAATATATCATTTTATTGATTTGAATAGAAAATAAGTTGTATGATACATACAGTTCAATTACCATTAACATAATTAATTATAAAATACGAAATACTTCTCTATAGACTACGATCAAACTTTGGAAAAAGGAGGAAAAAGCCATAGAAGGGAGAAGACCAAGAGAGAGCTGCGATTTTCTTGATACAAGGTAAGGGTGAGACTAATGATTCAATAGTGTTAATCTATACAATTCTGATGATCAAATTAACAAGTTAGGATAGAATTAGAAAGTTTGTGAAATTAGGGTTAATAGGTGAAATTGATGATCCAATGATAATAAGCTGTTAGATTGATGCATAAAACGTCCTTTGACCTTAGATTATGTTTAGAATGAATTCTGGAATTGAAATTAGGCTTAGAACCATGTGAGATCATGAATTTTTCGAAAAAATTGCATTCTGCCCGAGCTTGTATTCATCGCTCGCCATAGCGAACGATGATCCTCGCCTCGCGAGGGATGAAGTTCATCGCTCGCCACGCGAGCCATTTCCCCTCGCCTCGCGAGTTACAAGTCGTAGCTCGCCACAGCGAGCAACCTTACTCGCCATAGCGAGCATGACCAGAGAGCATGTTGAATTCTGTAATTTTGACTTTTGAGTTGAACCTTAGATGCTTTTGAGTGCCTTAAGATGTTTATTAAAGATTAGATGATGATTTAGAACAAGATTGAACCTGGTTTAGCTTAGAACAACTTAAGTTGGAATTCTGGCTTGTACTCGCCATGGCGAGCAGATGCTCTCGCCTCGCGAGCACTTCCAGAACTTAATGCAAGTTAGTATGTTGCGATCTGTTTCGCATAAGTTGATTAGGGTTGGACCCTTAAGTAGTAATGTGACCTATTTAAGATGTTAACTGAAATCTGTGAAGCTGTTTGAAACTACTAAGTTGTCTGTAATGTGATTTAATGATTAAATGCATTACTTGAAATATTATTGAATGATCAAGATGTTGTTGAAATGAATTGATATTATGAAATTTTGCTGTTGATGTGATCTGATTATGCTGGTTTTGTTATTTAACCAAGTTGCATGAGTCTATACAAGATGATGTTGAACTCCAAATTATTGGATGTATATGAGATGATGATTAAGATGTCTTAGATGATTGAGTCCATGCATTAGCATACATTTGTTGGGGGCTCATGCCCTGGAGCTTTGTACTCACCATGATGGAGCATTTGCTCAAAATAATGTTGGGGGCTTATGCCCTGAAAGTATATTAATACTATACATGCATATAAGAGGTTTAGGTTGCATTGTCGCATTGTCGAGTCAATTGATGTTAAGATGTTATGTTATTTATGATAATTGAATGAAGTGATTACTTGATATTTTATTATCAATGATGCTATGATGTTTTAAGATGTTTATGTTGTTAATTACGATTGTTGTATTATATTGATTAATATTCTTGTTTTGTGAAATCTCACCCCTACTGCTTGGAAATGTTGCTCTTCGTATGAGTAACTTGCAGGTGATCGAGCTTAGTGTGCAGTGTTGCTGTCGTGAGTGGCCTTGCCTCACTGAGTCCTAGGTTGCTCTGATACGTAACAGGATGGGGTTTATGATATGCATGCTTCATTCTTTTACGTATTCATTTATGATGTTTAACTGAATTTTATGAACGTTTTAATGAGGCCTGCATGCCAAGACTTATGATGATTTGAATTTAAATCCGCTGCAGTTTTGTCGATGAAGGATAAATTATTATTTATCTATGTTTTAAGGTTTTTAAGAATGTGATATCCCGTTAGACTGAAATTTTTCTTTTTCTTTTTCTTTATTTTTCTACCTTCAATTGCTTTGATCGAGGACATGGCTCAAAACCACTATCAATGGATAAGTGAAAGAGCCATCAACGGTGTTGCTCCTTCACCCTCTAAAGAGAGGCAGGAATGTATGAAATTTCTGCCCTTGATCACTTGAATGCTAAGGTGGACGCACTTTTTCAAAAATTTGATAAGTTAACTGTTAGTGCTGTCACACCTGCCCCTGTTTTACCACCTTGTGAAGTTTGTGGAATATTTGATCATACTGGTGTTGAATGCCAACTAGATATTGTTGTTGAGCGATGCTTTGTATGTGTGGTGTAGAACCGTTGACAGCCATGATTTATATGTGAAAGCTTTGGTTTTCTGTATGTAAAAAACGGGGAGAGCTTGTATTTCCCACAGACGGCGCCACTGATCGTACCTGACCAGAAGGTGGCTGTCGGCGCTGGGTTAAATGCAGTGGTTCACGGTGGTTGTGTATACTTCCATTGAGCGTAGGACCAAATGGAGTGTGTGCACCTGCATGCACTCTGACGCTCAAGTCAGTTGAGTTGAGAATGGGGGTTTGAAAGTATTAGAGATTCTACCTTGGAGGCTGCAAGGAGCCTCCTATTTATAGAGGTGGGTGAATGCAGAGCCGTTGTAAGGCACACGTGTGACCGGCAGTTACAAAATCCTAAGAAGTGTAACCGCCGGTGAGATATTCACAGGAACTTGGGTAAAGAGACGTTGCCAAACGTTTCAGGAAGTTTGAACTGTTCTACTTTTCTCAGTGCACCCCCCCTCGCGGAGAAGGGTGTGTTGCGAGTAATTTGCCAAATGCAGCATCTGGGCTTGATTCGTTATTGGGCCTAAGTGACAAAGCCCAGGTCTTTGACCGGTCCAGAACAGGAAGGAAAGCTAGTTTGTGAACATTGACAAATCGCCAAAGTTAAGAGAGCTCATGTTGTTTTTTACCTAATGGTGTTAAATAAAAAGAAGGTAGACATAGCAACAAGATACAAATAAAAAAAGAAAATCAAGTTATTCTACAATATGCAAATAAAAACTCGCTACGTTTTTTATGAGAGAAAGATGAAAATGTTGAAAAATTAATTGTCTATGTAAAGGGTAAAAAAGTCATGTATTAAATTTCAAATGAGTGTAACGAATTTTTTTTCTCCAAATAAGTCATGATCCATTTTGATTGGCTCATGAAAAAAAAATGAGTCATGATCTTTTTTTATTGGTTGATATAAAATAAGAGCAGTGCTATGTAGTACGGGAATAAACAAACAGAAAACAACAAAATAGTGGTAGAGATGCATACCAACTTCTATTTAGCGGAAATCATGGGTAAGCTATAGTATTATTCGTAGTTATTCGTAGTTTTTTCTCCGTACCATAACGTATTTCCAATAAAATAAATGTGTCAAAATCCGTTTTGATTGTATGATAAGAAAACATTAAATGAGATGAGAAATATGAAGATGGCACATGTACTTTTAATTTGAAGGAAAGTAAATTTCAATCCATTTTGATTGGCTCATGAAAAACAAATGAGTCATGATGCTTTTTTTTATTGGTTGATATAAAATAAATGTGTCAAAATCCATTCCGATTGGATGATAAGAAAACATTAAATGAGATGAGAAATATGTAGATGTCACGTATGTACATTTAATTTGAAGGAAGGTAAATTTCAAATGAGTCATGATCCTTTTTTATTGGTTGATATAAAATAAATGTGTCAAAATCCATTCTGATTGGATGATAAGAAAACATTAAATGAGATGAAAAAATATGAAGATATCACGTGTATTTTTAATTTGAAGGAAGGTAAATTTCAAATGAGTCATGATCTATTATGATTGGCTCATAAAAAACAAATGGGTCATGATCTTTTTTTATTGGTTGATATAAAATAAATGTGTCAAAATCCATTCTGATTGGATGATAAAAAAACATTAAATGAGATGAGAAATATGAAGATGTCACGTGTACATTTAATTTGAAGGAAAGTAAATTTCAAATGAGTCATGATCCATTATGATTGGCTCATGAAAAACAAATGAGTCATGATCATTTTTTTATTGGTTGATATAAAATAAATGTGTCAAAATCCATTCTGATTGGATGATAAGAAAACATTAAATGAGATGAGAAATATGAAGATATCACATGTATTTTTAATTTGAAGGAAGTTAAATGTAATAAGGGTTTTCAAATTGTCAAAAAACAAATTAGGGTTTTCAAAGAAACCAATCTCACTTGCCGCTGCTACTTTCTCTCACACTATTATCTGCCACTGCTATCCCTAACTCTCTCTCACACTATTATCTGTCACCGCCGCTGCTACTTTCACCTTTTGTTCCTTCCATTCCACCAAAAAGCTGTCATGAGCGAACCTTTGGTATGTTTAACTACAAACAGGTATGCCTTAGATCTAATTCCACTTTCCTCTAGATTTTTTATTTTTTTTGTTGCTTGTAGTCAGTTTAATTTGTAACCTATTTTCCTCTCTAATTTCTGTTAAAGTTGTTGCAGCTTCATTGTAGAGATCGGATGCCATTCCTTGATAATGATTTCGATTTCAACAACGAGTGTAATTTTTTTGATTAAACAAGTGAATGTGGGTCAACATGTCAGGAGCTCAAGAAGATGTCTGCATATGGTATGTTTCTCAAATCTGCTCTCTTTCTCTCACATCCACACACTGAATTATTGGCGTTTAGGTCAAAAATTGACCTAAGAGTGAAGACTGTTGTTGCCATATTGCCAATTGTCAAATTAGTTGTCTCAAACACGAAAAAAGTTTTGCATTGTTGTTACTCATCAAAATGAGTGTGCTAGTGTGTTTTTGACCTCAAGCCAATGAGGTTAGGTCTAGTAGAAACTAGAAAGTACCAGTCTCATAACATGGTGAATCACAATTGTTGGAAGATACTTCGTATCTAGTATCCACCAAAAAAATATTAGTAGCCACCACCATCTTAATTTGTAGAATAGGCAAGAACTTTAACTTTTTGCAAAACTGTTAAGAATTGTGTGTTGTCTGAGTATGTTATGAGATATAAGTTTTTTTAAAAAACATTTTTGAAAATTAGTTTTATCAACAAAAACTTATGCTAACGTAAAAAGAAAAAACTAATATTTACTAGTTAACCTTTGACTTTCTTTGAGGTATGCTTGAATAACATACACATATCATTTGTACTTTTCATATTTATTAGGTATTGACACTCATATTTATTAGGTATTGACACTCTTATCTACTATATAGAGTATCAAAAAGTAAATGTTAATAGTACCCTCTTTATTCACGAAATGTTTGCACTGAGGATTTTGGTACATGGTGATATGTGTGATGCAGGGATTACCAACAAGGTGGCAAAAACTCTCACCTCAAAGCTAAAAAACTCATTGACGAAATACGTTATTGGTTCACTCAATCCAATGGTAAAAATCACTTAATTCCGGTTTATAACTCGAATTTTGTTTTATTCTGATTCTGTACATTGTTCCTTCCCAAAGCCACTTCATATCGATGACTTGAAAACCCTAATCTATGAAGGCATGGTTGCTGCTTTCGATCTAAAGATTTGTGATGGAAGCGATGGAGATGTATGTTGTTTTCATTTTAAACACTTATATGTGGCCTCGCATTATTGAGTTATTAATTATATGTTCATTAACTCTTTTAATCAAATATTTAAATCGATATCGAGTCAAAAAATTTCGTACATTTTTTAGTGTAGACTTAGACAAAATTAGTATTTTCTGACATGAATCAAAAATAGTTTTTTTTCTTTCTTTATAATATTTAGGAATCAATATTTTTTCTTCATTTAGAGTTATACATTTATTGCGAGCCATAGTTGGATGCTATTCTCATTTTCGGATGTCATATTTACTGGTTTCCATTAGAGATCATACTCATGGGGTTGAGTTTAATATTTCAGGTGAAACAGTACATGATTACGCCTACCCATGTTGGAAGGGAGGCAAATTAATGCCTCTAATAGGGATTTGAGCTATAGCCCTACACAGTCTAAGTTAGCAATGATAATGTCCGTGCCTGCACAAGAGGCAGCCACATATTCTGCTCAAGCATTTTCTGAAGTGAAAGCCATCCTATACTATGGTAAAAGTTTGTGTGAATTTCGTTTAGAAACTAAATAATATTGTTGAATTTTCGTCCACCACTGTTTGATAATCTTTTCTTTTAGGAATCAATAGTATTTTTAATTCTTCTAAAAATAAAAAAATTATCCTCTTGCAGCAGTACCGAAACCGGAGTGAAAATATTTGCAGCAAAGATTCTACTTATATCTCTGACATAGAGAGAAAATTAATTAGTATTCATGTAAACAAATAATTATTTGAATACTCTCCACCATTGTATCTTTTTCTTTGAATGTCTATCACTTGACTGTGTTGTATTTTGGTTGCAGTCTTATTATTGTCTAGATATTGAGCAACATATCTATACATATCCCATCATCATACACTGTGCTAAGAGAAACCGAGATATTGGCCTAAGGTCTGACTAGAGGAGAGGATAACGGAATCATACATGATTTCAAGTGACATCAGACATTTGAAGTGTTCAAGAAGCTGTTCAGCCGCCATTGCTGTCTTTTTGGCTAAAAGATATCTAAACCTAATCTTTGAGTTTGAATGACACCATCGATCTCGTTTGTTGGTTCCATAAAAACGGTACTAAAAAATTATCATTTACATGGTTGCTGTTTCAGTTTAAATCATTTACGACTTCACATTTTGCTGCTGACTTTGTTTTGCTTTTCTGATTGGCAAGTAAATGTCTGTTTTTTTTTTTACACTTACTAGTAAATGTCAAGTAACGATATTCCCAAATGAGTAACGATTTTCTTGAAACTATGTCCAATGATAAAAAAATTAATGCAAACTTACTTTATTTTGTTTTGGGATAAACATGATATTTTTGGATTCAATATGTTTTCTCTGTCTATAAGTAACTAATTGCATTGGATGAAAACACTTCTTGGTATGATGTTTTTTTTTTGCATTGACATTTTTTATGGGATATTGGTGTGTTAATTGTTTATCTTTGATGTTCTACTCTTGGTTAAACTTTACTATATTTAGATTTTAAGAAACTAAATAACTTTGTTGAATTTTTATTCACCATGGCTTGTTTTTTTTTTTTTTTCTTTTCATTTTTCCTTTTTGTATGATATCTTATCATTCTTTCAAATAGTATTTGTAATTATCAAAATAAAAAACTATTCTCTTGTAGAATCAACAACTGAAATTATTGGCAGCAGCAATTCTATTTTATATCTTTGACAAGTTTATGAACATAAGTATTCATGTATCCTTTTTTCTTTGAATGCTTCTCACTTTAATGTGTTGTATTTATCTGTCGTATTAGATGCTCGGTTTTTTGTTTTTCAACTCTTGTAGCTAATTGTCGTATAGATTTTTCAATCGTAAGTTTCTTTCTATTTTCAGATGTTTCGAATGATCAAAAGGAAGAAGAAAGTCTTTCAGCGGAGGGAAAAGAAAGTCTACTTTGTGGGATGTTAAGTCAGAAGTTCAAAAGGGTGGCTCCATAAAAATGGAACTCAAAAATTTTATTTATTGATATTGATCATGTTTCAAATTATCTTTTACATAGCTTTTGATTCGGTTTATTTCATTTATGAATTCAAATTATACCGTTGATTTTGTTTTTCTTTTCAAATTGGCTAGTAATTGTAATGTCTACTAATTATATGGTCTAAACTCCGACCATCTCTTTTTTTCAATTGAAAATACCTTTCATAAGTATTAGGGTGGTAGGAGCGGGAAAAAAAAAATCCCATTTTGGTTTTTTTTTTTAAAATCCGAAGTGGTGTTAAATAATGTCTACAATATCTAAAAAAAAATAAAAAAATCTACCGTGGTAGCTGGATTTGAACATAGAAAATGTTATGTTTACACCTCATGTGGGTGTATACACCATTAAACTAAAAAAACAAAAAGAGAAAAGGAGTGATGTTATAGTTAGCTGATGTTATAAGAAGTGAGAGATAGAAATGAAATGGCATTTGAATGGATGTAAGAAAAGTTTTGGGATGTTTAAATACCATTGATGTTTGATCAAATTAGCCCTATTTTTCGTAATATGCAATTAGCAACACTAAAAAATGTGTGCAACACAGACAAAAGAGTATTAAATTTCTTCTTACGTATCTTCTATTGATGTTGTTTTGTGAATGGCATGATAGATCATAGAATGAAGCTAGGTGATTGCCAACTGTTTTTATGGGTCTTTATTCTTCAAGAACATTTTTTTATTAAGAAGTTAAATTAGTTTAACCAATTTGACACCGGGTAGTATTATTCAATACCAATGTTCAAAATTGATTCACCTCTTGTCTTTAAAGTTTGGTGTTATATTGATTAAAACAGACAGCTTCTAATTAGAGCTTTGTCTTACTGTTGACCTTTCATCATATTATATATCCTCCCAGTCTTCAGAAGTTTAGTTAATTACGAAATTAACCGATACATAATTAATTTAATTAATTATATTATATATCCTCTAAGTCATCATAAGTTTAATTAATTACGAAATTAACCGATACATAATTAATTTAATTAATTATATTATATATCCTCCAAGTCTTCAGAAGTTTCCAATGTTATAGAGAAGTTGTATGATACGTACAGTTCACTTAACATTAACATAATTAATTATAAAATACGAAATACTTCTCTATAGACTACGTTTCAAGTTACATTATTATCTTTACCATATCGTTTATCATAATATCAACATTAGTATCTTTAAAGGATCGGTTACATTAGTATCTTTACCGTATCAGTTATCATAAATTCCAATACGGAAAAAAAAAAGTACTGCTTAGGAGAACATTTTAATATCCCAACTTGGAGAATAGATTTATATTTGGAATTGATAATTATCTAATCTCAACAAAGTACACTATAATATTTTGGAAGAGCAAGATTAAACCTTTATATAGTGGAAGCCAAAGAACTATGAAGCTATACCAAAGCAGCTGAGAAAATCGGATACTAAATTTTAGTCTTCCAATTTATATTTCAATTATCAACTTAACGCAAATCACTTGATCCATCATATATTTCTACTGGAAAGTACAAAACACAACACAAGAAAAAACTAAAGAGATTACAAATAAAGATACATAATACAAACATCCCAAGTCTTTAGACTAATTACAGACCCTAGCTAACACTATATACACTGCTAGTTCCCACACAACATATGGATATCCATAACAACACCAGTAGGAGAAATTTTCACCAATGTGAGAAGCATATGACTTAGAATTATGGTTAGAAGCATAGGCTGCTTCAAAAAATAAGCTTGTAAAGAATGGCAAGAATCATATTTCTTCTCAGCACCAGTAGAAGAAAAGCAACAAAACTATGGACTTAATTTGAAGTGGGGACATGAACCTGACAAGAAAATTTATTTAATCTATAATTTTTGGGTTAAATTTTTTCTTCTATTTTTACCCTTCATGTACACCAGTTTATCATTTTTATATTATTATTGAAATCATCAATAATACCATTAAAATAGGTACAATCCAACACAATAGAGTGAATAATGCACAATCATAAGATCATATTAGACATTAAAAAAATCTTTATTTTAGTGTCTTGATGCTAGTTAATAGAAAGAAAAAGTAACTTTCTTTTCACATCAAACAATAAATCCAGAATTCCAGCATTGCAACTCTTTTTTCTTTTTTTTTGACGGAAGCAATGTAATTCTTTTCTATCATTCATCTATGGTAATTCCACTTAAATATATTCTTACGATAATTAAGATTATTATTATTATTATTATTATTATTATTATTAATATGGAATTTTTGCTTTTCATTGCTTTTCCATGCAAGCGTTCTATTTGCCAACTCAGTGGCGCGTGTGAAAGAAAATTTGACACTCAGGATTTTTATGTATGCATGTCTTGGTTTGATCAGGGTTTTGGGAGTTTTGAGTGTGCCCTTTACTAACATGATTTTTTATCAAGTTTAGATGATTATTTCTCTGTGTGAAAACCTCGTGCATTTGGAACCCTATTTGTGGGGATGGAGTTGAATCCTTGATACTTTGATGTTTTAAAAATGTTTGAGACGTCATGAATCTATCCTTAGCTTTGTTACCTTTAACATGCATCCAATTTTTGCTTAATTGAGGCCTAAAGAACAATTTTGTTTATACTTTTAATTTTTTTTTCTCCTTTAGAGTTTTGTAAGTTATAATTAAAAATTAAGTGCATAAAATAGTTGTTCTTCCTGGCTTACCTATGAATTTCACATTGTATCTTGGGTATAAACTAGTAGTTATATGGTGAAACTGATGAATTTTCATGCATGCCATAGTTTTTTTTTATGATCTGCATGCCATAGTGATGTTTGTTGAATGATGCTGAGTCCCTTGATTTACTAAATCAAATATCAATGTTGTTGTTTCACTTCAGAATAACATACAACTTATATGACATTTTGTTTGCTGAGCGTATTGCTAAATTGCATTGAAACTGTTATAGAGGATACTAGAGTTCAAAGTATAAGTGCTCTTCAAATTTATATTTTTCTCGCATTCTTTTTTACTTTTCAGGGACATTTTGTGTACTTCTCAAAGACGATGGATGCAAGAAGCATGCAAAACGGTAAGCAAGTAGCAAACATTGCGCCAGAGAGATGGAAAGCGGCTGATTATAGAAAAAAGATTCTGCAGAGCATCTAAGTTTAACTATGATTCAAATTGCTCACGTTATTTTAATTTATGAAAACCTATGTATGATGTTCATATTTCAAGCAGTGTAACAAAATGTGTTAAGCATAAGTTCAAACGTTAAAATCTTTTTGTTTTCTACTCGAGCATTTACAATTCTCAATATCTTTCTGTGTAATGATAAGCTTTTGTAATTGAGTTATAAGAATATGCATCAATTTTGTCAAAGAAAAAATAATATGCATCAATGCAATATGCGTTTGCAGTCCTTGATCACATGAATTTCACATCATTTCACTTCATAGTGCATGCCTTACATTTTTATCAGGAAATTAACTTTCTCTTTTACTTTGCAGCATGAACGAACTAATCGAGCATGTTGTTCCCTTTAAGAAACTTAGTTTATCTGAGCTTCTTCCGTCAGTGGACAAATAAGAGGAGAAATTTTATGCTTCTGCCCAAACTGAGGTATCCTTTTTATGTATTTTTCAGTTCAGGGATTTGCTTTGCTTGTTTCTGTAAGTATATATTCCAAGAATTAACTTTTGAGAATCACTTTTATTTTACTAAGGTCACGTTCTAAAAATATATAGTGTGTTTGTTTTAACCTTTTGAAAAGAATTAGATTTGTTATTATTTTTAGCTAGCTACTTTGAATAGTTTTCAAAACAAAACCGACGCTATAGTAATTTTACAATAGTAATATTCTTAACCTGAGTATGTTGTAATGTTTTGTTCTATACAGTATTAGGTTCTAACATGAACAAATAGTTTCAACAAAATTATGTATTTAACTTTCATGTGAAAAATATGTGTTGAAAACAATAGTAACGTACTTTCTAAATCTTTTTAAAGGATGAGTACCTTGGTTTGGTGAGAGAGAAGATGAACTCGATCCGTGAACTGTCACGGAAGGCTTTTGAAGCAAAAAATCTGCAGATAAACCCGTTGGAGTCAAGTGAGTTATTCTCTTCTCTAAATATTAAAATAGTTTAAGCATTCTTTCTAATTCTATAATGTATCCATGGAAACTTTTCTAACCATCAATATTAAGGATTGTGTATTTACTATAAACAAGCATTGTATATTTACTATAAACTTTTCTTAGGTTTTTAATTGTTTCATTAATCGGTTGATCCTGATATGTTTCACTAGTAACGCTAAGATACATTTAATCTAAAAAAGGATTCTACAATAGTGATAGAGATACATTTCGTAATCTTTATTTTAGTGTCTTTTTTTTTTTAGGTAAACCAGGAGAGAGGACGGCATCAAGGATAAGAAACGACATCCCAACTAGGTTGGCACCCGGATGAGCTCCCATCCTATACTGCCAATCTCAAATTTTATAAAAAAAAAGGGGGGGGGGGGGGGGGGAGGGAATTACAAGAGGGGGACTAGGCAAAAAAAAAAACAAACAAAAGAGAAAAGTAGCCAAAACAACTTCCTCCTGCGGAAATCTAAACCGAGGTAAACCACACTAAACCGCAAAAATATCCTGCTGAAATTCTGATGGACTTCAATAGCAATGCATTGATCAGACCAATAGCAATCACCCTCTATCATTCAGACAACTCTTGGTAACTCCAATACCATGAATCCAATGGGGGAGAGATGGAAGTTTCGTTGGCGTAGGGAGTTGTTTGTATGGGAATCAAATAGAGTTCTAGCGATGATGGAGAGGTTGGAAGGGGTGGTGGTTTCGGAGGGTGTGGACTATTGGTTTTGGAAGCCGGATGCGGATGGAAAGTTTACCGTCAAGTCTTGCTATTTATTATTACAAAATTTGTGGCTAGACGATGGGGTTTTGTCGTTGGAAGAAGCATTGGTTTTCCGTGAGCTTTGGAAAACTAGAGCACCGACAAAGGTGTTGGCTTTCTCATGGACATTGTTACTAGATAGGATTCCGACCAAGGTGAATCTCGATAAGAGACGGTTATTGGGAAATGAGGATTCAAGGCGGTGTGTGTTTTGTGATACCCATCATGAATCGACTTTGCATCTATTTCTTCATTGTGAAATAATTGATAAGGTTTGGAGGGAGGTCATGAGATGGTTAAATTTTAATTTAACTACTCCTCCAAATCTTTTTATTCATATTTGTTGTTGGACAAGGGAGGTGTGGTCTAAAAAGCTTAGACGAGGGGCGTGGTTAATTTGGCATGCGGTCATTTGGGTGGTTTGGCTTGCGAGAAATGATCGCATTTTTAATAACAAGATCATTGAGGTGGAAGAAATGGTGGATAAGATCAAAGTGCTAGTGTGGCAATGGAGTATGTGTAGGTTGAAAATTCCCACGTGTCTGTTTTATGAGTGGTGTTGGAACCCTCGCCTTTGTATAGGTAGTTAAGTTTGGTAGCTGTTTTGTTTCGGTTTGGGTGGTTTAGGTAGACTGTTGTCACTTTGTTTTGTGTTGCGGCTGTTATGTTGTATTTTTCTGCAGTTTCATGTTCTGCTAGGCACCTGGTAGCGGATTGTGCTGCCATTTTTTCTACTGGAACATGTTTCTGTTTTCCCTGTCGTGTTGCAGGACCAGGCCCTGTGTTTTGTTGCTCTGCGCCTCAGCCTTCTCTGCTTGAGAGGTGCTGTTTTGGCTTATATATTAATGCTGTTAAAAAAAAAAACTATTTTTGATGTAATAAGTTATACTTTTACTATAATGACATTATTCATTTAATATCTTATTTCATATATTTCTCTCTCCGCAATAAATAATTAAGGGTAATATTGATAAAACATCATTTAATATTGCATTGAACTTTGAAAGTGACGGTTAAAAAGGAATAGATGGAGGGAGTACTTTATTATATTGTAGCAAGTCACACACTCTCACTGATCATACTTTTTTCTCTCTACTTTTTTGCGTCACAAAGGTGTATTTGGGATGGTATTTTTTCACAATTTAAATTTGTTTAGCTTGTTTAGTCGTTTTTATTCATCATTTTCCTTTTTGGTGTGAATACTTGTTATTTTAAGTTCTTGATTGATTATTGAGCATGTTTATATGTGACTTGATGCATTGCATGTCTTGTGAGTTTTTTACTGGATGATAAGAAAACATTAAATGAGATGAGAAATATGAAGATGACTGATGTAGTTTTAATTTGATGGAAAGTAAATTTCAATCCATTTTAATTGGCTCATTAAAAACAAATGAGTCATGATCCTATTTTTATTGGTTGATATAAAATAAACGTGTCAAAATCCATTTTGATTGGATGATAAGAAAACATTAAATGAGAGGACAAATATGAAGATGCCACGTGTAATTTTAATTTGAAGGAAGGTAAATTTTAAATGAGTCATGATCCATTTTGATTGGCTGATGAAAAACAAATGAGTCATGATCCTTTTTCTATTGGTTGATATAAAATAAATGTGTCAAAATCTTTTTTGATTGGATGATAAGAAAACATTAAATGAGATGAGAAATATGAAGATGTCACGTGTAAATTTAATTTGAAAGAAGGTAAATTTTAAATGAGTCATGATCCATTATGATTGGCTCATAAAAAACAAATGAGTCATGATCCTTTTTTTATTGGTTGATATAAAATGAGATGAGAAATATGAAGATACCACGTCCACTCTTAATTTGAATGAAGTTAAATGTTTATTACATAGAGATATAGACATATAATAAGGTTTTCAAATTGTCAAAAGACAAATTAAGGTTTTCAAAGAAACCAATCTCACTTGCCTGCTGCTACTCTCTCTCACACTGTTATCTGCCACTGCTATCCCTAACCCTTACGCAACTTATTACTTTCACCTTTTGTTCCTTCGATTCCACCAAATGTAAACAAAAAGCTGTCATGAGCGAACCCTTGGTATGTTTAACTACGTATGCCTTAGATCTAATTCCACTTTCCTCTAGATTTTTGTATTTTTTTTTAACATGTAGTCAGTTTAATTTGTAATCTATTTTCCTCTAATTTCTGCTAATTAAAATTGTTGCAGCTTCATTGTAGAGATCGGATGCTATTCCTTGATAATGATTTCGATTTCATCAACGAGTGTAATTTCTTTGATTAAAAAAGTGACTGTGAGTCAACATGTCAGGAGCTCAAGAAGATGTCTCCATAAAAAAGGTACTCAATAATCTACTTCAGATTTTAAATTCATGTTTAGGGTTGAATCATTTGATTCTAGTCATGACATTCAAAATTTTCATATTTATTAGGTATTGACACTCATCCCATAATGAGCTGCAACCAATCAAGCCTGCCTGGGCCTGCCTGCAACCACATGGTATGTTTCTCAAATCTGCTCTCTTTTTCTCACATCCACACACTGAATTAATGGCATTTAGGTCAAAAATTGACCTAAGAATGAAGACTGTTATTGCCAATTTTAATTTGACTTGGAAGTTGCTTACGCGAGTTTGGTGTCGGTGCGGGTTTATCAGAGGTGGCAGATGGGGCTATTATTAATTACTTTTACAATGGCAGTTTCAAAGAAATAGTATTTTGGAGACATTATTTTAAATGATATTGTTGATTTTCGATTTGGATTTACTATATCATCAATTACATTTTGAGTTTATTTAAATAAAAATTTGAAACTTAATGATATCAACTTGTTTCATTTGGTCATTGTAAATGTTTTAAGCACAAATTAGTTGTCTCAAACAAAAAAAAAAGTTTTACATTGTTGTTACTCATCAAAATGAGTGTGCTAGTGTGTTTTCGACCTCAAGCCAATGAGGTTAGGTCTCATAAAATGGTGAATCACAATTGTTGGAAGATACTTCGTATCTAGTATCAACCAAAAAAATATTAGTAGCCACCACCATCTAAATTTGTAAAATAGGCAAGAACTTTAACTTTTTGCAAAATTGTTAAGAATTGTGTGTTGTATGAGTATGTTATGAGATATAAGTTTTGATAAAAAACATTTTTGAAAATTAGTTTTATCAACAAAAACTTATGCTAACGTAAAAAGAAAAAACTAATATTTACTAGTTAACCTTTGACTTTCTTTGAGGTATGCTTAAATAACATACACATATCATTTGTACTTTTCATATTTATTAGGTATTGACACTCATATTTATGTTTATCCTGAAAGAGATGAAACTCTTATCTACTATATAGTGTATCAAAAATTAAATGTTAATAGTAGTACCCTCTTTATTCACGAAATGTTTGCACTGAGGATTTTGGTACATGGTGATATGTGTGATGCAGGGATTGCTGTCAGCTTCCCGCCAAAGAAGCAGCTTCAGGACACCATGGCAGAATCATTGGAAGCATTCAATGAAGGGGTTGGTTATATTTTGAATAATTGGTTGGCTCTTCGAGGCGCTGTTGATTACCAACAAGGTGGCAAAAACTCTCACCTCAAAGCTAAAAAACTCATTAACGAAATCCGTTCTTGGTTCACTCAATCCAATGATTTCAAGTGACATCAGACATTTGAAGTGTTCAAGAAGCTGTTCAGCCGCCATTGCTGTCTTTTTGGCTAAAAGAAATCTAAACCTAATCTTTGAGTTTGAATGCCACCATCGATCTCGTTTGTTGGTTCCATAAAAATGGTACTAAAAAATTATCATTTACATGGTTGTTGTTTCAGTTTAAATCATTTACGACTTCAAATTTTGCTGCTGACTTTGTTTTGCTTTTCTGATTGGCAAGTAAATGTCTTTTTTTTTTTTTACACTTACTAGTAAATGTCAAGTAGACTAATTAAATGCTGAAAAATATGATCACCTAGTTTTAATTGAAAATACGTAATTGAATAGCGTGGCTTTGTTTCGATTGAAAATGCCTAACCTGTAACACTAGATATTGATAAGTTGCATTAAATTTTCCAGATCTTGTGTCCTCCTTATTCACAAATGAGTAACGGTATTTTTGAAACTATGTCCAATGATCAAAAAATTAATGCAAACTTACTTCATTTTGTTTTGGGATAAACATGATATTTTTGGATTCAATGTGTTTTCTCTGTCTATAATTAACTAATTCCATTGGATGAAAACACTTCTTGGTATGATGTTTTTTTTTGCTTTGACATTTTTTCTGGGATATCTTTGTGTTAATTGTTTATCTTTGACATTTTTTTTTTTTCATTTTTCCTTTTTGTATGATATCTTATCGTTCTTTCAAATAGTATTTGTAATTATTTATCAAAATAAAAAACTATTCTCTTGTAGAATCAACAACTGAAATTATTGGCAGCAGCAATTCTTTTTAATATCTTTGACAAGTTTATGAACATAAGTATTCATGTATCTTTTTCATTGAATGCTTCTCACTTTAATGTGTTGTATTTATCTGTCGTACTAGATACTCAGTTTTTTGTTTTTCAACTCTTGTAGCTTATTGTTGTATAGTTCATTAACTCTTCTAATCAAATATTTAAATCGATATCGAGTCAAAAAATTTCCAACATTTTTTAGTGTAGACTTAGTCAAAATTAGTATTTTCTGACATGAATCAAAAATAGTTTTTTTTCTTTATAATATTTTGGAATCAATATTTTTTCTTCATTTAGAGTTATACATTTATTGTGAGCCATAGTTGGATGCTATTCTCATTTTTGGATGTCATATTTACTGGTTTCCATTAGAGGTCATACTCATGGGGTTGAGTTTTATATTTCAGGTGAAACAGTACATGATTACGCCTACCCCAGCACATTCAGAGAGGAAGACCATCACCCATGTTGGAAGGGAGGCAGAATTAATGCCTCTATGAAGTTTGATAGGGATTTGAGCTATAGCCCTACACAGTCTAAGTTAGACTTAGAATTCGTGATGATAATGTCCTTGTCTGCACAAGAGGCAGCCACATTCTGCTCAAGCATTTTCTGAAGTGAAAGCCATCCTAGAGGAAGTTGAAGAAGCAACAGAGGAAGGCTTCACTATACTATGGTAAAAGTTTTTGTGAATTTCCATGAGTCTGCATATATGATGTTTAGAAACTAAATAATATTGTTGAATTTTCGTCCACTACTGTTTGATAGTCTTTTTTTTTTAGGAACCAATATTCTTTCAAATAGTTTTTTTAATTCTTCTTAAAATAAAAAAATTATCCTCTTGCAGCAGTACCGGAGTAAAAATATTTGCAGCAACAATTCTACTTATATCTCTGACATAGAGAGAAAATTAATTAGTATTCATGTAAAGAAATAATTATTTGAATACTCTCCATCAATGTATCTTTTTCTATGAATGTCTATCACTTGACTGTGTTGTATTTTGGTTGCAGTCTTATTATTGTCTAGATATTGAGCAACATATCTATACATATCCCATCATCATACACTGTGCTAAGAGAAACCGAGATATTGGCCTAAGGTCTGACTAGAGGAGAGGATAACGGAATCATACATGATTACAAGTGAAATCAGACATTTGAAGTGTTCAAGAAGCTGTTCAGCCGCCATTGCTGTCTTTTTGGCTAAAATCTCGTTTGTTGGTTCCATAAAAACGGTACTAAAAAATTATCATTTACGACTTCACATTTTGCTGTTTCAGTTTAAATCATTTACGACTTCACATTTTGCTGCTTACTTTGTTTTGCTTTTCTAATTGGCAAGTAAATGTCTTTTTCTTTTTTTTTCACACTTACTAGTAAATGTCAAGTAGACTAATTAAATGCTGAAAAATATGATCACCTAGTTTTAATTGAAAATACGTAATTGAATAGCGTGGCTTTGTTTCGATTGAAAATGCCTAACCTGTAACACTAGATATTGATAAGTTGCATTAAATTTTCCAGATCTTGTGTCCTCCTTATTCACAAATGAGTAACGGTATTTTTGAAACTATGTCCAATGATCAAAAAATTAATGCAAACTTACTTCATTTTGTTTTGGGATAAACATGATATTTTTGGATTCAATGTGTTTTCTCTGTCTATAATTAACTAATTGCATTGGATGAGAACACTTCTTGGTATGATGTTTTTATTTTGCTTTGACATTTTTTATGGGATATGGCTGTGTTAATTGTTTATCTTTGATGTTCTACTCTTGGTTAAACTTTACTATATTCAGATTTTAAGAAACTAAATAACTTTGTTGAATTTTTATCCACCATGGCTTGTTGTTTTTTTCTTCTCATTTTTCCTTTTTGTATGATATATTATCATTCTTTCAAATAGTAAGTGTAATTATTTATCAAAATAGAAAACTATTCTCTTGTAGAATCAACAACTGAAATTATTGGCAGCAACATTTCTATTTTATATCTTTGACAAGTTTATGAACATAAGTATTCATGTATCTTTTTTTCTTTGAATGCTTCTCACTTTAATGTGTTGTATTTATCTGTCGTATTAGATACTCGGTTTTTTGTTTTTCATCTCTTGTAGCTTATTGTCGTATAGTTTTTTCAATCTTATGTTTCTTTCTATTTTCAGATGTTTAGAATGATCAAAAGGAAGAAGAAAGTCTTCCAGCTGAGGGAAAAGAAAGTATACTTTGTGGGATGTTAAGTCAGAAGTTCAAAAGGGTGGCTCCATAAAAATGGAACTAAAAATTATTATTTATTGATATTGATCATGTTTCAAATTATCTTTTACATAGCTTCTGATTCGGTTTATTTCATTTTATAAATTCAAATTATACCGCTGATTTTATTTTTCTTTTCAAATTGGCTAGTAATTGTCATGTCTACTAATTAATTACATGGTGTAAACTCCGACCATCTCTTTTTTTCAATTGAAAATACCTTCCATAAGTATTAGGGTGGCAGGAGCGGGAAAAAAAAATCTCATTTTGGTTTTTTTTTTTTTTATAAATCCGAAGTGGTGTTAAATAATATCTACAATATCACATTACATTCTAGCAGAGCAGTCCTATAGATTCTTGTTATTTATACTTGTTTGCTTTTACATAAAAAAAAAAAAAAAAAATTAGATTGGGTATTTGTGGAAAAAAGTAAATTGAATTAATGTGTGTAAAACATAAAAGGACAACGTCAGAACAATGAAATCAAGTAACAAGATGATGCAAACTAATTAACACAACACCAAAGAAAAAAGTTAGTGCAAGTTGTTGCAATCTCAAATAAAGTCGAGAAATAATGGTTATAACTTTTAAGCTTAAAATCAACAATAGAACAGTTACACTATATGAACAATTTTTGACCACAAATAGATCAGTTTATAGATAGAAAGAACCATTAAAATATATGAAACTAGCATGGAAACCCGTGCCAAGCACGTGCTAGAATTCCGTCAAACTTAAAGGAGATAATATTGTGATGTAGCAAAAGTCACTTAAAGTCCAACATCAGATGAAAGAGTGCAAGTTGAACATCAAAAGAGTGAAAAAAACTCATACTTAAGCGTTAAAATTTTGGATGGAAATGTAGTCTCGTTTTCACATGTTGTTGCCCTTTCTCCAATGCGTCGATCCACATTAGTGTTCGCTCCTCCAGAAAGCTCAACGATGGTATGATATTTTGGTTCAAAGTTATGGGGGAGCGGGAGTGTTTTAGGTGGTGGATCACGAACACGGAGAGTATAACTTTAATGGAGAGATGTTAATGTGTTCGGTGTAAGTTAAAATTTCACATTGTAAGCAAGAGTAGCTGTGAGCGACATATAAATAATATGATCCATGTCGTAATGTCTTGAGACTTTGGATGAAGATGTGATATTAATCTCACTCGTGTGATTGCTCTTAGGCTAATGTGATCATACAACTCAATTTAGAATCTCACAAAAGTCCCAACATTATGATAATTTGATTTCTATATTTTTTAATGTCGTTTTGTTTAAAAAAAATTATCTTAAATTAATTTTAGTTTTCAAATGTCAAAAAATTATTCAACCACTGTTATATCTGATTCATTCACTTTTGATCTTTGGTGAGATCTTACAATAGAAAAATGTAGATGTGAGATAAAAAAAAATACATACATGGCATCCGGACCCCCGAACCTGAGCCGAGTAAAGAAAAGGTTTAGAGACCTACTGAAAAAGATATACTTTATTTTTAGCCAAAACAGATTGGAATCAACGTCAATCAATAGAAATGCCAAAATAAGGAAGAAAAAAATGTTTGTTAGAAATTTTAAATTGTCGTTACATTTTTTTTTAGGGAAAATTGTCGTTACATTTTTTTAATGAGTCTAATATTTTAGTAAAATAATTACCCATTAATTCTTAACTCCTTCAATAAATGTATAAAATTATCGGTAACTCGTTGTATACTTTATACTCTCAAATAAAAACAATCACTCCTTATTTGTTTCCTTTATCATTTCTCTCATGTTCAGATTCCTTTTTCGTCTTCTTTGTTTTTCTAATATACTTTCTCCAAAGAAAAAAGATGATGCAAACTAACAAGATGATGCAAACTAACACAACACCAAAGAAAAAGTTAGTGCAAGCTGTTGCAATCTCAAATAAAGTCGAGAAATAATGGTTATAACTTTTAAGCTTAAAATCAACAATAGAACAGTTACACTATATGAACAATTTATGACCACAAATAGATCAGTTTATAGATAGAAAGAACCATCAAAATATATGAAATTGATAAAGCAAAATTCATATGATCAAGCATTTTCTTAATTCAACATGAGCATTTGACAAGCCACTTTAAGTACAAAGAAAAATCCTAAAAGCCATGTCATATATCTCTTGGGAGAAATCAATGAAAAGAAATTAACTATATCTTCATCCAATTGGAAGAATACTTTCTACATGGAATATGGAACAACTCTCCGCTCTAACATCAATCTCCTCAATCATCCCGGTACTTAAGTTAAACCAACATATTTCGCCGTCTTTTTTTTCTTTCTAAATAGTATATATTGCCATTCTTCCCCGCTAATAGGATACTCAAGGCAAGGGAATGATTCAAAAATAAAGAGTTTAGTCCATGATTCTATTACACCGGGTTCACCCAAAATTGAAATGTGATATGTAGATGTCTCTTCGTAATTTGAGATGAAAGCAATAGACCCGTTCAACTTTCAAAACAAGAGGCATCCTCATCCAAGTCATATGGTGGGTCATCATTGTCCTCTTGAATAGGTTGTCTTTCATTCCCATCCACTTTCGGCCAATCTAATTTAACTCTACTCTCAAACCTTTCACCAGAAAGAAAATAAAAAACATGTTCTTGGCCTCTGCCCGATTTAGGAGAAGAGACATATCGTGATAATAAGAATGGTCCTTTGATAAGAAATTATTGCGGTGCATAGTCATGAAATGATGGTTGTCAAATAAGAGAGACCATGACTTACGTGTGCATCCAAATCGTTTCAAAGATTTGATGGGAAGTTTTGACTGAACATAGAAGGCAATATCATCGAGTATATGTTTGCTAACCTCAACATTGGTCATCGGCGAAATCTCCATCATCTCCAACTGAAAACTTAAGTTGAAGGAACAATAATCAATAATAAATTTGGATACAACATTCAATTTCAGATCATCCACAAACCTAATTTATTCAATCATATCTGAGAAATCAAAGCCCTCTAATTGGCCAACCAAAAAATTAAAAATCCAAGTTTATATACATCATTAATTTAACAACAACATATATCAGCTTCACCATAACAAATAAATTTGGATACAACCATCAATTTCATAACGTTAATCAATTTACTCCTTCCGTCAAATTCTTATGTTACGTTTTGCAAATATTCCCCTGATGTTTTGCCCTTATATGCAAAATAACCCCGAACTTAAAAATTTATATATATATTTTTCTTATCCTTGACAAATGTGGAAGAGGAGATGAAGAAATATCAATACTAGCTACTATAATCCATCCATGGATTTATATGCCTACCCAGAAATTGGATACCCATATATCAATAAAAATAGTTCTGTTTTTTTTTTTTCTTTTTCTTTATGAATAAATTCAAAGTTTATTCAATGCTAGTTGTAAGTTATCTTGAAGTTTACTTTTATTATCATGTAAATGTAAAATAAATCATGAAAGCAGATTGATTTATATATTTTATCCATTCTTTTTTAATAATATATCTGCTCAAAAATGTAATTGATCATATCAAACTTTGAATTCATTTGTTAATGTTATTTAATAATAATATATCTTATTAATAATATATCTTATTAATAATATATATTATTAAAATAATTTTTTGTTTTGAAATTAATTGTTCGCAACTCAGTTAGTTTGAAATAAAAAACAAAATAGCAATTCCCACTTCAACAGAAAGTATAAAAATCTTACAAAACTGAAAATTCTAAGGTCCATATTTTAAGTCAAGGATAAGAAAGAAATATATATAAATTTTTAAGTTGGGGGGCATTTTGCACATAAGTATAAAATTTCAGGGAGGGGTATTTACAAAACGTCATATTGACTAACAGAAGAATTTGACGGAGGGGGTAAATTGACGAAACTTACAATTTCAGTAGGGTAATTACCTATTTACTCCTCTTGAAATGGTAGTGGGACACGTTTTTTTATATGTCATTATATACCCTAGAAGAAAATAGTTCAATCATGAAGTCAAATGGTTTATTGTCTGTCAACCGAATCACCTTATAGTAATATTTAATTAATGCATTCATTGTTTGAATTTGAAGTAATTTATTCTAGAGGTCCAGAGGTTACTAGAGGTACCGACGATCATGTGCTACAAAGGTTCAACATAAAATGTTTGGTCAATCTAATTTAACTCTATTTTCAAAATTATCACCATAATGAGAATACAAAACATATTCTTGACCTCTTAAAAAAATTGATGATGATACATCTCTCTGTGATGTTCCTATATGTTGATCCTCAGTAGCACCTGATCTTTTGTACCTCTGGTAACCTCTAGATCCTTAGAATGAATTATTTCAAGTTCAAACAATGACCGGATTAAAGATTACTATGAGGTGAGTAAGTTCACAATCATTTAACCTTCATGAATCAATTATTTCTTTCTAAGAGATACATAGCCTAAACACAGTAACTTCATAAGTCGTATTTTATATGATTTTTAAGTGTTTATTTTAGTAGAATTTTATGTGTTTTAATTTTGTTTAGAACTTTGGTACGTCAAATTTGTTTGTTTTTAATTTCAGGATCTAAAATGATGGATGATCAAGTCTTTGAGCAAAAAGAATGGATAAAGATATGATTGAAGCATGTTTGAGAAGAAAGCTAAAAAAAGGGAAATTATGCCATATTTATGTGTTGATTGGGTGCATATTTATGTGCTGATTTGTTACAAATTTATGTTCCGATTTAGTGCAAATTTATGGTGTTCTTCTTGCTATAAATTGAGGAACCATCAAGCTTGTAAATCACCTTTTTTTCTTAGGAATTCTTTGTGACAATTATTTCTTTGAATCAAAGTTCTTATTTTTCTTGTTCTTTATAATTCTTGTTCTTTACTTTCAGCTATTTACTTTTATGTTCTTCTTCATCTTCTTAATCTCTTTGTCTACGATAAACATGAGTGAGTAGACTTCTTTGTCTTGGGATTATTTGATGAGTCTAATGACCTAATCCTATCAAACCAAGCCTAGAACCCTAATTTTATGTAAATCTATTTTTCTAATCTAATCTCACCGTTCTTAATTCTTATTTCAAATACTAATCGAAGTATCGAAAGAAGAAGGTTAATATTAGACAAGGGTTACGAAACATGATAATAGTCTAGTAGACCTAAAAAGTTTCTTTCTTAATGGGTATCAATAACGATCAACCATGAGAATAGGCGTGGTTGTTATTAAACCACACTCATTAATTCCAAGAGGAACCTTGATATGTGTAACGCCCTAGTTGTTATTTAATTATTTTTAGTTGATTTAAAGTCTTTTAAATGATTTATGTTGATTGTTTTGGTGTGGTGTATTTTATTAAATGGTTACTTTTATTATTTAATAGAATAAGTGAGAATTAGGTTTTAATTGGAGTTTTGGGGTTAAATGAGAATTAAGTAAATTAATTGGGAGTTAATTAAATATTGGAAGATTATATTTACTGAGAAAAAGGAGAAAATATGGTTAGAAGCAGTTTCACGTACAAACAGTTTTTGGGAGAAAAACCAAGAGAAAGCTAGGAGAAGAGCCAAGAGGGGAGAATATGTTTTTTGTAGAGCTTTGTTCATCAATTCAAGGTAAGGGTGATACTAACTCTCAATGATTTTAGATTATATAACTTCTGATGTTAATTTAGCAAGAGGGTGGTGGTTAAATTGGAATTTGGGGTTTAGGTTTTGATTATAGATTTTTGAATTGAAAGTGTAGAAACCATTACAATGATGAGAGATTGCGTACAGATCATAGGTGTAATCATATAGCAATGCTGTAATCAGTTTTGGGGATTGAATTTGGGAAAAATGAGACTTTTGGTGAAAAACTGCAGAATTCACGTAGTCTGGCCTGTCGCGATTCGCCATGGCGGAGAGATATTTCTCCTGACGGATCATTCCAGTAGCCACTCGCCATTAGTTCTCCATGGCGAAGTATCACAGTAGCTTTTCGCCATTCCCTCGCCAGTAGTTAGCCTGGCGAAATGTTCAGTGGCAGACTGCCCTGTTTCGTTTCTTGCGTCTTTTTCACTCGTTTATGTTTGAATTGGCCCTTGGTGTAAACATGAAAGTTGTAGATAATTTTGTTAGCTTTCCAATGGCTTTGGTTTGACTTGAAAATGATTTTTGGCTTTTGAGATATAATGAAGATACTCCAAGGAGGTCTTAGTGAAATTTTATGAAAATTCAGCATAACTGTTTCTAAGTTAATCCAAAACTTATGGGATAATTCCAATCCTCAAAACTAGAAGTACTATGAGTTCAATTAAGGTGTTTAAGAGTATTTAACCCATGTTGTGAGTTGATCTTGGGATAGGAATGGAAGTTGTTAATAAGTTATAGGCTTACAGAGAGCCTGAATCAAATGATTAATGATTGTTAGTTAGTTTAAGATATTTATATTATGAGGAAAATGTGTGATATAGAAAATATCGTTGTTTATATCATTCAAGTTGTTATTATTAATATTTTTATGTTCCGATTTAGTGCAAATTTATGGTGTTCTTCTTGCTATAAATTGAGGAACCATCAAGCTTGTAAATCATCTTTTGTTCTTAGGAATTCTTTGTGACAATTATTTCTTTGAATCAAAGTTCTTATTTTTCTTGTTCTTTATAATTCTTGTTCTTTACTTTCAGCTATTTACTTTTATGTTCTTCTTCATCTTCTTAATCTCTTTGTCTATGATAAACATGAGTGAGTAGACTTCTTTGTCTTGGGATTATTGGATGAGTCTAATGACCTAATCCTATCAAACCAAGCCTAGAACCCTAATTTTATGTAAATCTATTTTTCTAATCTAATCTCACCGTTCTTAATTCTTATTTCAAATACTAATCGAAGTATCGAAAGAAGAAGGTTAATATTGGACATGTGAGCTTAGACAAGGGTTACGAAACATGAGAATAGTCTAGTAGACCTAAAAAGTTTCTTTCTTAATGGGTATCAATAACGGTCAACCATGAGAATAGGCGTGGTTGTTATTAAAACACGCTCATTGATTCCGAGAGGAACCTTGATATGCCTTAGAAAAACTTGTCTTTGGAAATAGATCTAACATAAGATTTAGATATAGGTTTGGGTTGTGAAAGATTTGTCATTATGCTGAACCAATAATCCCAAGGTGTTTTTTTATTATTATTTTACATCAATTAACTGCTAAAAACTAAACTTGAAACCTTTCAGCTAATGATAAATTGAAAAGAGAATCATAATTACAACAACTCCTTGTGGAACGATGAGTTTACTACTTTGATAAAACCGTGCACTTGCGGATTTTACACGTGAAGTTTTTCTCCGTACCATAACGTATTTCCCATAAAATAAATGTGTCCAAATCCGTTTTGATTGGATGATAAAAATACATTAAATGAGATGAGAAATATGAAGATGGCACATGTACTTTTAATTTGAAGGAAAGTAAATTTCAATCCATTTTGATTGACTCATTAAAAACAAATGAGTCATGATCCTTTTTTTATTGGTTGATATAAAATAAATGTGTCAAAATCCATTCTGATTGGATGATAATAAAAATTAAATGAGATGAGAAATATGAAGATGTCACGTGTACATTTAATTTGAAGGAAGATAAATTTCAAATGAGTCATGATCTATTATGATTGGCTCATGAAAAACAAATGAGTCATGGTCATTTTTTTATTGGTTGATATAAAATAAATGTGTCAAAATCCATTCTGATTGAATGATAAGAAAACATTAAATGAGATGAGAAATATGAAGATGACACGTGTACATTTAATTTGAAGGAAGGTAACTTTCAAATGAGTCATGATCCATTATGATTGGCTCATGAAAAACAAATGAGTCATGATCCATTTTTTATTGGTTGATATAAAATAAATGTGTCAAAATCCATTGTCATTGGATGATAGGAAAACATTAAATGAGATGAGAAATATTAAGATGTCACATGTACATTTAATTTGAAGGAAAGTAAATTTCAAATGAGTCATGACTCCATTATGATTGGATCATGAAAAACAAATGAGTCATGATCCTCTTTTTATTGGTTGATATAAAATAAATGTGTCAAAATCCATTCTGATTGGATGATAGGAAAACATTAAATGAGATGAGAAATATTAAGATGTCACATGTAAATTTAATTTGAAGGAAAGTAAATTTCAAATGAGTCATGACTCCATTATGATTGGCTCATGAAAAACAAATGAGTCATGATCCTTTTTTTATTGGTTGATATAAAATAAATGTGTCAAAATTCATTCTGATTGGATGTTAAGAAAACATTAAATGAGATGAGAAATATGAAGATATCACGTGTTCTTTTAATTTGAAGGAAGTTAAATGTTTATTACATAGAGATATATAGACATATAGAGATAATAAGGGTTTTCAAATTGTCAAAAAACAAATTAGGGTTTTCAAAGAAACCAATCTCACTTGCCGCTGCTGCTCTCTCTCACACTATTATCTGCCACTGCTATCCCTAACCCTCTTCCGCAACTTATTACTTTTACCTTTTGTTCCTTCCATTCCACCAAATGTAAACAAAAAGCTGTCATGAGCGAACCCTTGGTATGTTTAACTACAAACAGGTATGCCTTAGATCTAATTCCACTTTTTTTGTAGTCAGATTAATTTGTAACCTATTTTCCTCTAATTTCTGCTAAAATTGTTGCAGCTTCATTGTAGAGATTGGATGTTGTTCCTTGATAATGATTTCGATTTCAACAACAAGTGTAATTTCTTTGATTAAAAAAGTGAATGTGAGTAAACATGTCAGGAGCTCAAGTAGATGTCTGCATATGGTATGTTTCTCAAATCTGCTCTCTTTCTCAAGCCAATGAGGTTAGGTCTCATAACATGGTGAATCACAATTGTTGGAAGATACTTCGTATCTAGTATCCACCAAAAAAAATTTAGTAGCCACCACCATCTTAATTTGTAGAATAGGCAAGAACTTTAACCTTTTGCAAAACTGTTAAGAATTGTGTGTTGTATGAGTATGTTATGAGATATAAGTTTTTTTAAAAAACATTTTTGAAAATTAGTTTTATCAACAAAAACTTATGCTAACTTAAAAAGCAAAATCTAATATTTACTAGTTAACCTTTGACTTTCTTTGAGGTATATGCTTGAATAACATACACATATCATTTGTACTTTTCATATTTATTAGGTATTGACACTCATATTTATGCTTATCCTGAAAGAGATGAAACTCTTATCTACTATATAGAGTATCAAAAAGTAAATGTTAATAGTACCCTCTTTATTCACGAAATGTTTGCACTGAGGATTTTGGTACATGGTGATATGTGTGATGCAGGGATTACCAACAAGGTGGCAAAAACTCTCACCTCAAAGCTAAAAAACTCATTGACGAAATCCGTTATTGGTTCACTCAATCCAATGGTAAAAATCACTTAATTCCAGTTTATAACTCGAATTTGTTTTATTCTGATTCTATACATTGTTCCTTCCCAGAGCCACTTCATATCGATGACTTGAAAACCCTAATCTATGAAGGCATGGTTGCTGCTTTCGATCTAAAGATTTGTGATGGAAGCATTGGAGATGTATGTTGTTTTCATTTTAAACACTTATATGTTTACTCGCATTATTGACTTATTAATTATATGTTCATTAACTCTTCTAATCAAATATTTAAATCGATATCGAGTCAAAAAATTTCCTACATTTTTTAGTGTAGACTTAGACAAAATTAGTATTTTCTGACATGAATCAAAAATAGTTTTTTTTCTTTATAATATTTAGGAATCAATATTTTTTCTTCATTTAGAGTTATACATTTATTGTGAGCCATAGTTGGATGCTATTCTCATTTTTGGATGTCATATTTACTGGTTTCCATTAGAGATCATACTCATGGGGTTGAGTTTTATATTTCAGGTGAAACAGTACATGATTACGCAATGTTGGAAGGGAGGCAAATTAATGCCTCTAATAGGGATTTGAGCTATAGCCCTACACAGTCTAAGTTAGCAATGATAATGTCCCTGCCTGCACAAGAGGCAGCCACATATTCTGCTCAAGCATTTTCTGAAGTGAAAGCCATCCTAGAGGAAGTTGAAGAAGCAACAGAGGAAGGCTGAGGCTTCACTATACTATGGTAAAAGTTTGTGTGAATTTCGTTTAGAAACTAAATAATATTGTTGAATTTTCGTCCACCACCGTTTGATAATCTTTTCTTTTAGGAATCAATATTCTTTAGAATAGTATTTTTAATTCTTCTAAAAATAAAAAAATTATCCTCTTGCAGCAGTACCGGAGTGAAAATATTTGCAGCAACAATTCTACTTATATCTCTGACATAGAGAGAAAATTAATTAGTATTCATGTAAACAATTAATTAGTATTTTTCTTTGAATGTCTATCACTTGACTGTGTTGTATTTTGGTTGCAGTCTTATTATTGTCTAGATATTGAGCAACATATCTATACATATCCCATCATCATACACTGTGCTAAGAGAAACCGAGATATTGGCCTAAGGTCTGACTAGAGGAGAGGATAACGGAATCATACATGATTTCAAGTGACATCAGACATTTGAAGTGTTCAAGAAGCTGTTCAGCCGCCATTGCTGTCTTTTTGGCTAAAAGATATCTAAACCTAATCTTTGAGTTTGAATGGCACCATCGATCTCGTTTGTTGGTTCCATAAAAACGGTACTAAAAAATTATCATTTACATGGTTGCTGTTTCAGTTTAAATCATTTACGACTTGACTTTGTTTTGCTTTTCTGATTGGCAAGTAAATGTCTGTTTTTTTTTTTACACTTACTAGTAAATGTCAAGTAACGATATTCCCAAATGAGTAACGATTTTCTTGAAACTATGTCCAATGATCAAAAAATTAATGCAAACTTACTTCATTTTGTTTTGGGATAAACATGATATTTTTGGATTCAATATGTTTTCTCTGTCTATAAGTAACTAATTGCATTGGATGAAAACACTTCTTGGTATGATGTTTTTTTTTTGCTTTGACATTTTTTATGGGATATGGTTGTGTTAATTGTTTATCTTTGATGTTCTACTCTTGGTTAAACTTTACTATATTCAGATTTTAAGAAACTAAATAACTTTGTTGAATTTTTATTCACCATGGCTTGTTTTTTTTTTTTTTCTTTTCATTTTTCCTTTTTGTATGATATCTTATCATTCTTTCAAATAGTATTTGTAATTATCAAAATAAAAAACTATTCTCTTGTAGAATCAACAACTGAAATTATTGGCAGCAGCAATTCTATTTTATATCTTTGACAAGTTTATGAACATAAGTATTCATGTATCCTTTTTTCTTTGAATGCTTCTCACTTTAATGTGTTGTATTTATCTGTTGTATTAGATGCTCGGTTTTTTGTTTTTCAACTCTTCTAGCTAATTGTCGTATAGATTTTTCAATCGTATGTTTCTTTCTATTTTCAGATGTTTCGAATGATCAAAAGGAAGAAGAAAGTCTTTCAGCGGAGGGAAAAGAAAGTCTACTTTGTGGGATGTTAAGTCAGAAGTTCAAAAGGGTGGCTCCATAAAAATGGAACTCAAAAATTTTATTTATTGATATTGATCATGTTTCAAATTATCTTTTACATAGCTTTTGATTCGGTTTATTTCATTTATGAATTCAAATTATACCGTTGATTTTGTTTTTCTTTTCAAATTGGCTAGTAATTGTAATGTCTACTAATTATATGGTCTAAACTCCGACCATCTCTTTTTTTCAATTGAAAATACCTTTCATAAGTATTAGGGTGGTAGGAGCGGGAAAAAAAAATCCCATTTTGGTTTTTTTTTTTTAAATCCGAAGTGGTGTTAAATAATGTCTACAATATCTAAAAAAAAATAAAAAAATCTACCGTGGTAGCTGGATTTGAACATAGAAAATGTTATATTTACACCTCATGTGGGTGTATACACCATTAAACAAAAAAAAAAAAAGAGAAAAGTAGTGATGTTATAAGAAGTGAGAGATAGAAATAAAATGGCATTTGAATGGATGTAAGAAAAGTTTTGGGTTGTTTAAATACCATTGATGTTTGATCAAAATTAGCCCTTTTCGTAATATGCAATTAGCAACACTAAAAAATGTGTGCAACACAGACAAAAGAGTATTAAATTTCTTCTTACGTATCTTCTATTGATGTTGTTTTTTGAATGGCATGATAGATCATAGAATGAAGCTAGGTGATTGCCAACTGTTTCTATGGGTCTTTATTCTTCAAATCCTAGAATGAAGCTAGGTGATTGCCAACTGTTTTTATGGGTCTTTATTCTTCAAGAACATTTTTTTATTAAGAAGTTAAATTAGTTTAACCAATTTGACACCGGGTAGTATTGTTCAATACCAATGTTCAAAATTGATTCACCTCTTGTCTTTAAAGTTTGGTGTTATATTGATTAAAACAGACAACTTCTAATTAGAGCTTTGTCTTTCTGTTGACCTTTCATCATATTATATATTCTCCCAGTCTTCAGAAGTTTAATTAATTACGAAATTAACCGATACATAATTAATTTAATTAATTATATTATATATCCTCTAAGTCATCATAAGTTTAATTAATTACGAAATTAACCGATACATAATTAATTTAATTAATTATATTATATATCCTCCAAGTCTTCAGAAGTTTCCAATGTTATAGAGAAGTTGTATGATACATACAGTTCACTTAACATTAACATAATTAATTATAAAATACGAAATACTTCTCTATAGACTACGTTTGAAGTTACATTAGTATCTTTACCATATCGGTTATCATAATCTCAACATTAGTATCTTTAAAGGATCGGTTACATTAGTATCTTTACCGTATCAGTTATCATAAATTCCAATACGGAAAGAAAAAAAAAAGTACTGCTTAGGAGAACATTTTAATATCCCAACTTGGAGAATAGATTTATATTTGGAATTGATAATTATCTAATCTCAACAAAGTACACTATAATATTTTGGAAGAGCAAGATTAAACCTTTATATAGTGGAAGCCAAAGAACTATGAAGCTATACCAAAGCAGCTGAGAAAATCGGATACTAAATTTTAGTCTTCCAATTTATATTTCAATTATCAACTTAACGCAAATCACTTGATCCATCATATATTTCTACTGGAAAGTACAAAACACAACACAAGAAAAAACTAAAGAGATTACAAATAAATATACATAATACAAACATCCCAAGTCTTTAGACTAATTACAGACCCTAGCTAACACTATATACACTGCTAGTTCCCACGCAGCATATGGATATCCATAACAACACCAGTAGGAGAAATTTTCACCAAAGTGAGAAGCATATGACTTAGAATTATGGTTAGAAGCATAGGCTGCTTCAAAAAATAAACTTGTAAAGAATGGCAAGAATCATATTTCTTCTCAGCACCAGTAGAAGAAAAGCAACAAAATCAGACCCATGTCGATTTCTTGGAATGTTAAATCTGGAAAAATAAAATTCAACATAAGAGATGTTTAACTTAACAGAAGTGATAAACTTTAGAATCATTAGTTGCTAAAGTAATGGTTAATGAAAAGGCTTTCAAATGAAATTTAAAAGTCTATCGAGTTTGATAAATTAGAATATAAATACAGCAACGTCAAGAGTTCCAAAAAAAGGCTTACAAAAGCTCATGGGCACACATTAAGCATCTGCTACAAAAGCTCGTTTGAAAGTTGTAAATTCTGGTTTAAGCTAAAAAAGACAATAATAATGAATCCCTAATATATAGATTGTTGTACACTATTATATAGATTTACATGAGTTTGAAGTGCTGTTGAGAGAGAAAACTGAAGCTAATAATAGAAGATTGTTATAGGCTATAGAGCAAAAGACAGATAAGGCTAAAACATATTTACAACTTACGAATCCAAAATTATTGACATAAAATAGAATCGCAGTAACTATATTGTGAGAACTACAATAAAAAGCAGTGATAATAGCAAAATCCATCTGCAAAACTATGGACTTAATTTGAAGTGGGGACATGAACCTGACAAGAAAATTTATTTAATCTATAATTTTTGGGTTAAATTTTTTCTTCTATTTTTACCCTTCATGTACACCAGTTTATCATTTTTATATTATTATTGAAATCATCAATAATACCATTAAAATAGGTACAATCCAACACAATAGAGTGAATAATGCACAATCATAAGATCATATTAGACATTAAAAAAATCTTTATTTTAGTGTCTTGATGCTAGTTAATAGAAAGAAAAAGTAACTTTCTTTTCACATCAAACAATAAATCCAGAATTCCAGCATTGCAACTCTTTTTTCTTTTTTTTTGACGGAAGCAATGTAATTCTTTTCTATCATTCATCTATGGTAATTCCACTTAAATATATTCTTACGATAATTAAGATTATTATTATTATTATTATTATTATTATTATTAATATGGAATTTTTGCTTTTCATTGCTTTTCCATGCAAGCGTTCTATTTGCCAACTCAGTGGCGCGTGTGAAAGAAAATTTGACACTCAGGATTTTTATGTATGCATGTCTTGGTTTGATCAGGGTTTTGGGAGTTTTGAGTGTGCCCTTTACTAACATGATTTTTTATCAAGTTTAGATGATTATTTCTCTTTGTGTGAAAACCTCGTGCATTTGGAACCCTATTTGTGGGGATGGAGTTGAATCCTTGATACTTTGATGTTTTAAAAATGTTTGAGACGTCATGAATCTATCCTTAGCTTTGTTACCTTTAACATGCATCCAATTTTTGCTTAATTGAGGCCTAAAGAACAATTTTGTTTATACTTTTAATTTTTTTTTCTCCTTTAGAGTTTTGTAAGTTATAATTAAAAATTAAGTGCATAAAATAGTTGTTCTTCCTGGCTTACCTATGAATTTCACATTGTATCTTGGGTATAAACTAGTAGTTATATGGTGAAACTGATGAATTTTCATGCATGTCATAGTTTTTTTTTATGATCTGCATGCCATAGTGATGTTTGTTGAATGATGCTGAGTCCCTTGATTTACTAAATCAAATATCAATGTTGTTGTTTCACTTCAGAATAACATACAACTTATATGACATTTTGTTTGCTGAGCATATTGCTAAATTGCATTGAAACTGTTATAGAGGATACTAGAGTTCAAAGTATAAGTGCTCTTCAAATTTATATTTTTCTCGCATTCTTTTTTACTTTTCAGGGACATTTTGTGTACTTCTCAAAGACGATGGATGCAAGAAGCATGCAAAACGGTAAGCAAGTAGCAAACATTGCGCCAGAGAGATGGAAAGCGGCTGATTATAGAAAAAAGATTCTGCAGAGCATCTAAGTTTAACTATGATTCAAATTGCTCACGTTATTTTAATTTATGAAAACCTATGTATGATGTTCATATTTCAAGCAGTGTAACAAAATGTGTTAAGCATAAATTCAAACATTAAAATCTTTTTGTTTTCTACTCGAGCATTTACAATTCTCAATATCTTTCTGTGTAATGATAAGCTTTTGTAATTGAGTTATAAGAAGATGCATCAATTTTGTCAAAGAAAAAATAATATGCATCAATGCAATATGCGTTTGCAGTCCTTGATCACATGAATTTCACATCATTTCACTTCATAGTGCATGCCTTACATTTTTATCAGGAAATTAACTTTCTCTTTTACTTTGCAGCATGAACGAACTAATCGAGCATGTTGTTCCCTTTAAGAAACTTAGTTTATCTGAGCTTCTTCCGTCAGTGGACAAATAAGAGGAGAAATTTTATGCTTCTGCCCAAACTGAGGTATCCTTTTTATGTATTTTTCAGTTCAGGGATTTGCTTTGCTTGTTTCTGTAAGTATATATTCCAAGAATTAACTTTTGAGAATCACTTTTATTTTACTAAAGTCACGTTCTAAAAATATATAGTGTGTTTGTTTTAACCTTTTGAAAAGAATTAGATTTGTTATTATTTTTAGCTAGCTACTTTGAATAGTTTTCAAAACAAAACCGACGCTATAGTAATTTTACAATAGTAATATTCTTAACCTGAGTATGTTGTAATGTTTTGTTCTATACAGTATTAGGTTCTAACATGAACAAATAGTTTCAACAAAATTATGTATTTAACTTTCATGTGAAAAATATGTGTTGAAAACAATAGTAACGTACTTTCTAAATCTTTTTAAAGGATGAGTACCTTGGTTTGGTGAGAGAGAAGATGAACTCGATCCGTGAACTGTCACGGAAGGCTTTTGAAGCAAAAAATCTGCAGATAAACCCGTTGGAGTCAAGTGAGTTATTCTCTTCTCTAAATATTAAAATAGTTTAAGCATTCTTTCTAATTCTATAATGTATCCATGGAAACTTTTCTAACCATCAATATTAAGGATTGTGTATTTACTATAAACAAGCATTGTATATTTACTATAAACTTTTCTTAGGTTTTTAATTGTTTCATTAATCGGTTGATCCTGATATGTTTCACTAGTAACGCTAAGATACATTTAATCTAAAAAAGGATTCCACAATAGTGATAGAGATACATTTCGTAATCTTTATTTTAGTGTCTTTTTTTTTTTTTTAGGTAAACCAGGAGAGAGGACGGCATCAAGGAGAAGAAACGACATCCCAACTAGGTTGGCACCCGGATGAGCTCCCATCCTATACTGCCAATCTCAAATTTTATAAAAAAAAGGGGGGGGGGGGATTACAAGAGGGGGACTAGGCCAAAACCCTCGGAAAAAAAACAGAAACCAACAAAAAAAAAACAAACAAAAGAGAAAAGTAGCCAAAACAACTTCCTCCTGCAGAAATCTAAACCGAGGTAAACCACACTAAACCGCAAAAATATCCTGTTGAAATTCTGATGGACTTCAACAGCAATGCATTGATCAGACCAATAGCAATCACCCTCTATCATTCAGACAACTCTTGGTAACTCCAATACCATGAATCCAATGGGGGAGAGATGGAAGTTTCGTTGGCGTAGGGAGTTGTTTGTATGGGAATCAAATAGAGTTCTAGCGATGATGGAGAGGTTGGAAGGGGTGGTGGTTTCGGAGGGTGTGGACTAATGGTTTTGGAAGCCGGATGCGGATGGAAAGTTTACCGTCAAGTCTTGCTATTTATTATTACAAAATTTGTGGCTAGACGATGGGGTTTTGTCGTTGGAAGAAGCATTGGTTTTCCGTGAGCTTTGGAAAACTAGAGCACCGACAAAGGTGTTGGCTTTCTCATGGACATTGTTACTAGATAGGATTCCGACCAAGGTGAATCTCGATAAGAGACGGTTATTGGGAAATGAGGATTCAAAGCGGTGTGTGTTTTGTGATACCCATCATGAATCGACTTTGCATCTATTTCTTCATTGTGAAATAATTGATAAGGTTTGGAGGGAGGTCATGAGATGGTTAAATTTTAATTTAACTACTCCTCCAAATCTTTTTATTCATATTTGTTGTTGGACAAGGGAGGTGTGGTCTAAAAAGCTTAGACGAGGGGCGTGGTTAATTTGGCATGCGGTCATTTGGGTGGTTTGGCTTGCGAGAAATGATCGCATTTTTAATAACAAGATCATTGAGGTGGAAGAAATGGTGGATAAGATCAAAGTGCTAGTGTGGCAATGGAGTATGTGTAGGTTGAAAATTCCCACGTGTCTGTTTTATGAGTGGTGTTGGAACCCTCGCCTTTGTATAGGTAGTTAAGTTTGGTGGCTGTTTTGTTTCGGTTTGGGTGGTTTAGGTAGACTGTTGTCACTTTGTTTTGTGTTGCGGCTGTTCTGTTGTATTTTTCTGCAGTTTCATGTTCTGCTGGGCACCTGGTAGCGGATTGTGCTGCCAGTTTTTCTACTGGAACATGTTTCTGTTTTCCCTGTCGTGTTGCAGGACCAGGGCCTGTGTTTTGTTGCTCTGCGCCTCAGCCTTCTCTGCTTGAGAGGTGCTGTTTTGGCTTATATATTAATGCTGTTAAAAAAAAAACTATTTTTGATGTAATAAGTTATACTTTTACTATAATGACATTATTCATTTAATATCTTATTTCATATATTTCTCTCTCCGCAATAAATAATTAAGGGTAATATTGATAAAACATCATTTAATATTGCATTGAACTTTGAAAGTGACAGTTAAAAAGGAATAGATGGAGGGAGTACATTATTATATTGTAGCAAGTCACACACTCTCACTGATCATACCTTTTTCTCTCTACGTTTTTGCGTCACAAAGATGTATTTGGGATGGTATTTTTGCACAATTTAAATTTGTTTAGCTTGTTTAGTCGTTTTTATTCATCATTTTCCTTTTTGGTGTGAATACTTGTTATTTTAAGTTCTTGATTGATTATTGAGCATGTTTATATGTGACTTGATGCATTGCATGTCTTGTGAGTTTTTGACTGGATGATAAGAAAACATTAAATGAGATGAGAAATATGAAGATGACTGATGTAGTTTTAATTTGATGGAAAGTAAATTTCAATCCATTTTGATTGGCTCATTAAAAACAAATGAGTCATGATCCTATTTTTATTGGTTGATATAAAATAAACGTGCCAAAATCCATTTTGATTGGATGATAAGAAAACATTAAATGAGAGGACAAATATGAAGATGCCACGTGTAATTTTAATTTGAAGGAAGGTAAATTTTAAATGAGTCATGATCCATTTTGATTGGCTCATGAAAAACAAATGAGTCATGATCCTTTTTCTATTGGTTGATATAAAATAAATGTGTCAAAATCTTTTTTGATTGGATGATAAGAAAACATTAAATGAGATGAGAAATATGAAGATGTCAGGTGTAAATTTAATTTAAAAGAAGGTAAATTTTAAATGAGTCATGATCCATTATGATTGGCTCATAAAAAACAAATGAGTCATGGTCCTTTTTTTATTGGTTGATGTAAAATGAGATGAGAAATATGAAGATACCAGGTCTACTTTTAATTTGAAGGAAGTTAAATGTTTATTACATAGAGATATAGACATATAATAAGGTTTTCAAATTGTCAAAAAACAAATTAAGGTTTTCAAAGAAACCAATCTCACTTGCCGGCTGCTTCTCTCTCTCACACTGTTATCTGCCACTGCTATCCCTAACCCTTACGCAACTTATTACTTTCACCTTTTGTTCCTTCCATTCCACCAAATGTAAACAAAAAGCTGTCATGAGCGAACCCTTGGTATGTTTAACTACAAACAGGTATGCCTTAGATCTAATTCCACTTTCCTCTAGATTTTTGTTTTTTTTTTTTTTTAACTTGTAGTCAGTTTAATTTGTAATCTATTTTCCTCTAATTTCTGCTTAAATTGTTGCAGCTTCATTGTAGAGATCGGATGCTATTCCTTGATAATGATTTCGATTTCATCAACGAGTGTAATTTCTTTGATTAAAAAAGTGACTGTGAGTCAACATGTCAGGAGCTCAAGAAGATGTCTCCATAAAAAAGGTACTCAATAATCTACTTCAGATTTTAAATTCATGTTTAGGTTGAATCATTTGATTCTAGTCGTGACATTCAAAATTTTCATATTTATTAGGTATTGACACTCATCCCATAATGAGCTGCAACCAATCAAGCCTGCCTGCAACCACATGGTATGTTTCTCAAATCTGCTCTCTTTTTCTCACATCCACACACTGAATTGACCTAAGAATGAAGACTGTTATTGCCAATTTTAATTTGACTTGGAAGTTGCTTACGCGAATTTGGTGTCGGTGCGGGTTTATCAGAGGTGGCAGATGGGACGATTATTAATTACTTTTATAATGGCAGTTTCAAAGAAATAGTATTTTGGAGACATTATTTTAAATGATATTGTTGATTTTCGATTTGGATTTACTATATCATCAATTACATTTTGTGTTTATTTAAATAAAAATTTGAAACTTAATGATATCAACTTGTTTCATTTGGTCATTGTAAATGTTTTAAGCACAAATTAGTTGTCTCAAACAAAAAAAAAGTTTTACATTGTTGTTACTCATCAAAATGAGTGTGCTAGTGTGTTTTCGACCTCAAGCCAATGAGGTTAGGTCTCATAAAATGGTGAATCACAATTGTTGGAAGATACTTCGTATCTAGTATCCACCAAAAAAATATTAGTAGCCACCACCATCTAAATTTGTAAAATAGGCAAGAACTTTAACTTTTTCCAAAACTGTTAAGAATTGTGTGTTGTATGAGTATGTTATGAGATATAAGTTTTTATAAAAAATATTTTTGAAAATTAGTTTTATCAACAAAAACTTATGCTAACGTAAAAAGAAAAAACTAATATTTACTAGTTAACCTTTGACTTTCTTTGAGGTATGCTTGAATAACATACACATATCATTTGTACTTTTCATAGTTATTAGGTATTGACACTCATATTTATGTTTATCCTGAAAGAGATGAAACTCTTATCTACTATATAGTGTATCAAACAGTAAATGTTAATAGTACCCTCTTTATTCACGAAATGTTGGCACTGAGGATTTTGGTACATGGTGATATGTGTGATGCAGGGATTGCTGTCAGCTTCCCGCCAAAGAAGCAGCTTCAGGACACCAAGGCAGAATCATTAGAAACATTCAATGAAGGGGTTGGTTATATTTTGAATAATTGGTTGGCTCTTTGAGGCACTGTTGATTACCAACAAGGTGGCAAAAACTCTCACCTCAAAGCTAAAAAACTCATTAACGAAATCCGTTCTTGGTTCATTCAATCCAATGATTTCAAGTGATATCAGACATTTGAAGTGTTCAAGAAGCTGTTCAGCCGCCATTGCTGTCTTTTTGGCTAAAAGAAATCTAAACCTAATCTTTGAGTTTGAATGCCACCATCGATCTCGTTTGTTGGTTCCATAAAAACGGTACTAAAAAATTATCATTTATATTGTTGCTGTTTTAGTTTAAATCATTTACGACTTCAAATTTTGCTGCTGACTTTGTTTTGCTTTTCTGATTGGCAAGTAAATGCCTTTGTTTTTTTTTTTTTTTACACTTACTAGTAAATGTCAAGTAGACTAATTAAATGCTGAAAAATATGATCACCTAGTTTTAATTGAAAATACCTAATTGAATAGCGTGGCTTTGTTTCGATTGAAAATGCCTAACCTGTAACACTAGATATTGATACAGTTGCATTAAATTTTCCAGATCTTGTGTCCTCCTTATTCAGAAATGAGTAACGATATTTTTGAAACTATGTCCAATGATCAAAAAATTAATGCAAACTTACTTCATTTTGTTTTGGGATAAACATGATATTTTTGGATTCAATGTGTTTTCTCTGTCTATAATTAACTAATTCCATTGGATGAAAACACTTCTTGGTATGATGTTTTTTTTTGCTTTGACATTTTTTATGGGATATCTGTGTTAATTGTTTATCTTTGACATTTTTTTTTTTTTTCATTTTTCCTTTTTGTTATGATATCTTATCGTTCTTTCAAATAGTATTTGTAATTATTTATCAAAATAAAAAACTATTCTCTTGTAGAATCAACAACTGAAATTATTGGCAGCAGCAATTCTATTTTATATCTTTGACAAGTTTATGAACATAAGTATTCATGTATCTTTTTTTCATTGAATGCTTCTCACTTTAATGTGTTGTATTTATCTGTCGTATTAGATACTCGGTTTTTTGTTTTTCAACTCTTGTAGCTTATTGTTGTATAGTTCATTAACTCTTCTAATCAAATATTTAAATCGATATCGAGTCAAAAAATTTCCTACATTTTTTAGTGTAGACTTAGACAAAATTAGTATTTTCTGACATGAATCAAAAATAGTTTTTTTTCTTTATAATATTTAGGAATCAATATTTTTTCTTCATTTAGAGTTATACATTTATTGTGAGCCATAGTTGGATGCTATTCTCATTTTTGGATGTCATATTTACTGGTTTCCATTAGAGGTCATACTCATGGGGTTGAGTTTTATATTTCAGGTGAAACAGTACATGATTACGCCTACCCCAGCACATTCAGAGAGGAAGACCATCACCCATGTTGGAAGGGAGGCAGAATTAATGCCTCTATGAAGTTTGATAGGGATTTGAGCTATAGCCCTACACAGTCTAAGTTAGACTTAGAATTCGCGATGATAATGTCCTTGTCTGCACAAGAGGCAGCCACATTCTGCTCAAGTATTTTCTGAAGTGAAAGCCATCCTAGAGGAAGTTGAAGAAGCAACAGAGGAAGGCTTCACTATACTATGGTAAAAGTTTTTGTGAATTTCCATGAGTCTGCATATATGATGTTTAGAAACTAAATAATATTGTTGAATTTTCGTCCACTACTGTTTGATAGTCTTTTTTTTTTTAGGAATCAATATTCTTTCAAATAGTATTTTTAATTCTTCTAAAAATAAAAAAATTATCCTCTTGCAGCAGTACCGGAGTAAAAATATTTGCAGCAACAATTCTACTTATATCTCTGACATAGAGAGAAAATTAATTAGTATTCATGTAAAGAAATAATTATTTGAATACTCTCCATCAATGTATCTTTTTCTATGAATGTCTATCACTTGACTGTGTTGTATTTTGGTTGCAGTCTTATTATTGTCTAGATACTGAGCAACATATCTATACATATCCCATCATCATACACTGTGGAGTATGCTGAGAAAAACCGAGAAAACGGCCTAAGGTCTGACTAGAGGAGAGGATAACGGAATCATACATGATTTCAAGTGAAATCAGACATTTGAAGTGTTCAAGAAGCTGTTCAGCCGCCATTGCTTTCTTTTTGGCCAAAAGAAATCTAAACCTAATCTTTGAGTTTGAATGCCACCGTCGATCTCGTTTGTTGGTTCCATAAAAACGGTACTAAAAAATTATCATTTACATGGTAAATGTCTTTGTTTCAGTTTGGCTAAAATTATCGTTTGTTTCAGTTTAAATCATTTACGACTTCACATTTTGCTGCTGACTTTGTTTTGCTTTTCTGATTGGCAAGTAAATGTCTTTTTTTTTTTCTTTTACACTTACTAGTAAATGTAAAGTAGACTAATTAAATGCTGAAAAATATGATCACCTAGTTTTAATTGAAACTACCTAATTGAATAGCGTGGCTTTGTTTCGATTGAAAATGCCTAACCTGTAACACTAGATATTGATACAGTTGCATTAAATTTTCCAGATCTTGTGTCCTGCTTATTCACAAATGAGTAACGATATTTTTGATACTATGTCCAATGATCAAAAAATTAATGCAAACTTACTTCATTTTGTTTTGGGTTAAACATGATATTTTTCGATTCAATGTGTTTTCTCTATCTATAATTAACTAATTGCATTGGATGAAAACACTTCTTGGTATGATGTTTTTTTTTTTGCTTTGACATTTTTGATGGGATATGGTTGTGTTAATTGTTTATCTTTGATGTTCTACTCTTGGTTAAACTTTACTATATTCAGATTTTAAGAAACTAAATAACTTTGTTGAATTTTTATCCACCATGGCTTGTTTTTTATTTTTTTCATTTTTCCTTTTTGTATGATATCTTATCATTCTTTCAAATAGTATTTGTAATTATTTGTCAAAATAAAAAACTATTCTCTTGTAGAATCAACAACTGAAATTATTGGCAGCAGCAATTCTATTTTATATCTTTGACAAGTTTATGAACATAAGTATTCATGTAGCTTTTTTTCTTTGAATGTTTCTCACTTTAATGTGTTGTATTTATCTGTCGTATTAGATACTCGGTTTTTTGTTTTTCAACTCATGTAGCTTATTGTCGTATAGTTTTTTCAATCTTATGTTTCTTTCTATTTCATATGTTTAGAATGATCAAAAGGAAGAAGAAAGTCTTCCAGCTGAGGGAAAAGAAAGTCTACTTTGTGGGATGTTAAGTCAGAAGTTCAAAAGGGTGGCTCCATAAAAATGGAACTCAAAAATTTTATTTATTGATATTGATCATGTTTCAAATTATCTTTTACATAGCTTCTGATTCGGTTTATTTCATTTTATGAATTCAAATTATACCGCTGATTTTGTATTTCTTTTCAAATTATATCCTCCAAGTCTTCAGAAATTTCCAATGTTATAAGTTGTATGATACGTACAGTTCACTTAACATTAACATAATTAATTATAAAATACGAAATACTTCTCTATAGACTACGTTTGAAGTTACATTAGTATCTTTACCGTATCGGTTATCATAATCTCAACATTAGTATCTTTACAGTATCGGTTACATTAGTATCTTTACCGTATCTGTTATCATAAATTCCAATATGGAAAAAAAAAGTACTAGTTAGGGGAACATTTTAATATCCCTACTTGGAGAATAGATTTATATTTGGCATTGATAATTATCTAATCTCAACAAAGTACACTATAATATTTTGGAAGAGCAAGATTAAACCTTTATATAGTGGAAGCCAAAGAACTATGAAGCTGTACCAAAGCAGCTGAGAAATTCGGATACTAAATTTTAGTCTTCCAATTTATATTTCAATTATCAACTTAACGCAAATCACTTGATCCATCATATATTTCTACTGGAAATTACAAAACACAACATAGGAAAAAACTAAAGAGATTACAAATAAAGATACATAATACAAACATCCCAAGTCTTTAGACTAATTACAGACCCTAGCTAACACTATATATACACTGTTAGTTCCCATAACAACACCAGTAGGAGAAATTTTCACCAAAGTGAGAAGCATATGACTTAGAATGGTTAGAAGCATAGGCTGCTTCAAAAAATAAACTTGTAAAGAATGGCAAGAATCATATTTCTTCTCAGCACCAGTAGAAGAAAAGCAACAAAATCAAACCCATGTCGACTTCTTGGAATGTTAAATCTGAAAAAATAAAATTCAACATAAGAGATTTTTAACTTAACAGAAGTGATAAACTTTAGAAACATTAATTGCTAAAGTAATGGTTAATGAAAAGGCTTTCAAATGAAATTTAAAAGTCTATCAAGTTTGATAAATTAGAAAATAAAAAAAGGCTTACAAAAGCTCATGGACACACATTAAGCATATGCTACAAAAGCTCATTTGAAAGTTGTAAATTCTGGTTTAACCTAAAAAGACAATAATAATGAATCCCTAATATATAGATTGTTGTACACTATTATATAGATTTACATGAGTTTAAAGTGTTGTTATACAGAGAGACAAAACTGAAGCTAAAAATAGAAGGTTGTTACATGGTTATAGACGAAAAGACAGATAAGGCTAAAACATATTTACAACTTAAGAATCCAAAATTATTAACATAAAATAGAATAGCAGTAACTATATTGTGAGAACTACAATAAAAAACAGTGATAATAGCAAAATCCATCTACAAAACTATGGACTTAATTTGAAGTGAGGACAGGAACCTGATGACTTTTCTTATAATACAGATTGAAATGTGTGACTTTTCTAATAATTAGGACTGAAGTATACTCCAAAAATTTATTTATTGAGGTACTTATTCAATTCATGAAGATTTACATACCTATTCAATAGTTATTTAATACATCCTTTAAAAAAAAATAGTTATTTAATACATAAAGATTTATGACTTATATCAATAAATATTTTTTAATTCATATTTTCTTCATTTAGTACTCAAGTACTAATTAACTTCATTATTAAGAAGATATGACTTATTTTTCCAACCTTCCATTTAACAAAAAAACAAGAAAATTTATTTAATCTATAATTTTTGGGTTAAATTTTTTCTTCTATTTTTACCCTTCATGTACACCAGTTTATCATTTTTATATTATTATTGAAGTCATCAATAAATTTTTTTTGTTAAATACCATTAAAATAAGTACAATCCAACACAATAGATTGAATAATGCACAATCATAAGAACATATTAGACACTAAAAAAAACGTAACCAACAAAAAAAAGTATTAGACACTAAAAAAATCTTTATTTTAGTGCCTTGATGCTAGTTAATAGAAAGAAAAAGTAACTTTCTTTTTTTATGTATGCATGACTTGGTTTGAACAGGATTTTGGGAGTTTTGAGTGTGCCCTTTACTAACACGATTCTTTATCAAGTTTGGATAATAAGTTCTCTGTCTTTTCGGGATGGGATTTTTGCACAATTTAAATTTGTTTAGCTTGTTGAGTCCTTTTTTCGAATGATTTTTTGCAAGAGGCTATGGTATTTTTCATTTAACATTTTGTTATCTTGGATTTTAGGGTAGGCCTTGGTGCAACAAGGTTTCTGCCCTGTGATCTGGAGGTCACGAGTTCAAAATAGCCTCTTTGATTCCAGGATAAGATTGCCTACATTATCCCTTCTCATATCCCATCCAGTGAAAACCTTGCGCATTTGGAACCCTATTTGTGGGGCTGGAGTTGAATCCTTGATACTTTGATGTTTTAAAAATGTTTGAGACGTCATGAATCTATCCTTAGCTTTGTTACCTTTAACATGCATCCAATTTTTGCTTAATTCAGGCCTAAAGCAGAATTTTGTTTATACTTTAATTTTTTTTTTTTCTCCTTTAGAGTTGTGTAAGTTATAATTAATAATTAAGTGCATAAGATAGTTGTTCTTCCTGGCTTACCTATGAATTTCACATTGTATCTTGGGTATAAACTAGTAGTTAGTTATATGGTGAAACTGATGAATTTTCATGCATGTCATTAGTTTTTTTTTTTTTTATGATCTACATGCCATAGTGATGTTTGTTGAATGATGCTGAGTCCCTTGATTTACTAAATCAAATATCAATGTTGTTGTTTCACTTCAGAATAACATACAACTTATATGACATTTTGTTTGCTGAGCATATTGCTAAATTGCATTGAAACTGTTATAAAGGATACTAGAGTTCAAAGTATAAGTGCTCTTCAAATTTATATTATGGTCTTTTTAAGGTGCTGCTTCTGCTTTCTTGTTAACACAAGAATAAAAGCGACTTCCGCAGCTTTTTTATCATACTCCTTAACTCTGCGCAATAATTCCAGGTCATGCTGAATTCTAGAGCTATTGTGAACCTCTGTTACAACAGGTAGCGATGTACCATCCTGACTGCTAATATCATGTTCAATGTCACCATCAAGAGACCCATCAGAAGGATCCGTTACAAACAAAGGCATAGCTTCACTAGGCATGTGGACTGCTGCCAAATGAAGAGGGATGGAAGCTTTTGCATCCTTGGACGCAGCTACTACTATATTATCTTCATCAACGTCCTCATCATCATCATCATCATCATAATCTTCACCGTGTTCGACAGAGAAAACAGGATGTGCCGAAAGAGTTTGAACATCATTGTTGCTATTAACCAGAAGAGGAGCTTGCTCAGATGAAAGTTGTACATTTGCATGCTAGTTCCAAGATAGGTTGAGTAAGCCGAGGTAAATTACCTTGAGGAATCTGAAAAAATCATGCAAATTGTTGGGAGTAGGACCTGCTGCGTCGTTGTGCGGGACGATTTCATGGGAGGATGGCTGGGGGGCAGCAGCTGTTGTATTATCATTGGGGATGGCAGCTGTTGTTAGGGGAACAACAGTGTATGCCGCTGCAGAGGGGGCAGCGGCTGGTGGGGGAACAACCTAAACGTAACGAAGGGTACCTAAGGAAGAAGCGTTGTTCCCAACACGTGTTGGAGCTTTTGCATCATTAACCTGTTTCTTCCCCCGGTCAGGGACCTTGGCAGCCTGAGGATTTAACCTCTTACCATTCATTTCATTATGTCCAATGACATAGCAGTGGTGGAAAAACAAAGGACGTCTTTCATATTGCACTTCGACGTTAAAAGCAAAGCCCTCCCGTTCAACAAGGATTTCATCATAAACCCTCTTCGATAAATCAATGTCCACAAGGATGCGTGCATAGTGTTCAAAGGCTCTATTACGTGTAGGTCCATCAATAAATATAGGGGTACCCACAACCAAGGTAGTCAGGAACGAGTCCCAGCACGTAGGATCGTCCGCTCCTACGTGCTTCCCACACAAAAACGTGCCTCATTCTTACCTGGGTTCGTTTTTTGCTTCTTCACAGTCAGGAACGAGTTCCTGATACAGGAACGTAAGTTTCAAACGTGCTGGGCTTAGCAATTACAATTTGGGCTTAACGAACCGGGTCGGGTCAAAATATAACCTGGTTTTATATAAAAGATAAAACCCAGAAATTTTTCATTATTCTGTTTCTTCCTCACCTAAACCCTAAATGTGCGGCCACTTCTCTTTTCCGGTGAATTTCTCGCCGTCGTTCTCTCTCTACCCTCACCTAAACGTGTTTTTCGTCGTTCTCTCTCTCTACCCTCACCTAATACTCTGTTTTCGTGTTTTCTCTCCATACCCATACTCTGTTTTCATTTTCTCTCATACCCAGACTCTGTTTTCGTTTTCTTTCCATACCTTTGTAATGGCTTCAACCAGTAATGTCAATGAAACTTCCTCAGTTGCTTCTTCAGCTCCAGTAGCTTCTTCATCAGCTGCTGCTAGGGTAAGGCCAAAAAATGCAAAAGGGAATAAAACTGATCCAGCATGGGAGTATGCTATTTCTACTGAACCAGGATCAAGAAGGGTGCAATGTAAATTCTGTCAGCTTGCTTTTACAGGAAGTGCTTATAGGGTTAAGCATCATTTGGCTGGAACGAGTAGAGATGTTGCGGTTTGTCCGTCGGTTCCTCTGGATGTTAAGAAACTTATGCAAGATAAGGTTAATAAGTTACAAAAGAAGCTGCTAGAAAAAGCTAATTTGATAGTTGTCGATGCTGATGGTGACAAAGACGGTGCTGCTGATGCTGATCTTGAGATTATTAGTGGTGGGAGGGGAAAAAGAAAAAGTGCAGGGGAGATAGCACATAAGAACATGTTAAAAGAGGACTCACTACGATGAAACAAAGCACAATCAATGGTGTGTGGAAGAAGGAGCACCGGGAAAATGCTTGTAAGGCTATTGCTCTCTTTTTTTTACAATAATGCTATTTCGTTTAATGTTGCAAGGTCTGATGAATATCTTAAGATGTTTGAACTTGTTGCAAAGCATGGTATAGGATTTAAGCCACTCTCTTATGATGAGATTAGAAATAAATATTTGAATTATTTTTATGGTGAAATTGGTAAGGATTTGGAAGCACACAGAGCTGTTTGGGAGAAATGTGGTTGCATAATTATGACTGATGGTTGGACTGATAGAAGGAGAAGAACTATATTGAATTTTTTGGTACATAGTCCAAAGGGAACTTTTTTTTTAAAGTCTATTGATCCATCTGACATTACCAAAACTGCTGATAAAATTTTTAAGATGATTGATGATGTTGTTGAAGAGATTGGAGAAGAAAATGTTGTCCAGGTAGTTACGGACAATGCAGCAAATTATAAGGCAGCTGGTGAGTTGTTGATGGAGAAGAGGCCACATTTGTATTGGACACCATGTGCTGCTCATTGTATTGACTTGATGTTGGAGGATTTTGAGAAGAAGATCCCTCTCCATACAGATGCAATTTCAAAGGGCAAAACGATCACCACTTATATTTATGGAAGAACAAGTCTCATATCTTTGTTGCATAAGTTTACTAATGATGTTGATTCGATTCGACCGGCAATGACACATTTTGCTACCTCTTATTTGACATTGGGGTGTTTGAATGAACATCAAAATCAACTTATTGATTTGTTCAAGTCAAACGAGTGGAAGACTAGTAAACTTGCCAAGAGTAAAGATGGAAAGATCGTGCAAAATGTTGTTTTAAGTAAGGTTTTTTGGAAGGATGTTTTGAACTGTTTGAGGGGTGCTTTCCCACTTGTAAAAGTGTTGTGTATGGTGGACTGGGAAGAAAAAGCAGCCATGGGATATATTTATGAAGAGATGGATCGTGCTAAAGAGAAGATTCGAACCAACTTTAGTGGCCAAGCTAGGAGGTAACTATAATTCTGCCTATAAATCTCTTCTATTTTACTATAATTCTGCCAATAATTATGTTCTGTATTGCTCCCTTCAATTCTGCCTATATGTGATTCAATTCCTTTCCCTTTTTTTAGCTATAATCCCATATGGAAGATAATTGATGATAGGTGGGATAGGCAACTTCATAGGCCATTACATGCTGCTGGCCTTTTCTTGAATCCTATGTTACGTTATGCTCCTAATTTCACAGTTGATGATGAGATTGTAAATGGCATGTACGCATGTTTGCGTAGAATGGTTGCTGATGCTGAAAAGAGAAAAAAAAAATTGATCAGCAACTTGAGGATTTCAACGCAAAGGCTGGAAAATTTGGTGATGACTTTGCTACCTATGCACTTGAAACTAAAACACCAACTCAATGGTGGGAATCTTATGGATCTGGACATCCGGAATTGCAGTGGTTTGCTATGAGAGTACTTAGTTTGACATGTAGCTCATCAGGGTGTGAACGGAATTGGAGTGCTTTTGAAAGGGTGAGTTTTCAAATTATTTGAACAAATTGTATTACAATCCAAGTATCTATGTTTTAATTCATCTTATAAATATAATAGGTTTACACTAAGAAGAGTAATCGCTTGAAGCAACTCATGATGAATAAGGTTGTTTTTGTGATGGTTAACTCAAAATTGGGAAAGCCTAAGAAGGAGAGAAAGAGTGCTAACTATGAGGTTCATGAAATTGATTCCGAAGATGATGCGGAAGAGTGGATTGAGAATGTGGAGGATGATGAAGATGGAGAAGATGACATCTCACTTGATGTTGGACAAGGTGCTAGTATTGGTGATGATTTGGAGCTGCCTTCCATTGATGAAGAAGGAGACAATGATGATGATGAAGTGGAAGAGAATGAGGATGAATATGATGATGACCCTTATCAAGAATTTCCTCCTGCCATGGGAATAAATGATGTCTTAAACTTAGATGGGTAGTCTAGTTTCTATGGTTTGTTCATTTAGAAACTTATTTTGAACTTGGTAGTTTCTATGGTTTGTCCATTTAGAAACTTATTTTGAATACTTTGATGATTATGACTTATTAATTAAGTTTGATGTACTTATGATTTCTATGTTTTTTTTTTGTATTATATATGTATATGATTGTGTGCGCGTGAATAGAAAATTACAATTTTGCCCTTGAGTGGGTTCTTACGAACCGTGTTACGTTCCCCGACTTTACGTCCCTTCACCGGCCAATCGAACCTATGTAGAAACTCGTTCCTGACTACATTGCCCACAACGCTTGCAATTTCTTTCAATGTTCTCTCGCGCCAATATTCCTGAGGCAACACGACAAGTCTGATCCACATTGATGCATGTGTTTGTGTCTGAGAATAGTGATTAAAATCCTTCTTCCATTGGAAAAGTCGAAGGAGTCGGTTGTAGTGAACGTGTACCTGTCGTCCAAATCCGACTAAAGTCATATCATCCGGATATTGATAGTAACATTTTAATGAGATGAGAACTTACTAGGTCCATTAAGATTGAGGGAAACCTAACCTAATAGTGAGACTATATAAGGATAACTTTAGTAAGCAACTAGAGTTGAGCATTCATTTCATAAGTTTTACCAAAGGTGGCTATAGAGAGAATAGAGAGATAGAGAGAAGAAGAAGAAGAAGAAGAAGAAGAAGAAGAAGAAGAAGATCTTAGAAGATGAAGAAGAGGAGAGCAGAGCTAGGAAGCAAGATAGAAGAGGAGATTAAAGCTCTAGCTTAAGCTTTTAGGAGATTGAGGTAAGAAGGATAGGTTTGATTCTCATAATAAGCTATAATCATTTTTCTAGCTTTGGGGTCATATTTGATTTGCTTAATTTTTTAAATTGATGATTATGTGTGTTAATTTTTGTGCTTGAAATTTAAGTGATAATTATGGATATGATGAGAATTAAGAAATTAACTTGTTTATATGTTCAAACTCAAGTTTGTTGATTTGAAATAAGTTGTTTTGAGAATTTTGCTTAATTGTGTGAAAACCATGAATTTTGTTGATGATTATTGCTCAAACATGTTTTAAATCACTTGTTGAATCATTGGGTATATTTGAATATTGATGGGTTATGAATTGTGGGTATTGGTTGTGAAGTTTGGTTTGAATTGTGATGTTTTGGAGTTTTTGTGAAAAATGAACATGATAATGAAAACTTAATTAATTGGTGATATGAATCCATGTTTAATATGTTTTAATTGTTCCTTTTAGTTGTGTTATCTATTGATGAAGTTTGTACAACAATTTTGGGTCAATTGGGATCAAAAATGGAATTTTTGGGATGTTTTGGTGTGAGTTCCCGAGAGGGAATCCATTTTCTGGATTCCCTGTTCCTGCTAAGCTCGATGGGCGAGCATGTATGTGCCTAGGCGGGAAGTGAAGAACAACACATGTTGTTATGTGTGTTCCATGCCTTTGGGGTTGTTTCTGGACATCACGAGTGTTCCTTTTATGATGTTTTGATGTTATTTTGATTAATAAAGTTGTTGGAACATCTTTTACTTGGATTTGAGATGGTTTTATCAATTTGAGACGAACTTGGAATGAGAAATGAACATGAACATGGAATGATCGAATGGTGATGTTTCTTAAATGATATGATGATGATATGACTTGTTTTTATGTAATAATGGACATATAATAGCCATGTAGGATTGATATGATCAAGTAACTTGATTTTTGTGAAAAATATGAAAATAGACGAACTTTGATTAAATGATGAAATATAGCTTGATAACTTGTAAATGATCTTGTATTCATGATAGAATGATGAAATAAGAATGAATCAATGATTTATTGATGTATAATATGTTGGTTATCATGATGTGAATAATTAATCATCTATTATGCAAATTGTGCTTTATGAAGTGAAATCGTTTCTTTGTAGTAATAATTGTTGGATGATGATTACTATGATGTGAATGTTGATGGTGATTATGACTTATTGATAATGCAAATGATGAGTTATTGATTGGATATATTATATAATGACGTAAATTATATAATGATGGGTTGTGAGTTATGCATTGTCGAGTCTTTACTTGAAGTTCATGCATTCATAAACATATTTGGCAATGATGGGGGATCGTTAGAGATAAATGCGAATTATCCAAAAATTTGGCAATGATGGGTGGATCACTCGGTAATATTATCTCCGAAATCCAAAATGGTACCACATGCATGTAGAGTCATGTCTAAAGCATTATATGCACGTGAGTTATGTGAAACGTGTCTTTGTGCATTATGTGATTATGTGACTTTGTGCATTATGTGATTGGTGAACAATGTGATTTTGTGTGAAGTCGTGTGCTTGGATATATTTACTTGATGATGCTAGTGCACTTTAGATAATGTTGTAGTTGTAAGAATGATGTGATGATTTATTGATGATGATGTGATTAGAGAATGTTACTTGTCTTGGAAAATGAGTTATGTTTTTACATGCCTCGATTGAATTGAAGATAATATTCATACGATGTTAGTATTCTAGGAATATTGAGCATGTATATATGTGATACTTGAAAATCTAGAATGCTATTTTTGTGCTTGTATCTTTTTATGTGAATATTATCTAACCCCCTAGTGGTCGTTTGGTTGACCGCCTCTCCATTTGTAAAATTTGTGTAAACTTGCAGGCTTGAGGATGTTCATGGAGACGTGAGTACCCGAGGCTTGCATGACGCATTCCTCGTTTTTCTTTTGCATTGAGTCTAGTATATAGGCTTTGTTAGCATTGTCGGGATTCTATGTTTATTTATCTTTGAGGTTATGTTGGAACCATATTGTTTATGGATTATGAGACCTGAGATAGGTTGTTGAGATTTTGTGATTCATGCATTTTGAGATGCTGGATGTATCTGAGATATTTGAGATTTTTTTTTTCCGCTGCGAGTTTTATAAAAACTGAATTATGCATGTTTTTGAGAAAATGATGACGTAACATCTTAAACTCTTTTGATTAAACGATTTATTTGCATTAAATATTGTTTGTAGGGTTCAAGGGTGTTATAGTGGAGAGCTGAAAAAGAATGAAATGAAGAGTTAATAAAATCACAAGAATATGCTAACAAATTTTACGATGTATTATGTAAGGGGCCTTTTCTCATATTATGTCTAAGCCCGCTAAAACTATAGGAACGACCATGCCTCCAACGGCTCCCTGATGAGGCGCTGCATTTCACGGAAGTCGTTAGCATCACTTTCACCTATATAAGGATGACTCAACGTCACCCTCAAGGTACGACTCATTTTCACTCACACTTAGGCATATTCATCCTCATTTCATACAATGACTTGGATGTTGGAGTACTTACGTGTTCGCAAGCACTTTTCACTCTGACTGCACCGCCACCGTACCGAAACACAGCATGCGGCTGTTGCCTCTATCTAATCACTGCCGGACAAATCATTATCTAATCGACCAACTGAATATCTTGTAAAGAACCCGGACTCCATGGTGCATTCACGAGAATATTAAAGCCTTCAACAACTAGAAAATAAATTAAATTAAACAAAATTGCAATCAAATAATGTACATCCTACGGTTCATATCCATTCATCGTTTATCGTCGTTACAGTTGTCGTACTAACAAGCTTTTTTCACTTTTAGAAATAGACAAAAAAAAACTAATTAATTGATTTGTTAAAGTTTTGTTTTTTGAAGGGTGATTTGTTAAAGTTTTGAAATTATTAAATCAGTTCGATCTCATCTCATAGTCCAACATATAGATACGTGAGTGTAATATAAAATATGAAAAGTTAATATTTTTATTTGGATAATAATTATACAAAAAAAAAAAACTAATATTGAATCCAACATTTTACTATTTCAATACCTCAATTTTTTATTCTTATTTCATTAATCATTGGTTTTCATGGTCGCAACTTGCATCCACCGTCACTATAAGAAGAGAAACAGCACAAAAACAAGTTTTCCAATTCATCATGACGTTAGACGTAAGTCATTTTCATGGCATGGCATCCAATTCCAAAGCATTATTAGAATATAATAATATTGAAACAAAAGGTTGGATAACTTTTCCAACTTTTTTAAACATAAATTACAAAAATACACTTTCACCCGTAAACATATATTTGTATAATAATATAGTCAAAGGGACATGCACTATCTATTTAAATCTTTTTTAGATGTTCTCATGAGTTTAGCTCAGTTGGTATAGGACAATGCATAATATATGCAAGGTCTAGGGTTCAGCTTCGGCCACCACAAAAAAAAAACAAAATCTCTTTTACCTACAAACTATAAAAACTCACTTTAATACCCGTGAACTTAACTCAATTGATAAGATTAGTGAATAATATATGAAAGGTGCGGCGTTCAAACCTTCCGAACATCACCAAAAAATAAAAATTCACTTTCAAAATAAATTTATACAAACAATTTTAAAGTACATTTAACAAACAATTTTAAATACATTTAACGCAGTAAACTCATAGTTCTAAGTGAAGGTGGGAATAGTTCATCCGTATAGTAAGATTTTCAAAAAAGATAAGACCTAGATTTAATGTATATTATGATAGATTTATATTTTTAGGTTTGAGTTTGATATTTTGAAAGTTTGATATGATCTCTTAACATCTATAAAAACTTATTTTAAATGAACATATTTAAGGAAGTAATTTGATTTATTTTTAAATAATTTCGTGAACTAATAGATCGATTAGATTAAATTCCTTTTCGATATTTTACATGGTATTTTAAATAATTTAAATATATATAATATGATATTTTATTTCAAGTTTTATAATATTTAAATATATGAGCAATTATTTGTTAAAATATATATAAATATAAAATTAATATATACTAATAAGTTTAAATTGAAAAATTTAATAAACATATAATTTAATCAAAATAAAAAATTTAATATAATAGTAATATTATTATTTTGGATTTTAAAAAATATTATTCATACATACTTAATAAGTCGGTAGGTCTAAAAGGTTTTTCTTATGAAGTGTGGCATGACATTTTTAGCTAAATAAACTTATGAAAAAAGTCTTAATTTTATCTATTTAAAAATTAAATCAATAAATCTGATATGAGCATGACATGACATAGGCCAAGTTACTAGGAAAATTGTCTCTCTCTTCTCCTTCTCTCTTGTGTAAGCCGTCACCAAAACTCTAGTTTCTTTCCCTTCATCCAACAAAGAGGGGTGATTTAGGGTCAACTTTTGACACAAAATCACCCCTCTAACTTGTTTTTCTCTTTCACTTTTATTGAAATAAGTAATTTTCACATCTATTTCGTTTTTTCTTTCATGATTTCGTCGTCTTAGTGAGATGTTGTGTTGTTTGTCGTCTTTGTGCAGCGTTGTTTGTCTATCCTGTTTTGTTCAGGTATTTGTTCGGTTCAGATTGTCAGGTCAGCTTAGATCCAGTGCAGATCCAATCAATGACTTTGGTGTCATCAGCGTTGCAGATCCGGAGACATGGGTATTTCGGAGACTTGAATATAGTCTCATATTGGTAGGCTTTTGCACTATGCCGTTTTATGCTATTAACATGGATGTTGTGAGTTTGTTTGCAGATTCGTCCTTTTTGTTTTTGGCGAATTTGCATTGTATCGATGTACTCTATCAATTTGAATGAATGAATGTCATTTATTTTTGTCAAAAAAAAAATGACATAGGCCAAGTTGTGGGTAATTTTATGATGGTATTTTTCACTTCGTCTACTTAAAATAAATAATGAAATGAAGTACAAATACAAATAGTGTAATTTCATATGATAAACTAAATTTAAAGTGTGCATGTTCTTTAAACTTATTTTTTCATTGATAAACATTTTTTTTTTCTATTTTTGAGAGGAAACATTATTTTATTTGATAAGCAAGTTCTTCAAACTATTAATAACTAGGGTCGACGTAAGAGAACTACACTAGGTCCTTACTCCGCACCACCGCAACCAGACCTTCTGATGGCCTTGAAGTCGCACCGGTGGTGGTTTTTGGTTCGTACAGAAGTTTGTGGAGGTCCTTGTTATAGAAGATTTGGTATTATCACGGTGCATGTTGACGGTGGCTACTCTTTCCTTATGAAATCCTTTTGGGTCATCTTCTTTTTCACAATGACGGTAGATCTTTCGCGAGTTTTCTTAGATCAGTCTTCGATTTGAGTTTCACAGTTGGTTTGTGGTCATTTCCTTTGGGTTTTGTTTAAACCAGATATGTTGTTAACACTGATCCGGTGGTGGTGCTTCTAAAACGTGCTTCTTTGTGTTGCGTCGGTGTTGGTTGCTTTGAAACTAGAGACGACTGTCACCACCCTTTATGGTGTGGGTTAATGGGTCCTCTTTGGTATGTTCTTGACTCAACGGTTGTGGTGTATTTGCTGTTGTGACTGTGTTACTATTAGTGTTAATCCATCGGTTATGGGCTCTGAAAGGCGGCTAGTTCATTGTGGATCATCGACCCTTAGCCTGTTTCTAGGATGTTTGGTAGCTTGTTTTGTTCTAACACAACTTTTAGATTCATTGGCCAGAAATGGCTGCTTTTTAGACTTGATGTTGTGGTTGATGCAGTGGGTGGTGGATGGACTTGTATCAGTGTTGGCAGCCTGGTTCATACGTCGTTATCAATTATTTGGGTATATTACTATTCATTTCTTACAATGTCTTCTATTTTAGCAATTTGATTTTGGTTCCGTAAGCGGTTCCACTGGATTGTGCAAGCGGTTTGAGATTGTTTGTTTTGGACTAAGATATGTGTTTTATACCCTTTATGGTTGATTTGTATCACACATTTTAGGTTTGTTTTTTTGTCACTAGGCCAGTTTATGTCCCCAAGTCGTTTGTACTATTTGCTTTTACTTTATTATACCTAGTGTGTTGCATATTCATCTCTACACCCCATTTGCCAAAAATAAAAGAGGACTGCTACTAAAGCAAAGATTTTAGGCTCCAAAATTTTTTAGGCCTCATATTAGACCTCCGAATATTTTCCCCTTTAAATATATTTATGTAAGTCAAATTCTTTTAACATTTTTATACGTAGTTTGGTTGGTAGTTAAATGCAGAGTTTTAGATTTATAGTTGATGTTGCGAGTTTGATCCTAAAGATATATTATTGTATGTGTTAATTATCCAGTTCAATGTTCAAATCTTATTATGAGCGATACTCATATTTATTATTTAATATGTCTCAAATAAAATTACACTCAATTTTTCTTTCAACATAATTAAAAGGTCGCAATTTATAGTTTATACCTACAAATACATTAAATAGACCATGATAATAACACCTTTTTATCAATTAAAGTTTATTTATACCAACTAGTAGCTAAGTATATGTAAAATTTATATACTATTATTTATTGATTAATGGATACTTGGATCTCAAACATCGTACTTTAATAATTACTCAATATTTTTTCTTTTCAAAAACTTGTCGATAAAGACACAAGAAAGTGCCACGTGGAAAAAAAGATAGAAGAAGAAAAAACTAACTTTTTTGGTTTGTTAAAAAAAGCTGAAACAACTTTATATAATTAGAAAACACACAGCAAAATCACAGACAAAAAAAGAAAGACAGAAAAAACAATAAGGAGAAACAAACAAACAAGTTCATCAACAATCTTCAAAAAAATCAATCTTCAATTTCTCTGTTCTTCTTCTTAGGTTAGTTTCTTTGATCCATTCTTTTTCTTCATGCATCAATTGATGTTTTTTTTTTTTTTGAGATTTTTTTTGTAATTGGATCTGTTTTTGTTTTAGTTTGTGATCTAAATTTTCTGTGTTTTGAGGTTTATTTTGATGAATTGATGGTAAAGTTTTGTTTTTTAGGATTTTATTTTGGTGGGTTTTGAACCGTTTGTTTTGAAAATGTTATCCACTTCATGATTGATGGTTATTTTCTTGTGGGGGTGTAAATATCAATATGTCTGAGTTTCCCCTGATTTCATAATTGTTAGGGTTTTGAATTGTTGGAAAATCTTGTGTTCAATTTTTTTTACCTGATTTATTGGATTTGATTAATGCTTGGCTTGATTTTGAATTTTGTAATTTTGTTCAAATTGGTGAATTAGGTTACTTAGAAAGATATAATTTCTATGTTATTGTTCAAATCTTCACCAATTATGGCTTTATAAAAAAGTTTAATATATTTTATTTGTTTTGTTGGTGATGTTTCTTTTTCTATGTAAAGGATTCTGATCTTAATTATGGCTTTCTTGAGATTCTTTATAGTTTTGACCTATATGTGGATCCATATATAAAGTTTGAATATTGATCCTTTATCTTTTATCATTTTTATATTTATTACGGATCAGATTCATGTGATTTTAGTTCTTAAATGTGAATTTCCATATATAATTCAGTTATGTCAATATTGTTTTTGAAGATTGGTTCTAAATTATTTTTGTCAATTATATATGCAGGAAAAAAAATATAGCAACAAATAGAATGTCTCCATCAATGAAATCAAAATCCAAGTCGAAGGCGAAGGCTGCAAAGGAACAACAAAAGACTTCTCCAAAGACTTCCGGATCTACTAATGATGAGAGCAGCATTCCTTCTAGTGCGTGCGATCTCGAAACATCATTGGTTGATTCTTCATCCATAGTTAATGACAACAGCCAATTCGCAAAAATAAATGAAACAGATGATCATTCTATTAGTCCTCAAGGAACGGTATCTGAGTATGATTCAGTTTCTAATAACGGCAGTTGTTCTGGTGAATCGGAAGACACTAAAGAGAAAGCTGCAAACTCGTCTACTCGGTTGGAATTTATACCTGGTTGTGATAACGACAGAAGGGATAAGATCCGACTGAAGAATGAGAGGAAGCACCAGAGACAGAGGGAAAGGAGAGCTCATGAGTTGCACGAGCGATGTGTTGCGTATCTAATGTCGAGAAAGCTAGAAAAACTTGTGCAGAAGTTAGTGGCGATGGGATTCACTACCGAGCGAGCAACATTGGCTTTGAAGTTAAACAACGGAAAATTAGAAGAATCGATATCGTGGCTATTTGAAGGAGGAAGTGAAGCGAAAGATACTACCAACCTTGTAAGTGATGGTAATTTGAAGATCGACATAAGTGAAGCGCTTGAACAAATTTATGCTCTGGAAGTAAAGTACAATTGTTCAAAGCAAGAAGTCGAAAGAGCAGTTGTTGCCTGTGAAGGTGATCTTCAAAAGGCAGAAAACACGTTAAAATCTCAGAAGGAAGAATCTCATGTGAATCAGTCAGAAGATTCTGCTCAAAATAATAATAGTTCGATTAGATCTCATGGATTACAACCAGCGTCAGTATCAATACAGCAGAGAGGGAATGAAAGTGATTTCAACTATTACAATGTACGTGGTGCTGATTCTATGTTCCATGATCCTGAAAATAGGAATCCACAGTCTCTACACTTGAATCATCAAAATGAACTGACACAGAAAAGATGGGGTGTTGGTGCTACAGCATCAAATCCTTCAAATATGTTACAATCCATGCAAGCAATGTCACCGTATGTTAAAATGGAGGTGCAGCCGAGTGCCTTTAGGAACGACGGAAGAATGATTCATCAAGGCGTAGGAAGGGAACCGGTAGTCATGATGCAGCATCCACAATTCGCCGATGCCAAACAAAATTATCTGAATTCTATGAATTCCATAGCTTCCGGAACATCTAGTTGGTATGTAAATAATGTTCCGTCGTACGAAAATACAAGGTCGAATGGGAATTTACTACTACAAAATCATGGCATGGGAAATGTTGGCGCAGATCGCCTGCAGCAACTTTCTCAAGCTCCGTATAAAGAATATTCCCATGTATTTGGGCAGGCAGATTCTTCAATCTCATCAGGTGGAATGGGAGGTTTCTATAAACCGATGGTTGCATCGTCGCCTTCACCTACAATGCCTTCTCAGTCTCACCCTCAACATCATGGCTCACGGAACACCACCGCATCTTCGCCTGCACTTACAGTTCCACCTTCCCTTGGGCTCTTTTGCGGTCATCAGAATCCATCCGCCAGATCATTCAGCTCACATTCACATGTGGATTGGAATACGGGGGGCATGGTGCAAGAATTTGACTACAACAATATAGATTGGAGTTTAGATTGCCCACCGTCATCCAGATCAGGTGATGTATGGCTAGGATTCTCATCGTCATTGAGAAACAACGCCGGGAATAGGATGGCCAGTTCTTATATGACTGGATCTCGAAACGTTGGCACGGCGAGGGAAATTTCATCGTCTGCTGGATTGCGAGATTGGACCTCACCTTTTGCTGGGAAGGACATATTCAGTGCTCCCAGAAAGTTTGTTACCTTTCCTCCTATGTAGTAATGGGATCATAAGGGGATGTCTTAATATTGTTGTTTCTGGTTTTCCAGTGAAATTCATCTTCTGATTTGTGGTTTATAATTGTTTTTCCAACTACTCCTCATACTTTTCTTCTCTTCATTTTCATGTGTTTTATTTTAATTGAAGTGCTTTTCTAATGCTGATTGTGCTTGATGACATTAAAAACTAACATAGGAGTTTTAACTAGGAGGTGTCAAACCTTAAAAACTAACATAACCATATTAATTTACTACCTTTTTTCTATTAAAAATAATATATTATTGAAGGATTAAGCTTCCTTACCTTCAGAACTTAACAAGATTGAAAAAGAGAAGTTACTCACAATTTTTTAGTTTTAGTTTCAAACAACGAATTTAGGATGTAAGGAGGTTTCTTAATTGATAGATTGAAGACAATAATAAGTAAAATATAGTGGGATGGAGTTCTATCATAGCAATTCATAAGAATAGACTCTATCCAGTCATTAAATGTTAAAAATATATATGATTTCATGTTGATTAAGGATTAAGAATAGTAGTTAAAGTAAAACTCATTTTCTTGTTTCCTTTAAGTGCAAAACTTTATCAAATAAAAAAAATTAAACTAATACAGTGAAAATTATTAGTGAAAATTTTCAGTTATATAATTTGCAGTGAAAATTAAACTAATACAGTGAAAATTATTAGTGGTACATAAAAGAAATACATTATTAGTGTCAAATAATTTGCAGTTATATATAAAGTGAAAATTTACTATTCTGCCTCGTCATCTTATTACATGTATTTTTAAAGTGTCTATATAAAGTTCACACGTTTTAGCATAACCGGCAAGAATACCAAATTGTTAGATCGGACGTTGTGACAAAGGGTTCGAATTCTGGCTCTACATTTTGTGTGTACAAG